>NW_022280060.1:4001669-4015801 GCF_004355925.1 Anarrhichthys ocellatus
AGCTCCATCCTGGCCAGGTTCTCCCCGAGACACAGTCGCTTGCCTGCATCAAAATTCCACAACAACAATTCAACAGACAATCGGGGACGCCCTGGTAGCTCACCTGGTAGACAACATAGGAGTCTTTACTGCAGCAGCCCTTTTGCTGCATGTCGCCCCCTCGCTCTGCCTCATTCCTGTCTATCTCCAGCTGTATCTAATAAAGGCAAAACAAAACCCCCCAAAATAATCTTTACAGAATTTTTTTTAATGAAATGGGACTTACCAGCAGAGAAAGGGATGAAAGCAGCTCGCTTCACAAGCTTGCCCTCCTCGTTCAGAAAGTGTCCTGGGTTAAAGGTGTCGGGCGTCTCCCACTCATTCTTGTCAAACAGCACCGAGGTCAGATTCGGGATTATTGTAACTCCCTGGTGATTGAAATTGTAAAAGCAATTCATAAAGATGCAACATGGTCGTGTATGTGACATAAAAACTATGTATGAGAACTGACCTTTGGGATTGTGTAGCCTCCCAGCTGAACGTCCTTGTTGGTAATATGAGGCAGACTGAGAGGAACTATGTTGCCCATCCTCTGGACCTCGTGTATGACAGCGTCCGTGTAAGGCAGGTTGGCACGATCTTCCATGGACGGCTGTCTGGACTGTCCAATCACTCCGTCTATCTCGGCCTGGACCTTTGCTGTGAAACAGGACAGCAGAGGAGGGAACAATAAATGAGTCTGGGACTTAATAATGAGTGCAATTCAGGTTTGCACTTGTTTCTGTCAAGCAAACTCCCAATGACTTCTTGTCCACGCCTGTGAGCTCTTACCCTGGATCTCGGGGTACTTTGTCATGTAGAGCAAAGCCCAGCGCAGGGTGGTGGATGTGGTCTCAGTGCCAGCCCCAACCAGATCAAAGGCACACATTATCAGATTGTTCTCATTAAAACCAGCATCTGCTTCATCGTCCCTCTTGTCCTGATGCTGAACATTTAAAAAATACACAATGTCATATTGGCCCTTTTCACAGCAGCCATTACTACAAGTCATATATAGGAGCTTAACACAGGTGTAATTGATCAAATGAATTATGGCCCTGTTCCATTGAGGTATTTTGCATGCTGACTCACTGGAACAGCTGTGACACTAAACACAACGGGACCGTCATTTATTTGATCAATTATGTGTTTACCCAAATGTCAAGATGGCTGCTGTGAAAAGGGCCTATTGCTATTGATGCACATTTGAATGTCAACTTTACATGCAAAATATGATTACCAAACAACTGGCCTTGTTGTTTGAATATTTGAATAGTGGAACCTATCGGCATGGGTGGAAATTGATTATCAAAAATGTATTTATTACAGGACAGCCATTATTGCAAGATAACTTATTCATTTTACTTTCTGAGTACATTCTTAAACTAGAGACAATCTTGCCATTTGTTCACACCATCCGCAACACCAAATTGGACCAGGGGTCGTAAAGGGAGCAAGGGGAAGGGGCCATTACAACGTAGACTGGAGAGGTATCGGTTGGTGTTGTAATGTGTTTTCACATTCAAATGGTGTGATGGCAAATTTCCACTGTGACTATTGTCAGACCACTCAGTGTTTTGGCTCTTTTTGTCTTGTGAGATAAATCTTTAAGGTTTTAGGACCCCCAGTTATAAACAAGGGTAACAAGGTTGTTTTCTCAATGTTTCTTAATTTCAGTATCATAGGACTCACTCAGTATTAAATAGTTTTTTCCACCACAATGGTTAGTCAGGGAACATGGATCTGAGTCATAAAAGTAATGTTACATCCATTTGAGTGATATTAAAGCCAATTTACAGTCTTTTTATACTTTGTCTTTCCTCAGGAATATGAGCAAATCCTTACAAATCAGGGCTGCAATATCAGCAGTCCAAAACCAAAAGATGTTCATTTTACAATCATGTAAGACAAAGAAAAGTAGCAAATGTTTAAATTGAGAAGCTGGGACTGAGGAATGGCTGGTAGTTTTGCTTGAAAAATGACTCTGAAAGATGAATGGCTTATCAAAACAGTGGCCGTTTGTCCACCCACCTTCTGAATCTCATTCAGGTAACAGTCAATGAAGTCTCTGGGCTCAGAGGGGTTCCAGTCTTCCTTGTGCTTATTGATTTCTGCTTTCATCAAGTCCATTAGTTCACCATATATATTTTGAAGCGTGTGGTGTGGCCCCGGCAGACGCCTCATCAGCACAGGAAACATGTTGTACAGCTGTTAATATCAATGAGAAGACTGTAAATAAGACACATTTAAGTCAACGCGTAATACCTCGCAACAATTTAATCTGTGACATCAAAAGATCAATGAATACTGATCAGGATAAGATAGTATTCAGATATATTGATCAAGTACTGTACAAAGCAAGAAGCTTTCATCAAAAGCTTTGAAATGCAGTACCTTTGCCCAAATGGAGGCTTCAATCTGGGTCCCTTTGTCGAACAACGTCAACAGTTTCAGAAACTTCTCATTACCGTACTCAAAGCGATGACCAAAAACCAGGGAGCAGATGATGTTGGAGGCAGCGTTGTTCATTATTAAATGAAGAGTGAAGGGTTTCCCTGGACAGTTGATCACATGGCAAACATATCAAAATGAAAAATGAGCTGTCAGATGAGCAAGAAGCATTATGTATTCAGATTACAGCAGTTACAGCCAGTTTTAGATATTTGTGCATCAGATTCTTTACCTTTATGATTAGCGATTTCTTTGGATATATAAATAAATTCATCCAGTATGGAGGATTCGAGGGATTTCTTGCCAACGCCAAAGTATTTGAGAGTGAAGAGGGCAAATCGCCTCTGCTCTTTCCACTTATGTCCATTAGAAAAAACAATACCTGATGAGAAAAATGTAATTTAGATTAATAACAACAGATTGTGATATAAAGGAGTTCACAGTGAGTACAAAACAGTCTGTATGTAAAGTGGAAAACTCAGTGAGTTTATCTTAAATTTGATCAAACTCTAGAGGAATACTTGATTACTTGATTAACTTGTCATGAACATGCACTTATTCTTGAATATAGTGACAGGCTAAACTCTGCTTCATTAGCAACACTAGAACATCACATTCATAAAGTCAGTGTCCATTCTGATTTACCAATGAAAAATTACACGTTTCTCGGTCTTTGACATTTATGGTTTCAGATCACATCAGTGAAAGCAACAAAGACTATCTCAAGGAACTAAAATGCATTTGAATCCTTAAAATGGATGAAATATCCTATTTTACAAATTTCAGCAGCTCCACTTGAGCAAAATATTGTATGACACTGTTCTTCATAGTCAATGAGCAAAAACCATCCACCAATCGCTGCAGCCCATCGGTGATGGAGTAGAAAATCTTAAGTCGACGTGGTCATAAATAAGTCTTTACCCATCTCGGGCCACACATCACTATGGAGTGGAGAGTATGGCCGATCAGACAGGGCTCCTTTACTGAGGCCCTCTTGAAGCGCGCTGAGGCCATTCAACACCACCGTCCACGAGCCGCTGATTTTCAGGCTGTACACTTTCCCATACTTCTCTGCTAACTGCCACAAAGAAAACACAGGTGAGTGAGATAAAAAGAAAACATGCCACCTTTACCTTGAGTCGTGAGAAAATGCTCAAAACAGCAGGAGAAAGTTGTAAAATATATTAGCTCTGTATACTTTTTTTCCTCAACAACCACATTGCATAATATCCAGTGTTGTTTAAGAATTGATTTGAAAATCAGGCAAATTGGATTTGACTGTAGATATCAAAGCTGGAAAGGCTGCGGAAACTAAATGATCTTTGACCATGTATGGGCTGTTGTGTCCTTCACAGCTCTCTCATTTTTACAGTTTCAGGTTTATTAAGTTGTATCCAACCCAATTATTTTAGTTTGACTGGTTCTTGAGATAATGCCCACATCTTCTATCCTATTTAAATTCTTAAAAGCAGCAATACTGCAATATTATCAAAGTACTTTACAAGTAAAAGTCCTGCTTTGTCCCGCAATGGCACTTATGTAGAATTTCTATAAGCAACATATACATAAGGTGTCAAAAGAAAAAGTTCTCATGAAGCAGAAACGCCTCCCTGTGAGCGTTATATATAATATAAGTATTACTGGTGCATTATCTAAATAGTTTTACTGTTTTAGTTGGTCAAGGTGGAGCTAATTTAAATAAGTTTATATAGGCTACTGTTTGTGTAGTTTAATATAATAGGATCATCATACAGTACGTTCAGTTTCAAACTCTAGTTTTAAGAGCTTTATTATTTTAGTTTGTATACTATCTTACTTATATATTTTGTAAGGTAATTTATTTCCCTCCATCTGACTACAAATGGATGCATTATCTCAGTCCCACCTTAGTTATGTCTCTATGGACATTGCTCGGGTCAAAGGAGAACGTGTTGCCCACGAGAGGAAAAGCCCAGGGTCCTGGAGGAAAGCTGCTGGGCCGACGGACCCTTAAATACTCTGCGGTCACCAGGAGCACCAGCGTGAAGAGGAGCAGGCTGCGGCCGTCCAGCGACAGCCACGCGGAGGAAACACCAGAGAGTTGATCCATTGCGACCGGCTGCCTCAGGATACACTGGTTGCAGTTTTGTGTTCGCTTCCAAGAATATCACAGTGGCAGTGGGTGGGCTACAAATCTTATCTAAACACTGTGGTAAACAGTACAGCGACTGTGCCTGGTTTGACTGTTGGACTGCTGGTTTGACTGTTGGACTGCTGGTTTGACTGTTCTGCTGGTTTGACTGTTGGACTGCTGGATTGACTGTTGGACTGCTGGTTTGACTGTTGGACTGCTGGATTGACTGTTTCCTGGAACGGACTTAAGTCACCAGCGCAAACACTTGTACCTCCAAAATAAACACTTTCCAAGAACAGGGAATTCATCAAATTTAGCAACGTTTTTCTTAAAAACACTGCAGGTGGCCTTTATCGAGTAGGCTACTAGTTGTGTTAGCTTAGAACAGTTATTTAATACTTTATTTTAGATGACTTACAAGGTTTTCGCACGACTACAGCGATGTTCTTAATTATAAGCTCTATCCTTAGAATTATATTCTATAATTGTCTCAATACCAAAAGATTTAATGTAAAGTTATTTATTAGCACACATACATACATACATTAGATGCATGCTGCTGATTAAGTTGCCGTCTCATCTTAAAGCTAAAAACTTCCTCCAACACCTTAGCTTTTACAAAATGATTGCCTTACCCTCTTATCATAATTAAATGAGTCTCAACGTAAAATAAAAAGGTATGTTCTGTAGATATTGACCTCCATATTTTCTTGGGCAGGTGTTGGAAATCCAAAATGTTTTTAAAGATGTATCACATTACCCTCAAACGAAAGAAAGCAATACAAATATTTGAATAATGTAGGTGCTTATTAAATTGCTGCTAGTATTCTGAAATTCAAAAGAGACTTAATTAATTAAACTATAGGTTTAAAAGTTGGAGGTCATACAGCCATGGTTTGGAGTCAACTGGAAAAAAAAATGCAATTAAACAAAAAAATGCAAGTTGTGCAAATTAACCATCTATATCAGAGTTTTGTAGACCGAAAGAGATATCTGCAGTGGACCTAATGACATGTCATCTATAAGCCAAATATCAGTTTGATATATTCAACAAACCCGGTCACAGTGACTGTAATCCTGAGTGGTGAAGACAGAAAAAAAACATATTGCTTCAACATTTTTTTACGTCAGCGGGATGTTACACAGATTTCATATGGAACTGGTGCCATAGTGACGCCAAAGCGAAAGTCCATCACAGGCTTCACCCCAGCAGGCATGGAGAAGTTAAAGTGCTGCATCAGAGAGGTGAAGAAGAGGAAAAGCTCCATTCTGGCCAAGTTCTCCCCGAGACACAACCGCTTACCTGAGACAGGAAAACAAACAAACTGAAAAGTTCTGTGACACAGAGTTTTGGCCACTGAATCAAACTAATTTACGTCAACAGCAGCAGTCATTCTCATAAGGCCTTCATAGGAAGTAGAACTTTTAAGCGTTGTGGTAACTGTCATAAATTTGGTCCTAATTTTAGGTCGAGTGGTTCACAAAAAAATGATCATAATACATGTTCCTCAAAACATTACCCACAATAGCTTTACGTAATGATGTCATTATGTGAGGAACACCGTAGGGTCCCAGTGTATGCTGGGACAAGCTCCTGTATAAAGAAGTGAAGACACCAATAATACAAGTGGTTGTGTTGTTCCTCACCAGCAGAAAAGGGGATGAAAGCAGCTCGCTTCACAAGCTTGCCCTCCTCGTTCAGAAAGTGTCCTGGGTTAAAGGTGTTGGGCGTCTCCCACTCATTCTTGTCAAACAGCACCGAGGTCAGATTGGGGATTATTGTAACTCCCTGGTGATTGAAATTGTAAAAGCAACTCATAAAGATGCAACATGGCCGTGTATGTGACATAAAAATTGTATATGAGAACTGACCTTTGGGATTGTGTAGCCTCCCAGCTGGATGTCCCTGTTGGTATCATGAGGCAGACTGAGAGGAACTATGTTGCCCATCCTCTGGGCCTCGTGTATGACAGCGTCCGTGTAAGGCAGGTTGATACGATCTTCCATGGACGGCTGTCTGGACTGTCCAATCACTCCGTCTATCTCGGCCTGGACCTTTGCTGTGAAACAGGAGGGGAAAAGAAAAAAAGTTACAGTATTTAATAGTAGTAAATGTTTTATCAAGAGGCTGCAAACTCATGGAAAGATGAAGCGACACCACATTAGTGAATAGATTTGTGTTCCTGTTGTTTGTTGGCACTGGTGATTTCACCGTATTTGTCACCTTGGAAATAAAAGTCGCGACATTATGCATCTAGTTTCTACACTTACAAATGACCACCAATAAATGTGTTAACCATTTGCACAGTATTGAGTGGGAACAAAGAGCTTCAGTGATTTGGTCGGTGCTCTTACCCTGGATCTCTGGGTACTTTACCATGTAGAGGAAAGCCCAGCGCAGGGTGGTGGAAGTGGTCTCAGATCCAGCCACAAACAGATCCATGACACACGCAACCAGGTTTTCCTCATCAAAAGTGTTGTCAGCCTGCCCCTTACTCTGAGAGTATATACAAATAGATGTGTTAAAACATACTGTTCAATTATTTTGAATAACTATGTTGTTGTCAGAACTTTTGCAGCCAGGGTTACAGTATTTTGTTATGGTAAACTAAAAGCCTGTACTGGACTTTGCATCTTGAAAAAGGCTTGGCTTTGTTTGATTAAAAGAAGTGAATGCTGTTGGAGATAAGACATGTAAGGCAGAGGCCATGGCAAAAGGGCTTATTTGCACATTTCAACACATAGCAGACAGGAGTGATGCCACAATTAAACGTTGTGTCAGTACAACACATTAACAGCTGAAAGTTCTGATGTAGATGCAAAACAAGCAGTTATGATGTTCACAGGAACTTCATGAGAAACACAGAATAAGAAAAACAAAGCAACATCTAGTGCCAATCACCATCTGAATCTCCTTCAGGTAGCAGTCGATATAGTCTCTTTTATCGGAGGGATCCCAGTTCTGTTTGTGCTCCTTAAGCTCTACCCTTATGAAGTCCTTTACACTGTTCCACATGTGGAGGACTGTCTGATGAGGCCCTGGCAAACGTCTCATCACCAGAGGGAAGGAGTTGTAAAACTGCAGAGTAGAGTAGATTGGAACAACAGCATATTGAAAACTCATTTTCTTTTTTCTATAACAATCAATAGCAAATATTGAAATCCCATTTACAAATCGGCTTTTTCTTATATCTTACTATATATGTACCACATATTACAACTACTAGCATGAATGATTAACTGATTCACAAAGAGGAATGTATGATATACAGCATTAAGATTTCATCAACAGCTATAAAATGTTGTACCTGTGCCCAAATGGAGGCTTGGATTTCGAGAACTTTGTCAAACCACTTCATCAGTTTCATGAACTTCTCATCACCATATTCAAAGCGATGCCCAAAAACCAGGGAGCAGATGATGTTGGAGACAGCGTTGTTGATGACAAGGTGTGGATCGAAGGGCTTACCTCCACAATTAAACAGAAAATGTAATTTAAATTGTGTATTTGTTATTGTGTATACTCTTAATGTGTTGCTGTGCATTTACTATTGACCTTTATGGCTATTGAAGTCTTTTGCACAATATGTAAATTCATCCAAGATGATGGGTTCAAGTGACTTCTTGCCAAATCCAAAATATTTGAGGGTTGAAAGTGCAAAACGCCTCTGCTGCTTCCATATATTCCCATTACTGAAAATTACACCTGATAGTGGACAAAAAGGAATTCAAATTAATTAGATAGAAACCAGGAAAATGCAGGAATATTCTTTTCCACAAATATTAAATAATAAAAATAAGTAAATTGTAGGGGACGACCGAATTCACGGGGCCCCTTTAAGGAAAGGGGCGTAACCCTGGTGACAGCGGGGGTTAAAGGGTGGCAGGAAGTGAATGTGAAGACGTGTTTGTATGGATGGAAATAAACGGCCACAAGGTGCAGCCAAAGGGAATACTCGCCTCCTTGTTTCTTTCCACGCTCCTACAAAATGATAATATTAAGGTACATTTTTGTAAGTGCTAAAAAACTGCTATGTAAAAATACATTTGTTATGTGTGAAGCACACTAACAGGAAAGCTAATAGGTTTCTAATGAATTCTGTGACAACCACACAGGAGATGTTGATCAGAAGAAGCAAGAATGATGCTGAAGGGTCAACAAAACTGAGATTCCCAGTAGCAAAAACACCTCTATCTTTTGTTCATTCATTATGTATTAACAAATGCGTTTGTGTGTGTGTTAGGTCTGCTCACCTTGTCCATGGGATGTGTCCTCCACCAGCGGGAGCACTGGGCGGTCTACCAGGCTGTCTCCCTGATTAACCAGAGCTTCTTTCAGAACCTCGAACCCGTTTAACACCACCATCCATTTCTGACCAAATCGAAGGCTGTACACATCTCCATATCTCCCAGCTAACTGTGAGAGGAGGAAAAGCATGATGCTTAACATAACAGATCACACAAGCAGTCCCATTAGGAAACCTTTAACATTTTTAACGGCCTATTTTTTTTTGACATCTGTTACCTGTGTCAGACTCTCATGGGTCCTTTTGTAATCCACAGTGAATATGTTGCCCAGGATAGGAAATGCCCGGGGCCCTGGAGGGAAGCTTCCCAGCCGACGGTTCTTAATATAATCTGTAGTGAGGATGAAGACTACAGTGAAGAGCAGCAGACCTTTGACATCCCAGTTAATATAGGATCCAAGTACAGAAAAGATTGAATCCATTCTGTAATCAAGGACTCAAGCCTGTCTAAATAAAGCCTGTGTTTTCCTTGCCTTTCTTGTCACATAAAAACTGGTGTGTTGCCAAGAGCCAGTCATATAACCTACAGTATCTCTCCAAGTATAGGAGAGGCTCACTATTATCTCATGGCAACATATCAAAAGCCGAATGGTTGCACTGGACTCTGCCCTCTCAATACTTAGTAAAGGCTTGAAAACACTGTTAATCAGTGACCTTAACAATTGCTCTGATTTTGCAGTGTAGGGAATATAATTTGTTTGTGACGAAGGTAAAGTGTAATCTCATCGTATATAAAACAAAGAGGCAGCCAAAATTAAAATGATGAGATACCAGAACTTAATGTTTATTGTGTTCACAGAATAACTGGTCAACACTGCACAGGTGATCAAGTAATACTTAGTGTTAACATGTGTTAGTGTCGTTTAAAATTTACACTAAACAACTGTTGAGTTAAACTACTGATACTGGGTACATGGTCCACTGGAATTATTATTAGAGGGAACTGTAGAATCTGTCCCATCACCCATGTACATTAATCACTCCAAAAAGTAGTGCAATAAAAAAACAAGGGCTTCACATTACATTTGACAAAACAGGGCACTCAAATAACCATGAACAACTACATTGTACAATATTATAAACATGAGGTAGCTAATGACTCGCTTTCACAGCCGTGTGGCCCAGCATGTTAGGCATAGATGCAAACTGTTGCCACAAATCATTGGCGTAACTCGCCAATGATTTTAGTGTGATAATTAATTTAGCTGGTGTAGAACTACTTCTCAACACATGATGGTAGTATAGAGCTTTATAAACTTGGCCGATGGAAATGACACAACCAATTTCAAAATAAAACACAATAAACGCTTCATTAAAAAACAAAACTCGCAACTTTTGTTGTGAAAAACGCTACTGAGTGAGTGACAGGCTAAATGTTATCTTATAACTAATGCTATTATAAACGTTATAGTTATATAGTAGGATGTAGTGACTCCAGACATCCTAAACAAAGTTGTTGAGCGTGAAGTTTGTTTTGAAAGTCCCATGACCGGAAATTGTGTGGCTAGTTTTTCGCTAACTTCGTAGCTAACCGCTGTGCTCGTGTGACCCTCCGTGTCCTCCAACACTCGAGATTTGACAGACGGACATCGAAGGACAAGAACACCAAAAATCATGGTCTTCGAGGAGAAGATGATAATGAACGGAGAGCCCAAGGATGTTAGTAGCTACGATAGATTTAAGATAACTCTGCTAAGCCAGTAACGTTTGGTTATCTTAGCTAGCAAGCTAACACAACAAGGCTAAGCTAACGCTATATCATCACCAGCTTAGCCTTAGCTAACGTCAATGTTTCCATTGGCGTTCAGAAACATGTTTAAGCTTATTCATGCAGCAGAATACAACATGTCATTCTACTTTGTCATTTAGTAAAGTTGTCTTGCTAATTGTTAAATGTGTAATCCATACCAAAACAACTGCCTGACGGCTGGAAATGAATTATGTGATTGATTGGGTCATGCAAGGTTATGTCTGTTTCAGGAGGAGGAGGAGGAAGAAGAAGAGGAGGAGGAAGACATGGTGGTATGTTCATCCACACATCAGAGTGAATATATGTTAACTGTGTCTCTGTATTGTTGTAAGAACACGCGTTTGATCACGAGTCTGGTCGCCTTTTAATTTAGTTTAATGAATAAGCCGGAAGACACACCAGTATTAAACTGACAAACATGAGAAACACAAAGGTGTGTTTAGACGGTATAGCGTGAGCAGTAATAAAAAGACAAGGAGTCATTTCAGGTCTTCTCCTTCGCCAACCCCTCCCTCTGGAAATTTATCAATAAATACACGAGACATTTTTCTTTCTCCACATAAAAGAATGTTACAAATGTACCACCAGAACCCCCTTTTTACTGGCTGGTACCAGACTTGTCTGAATCGCACCGTTGTTATGTATTGAACTATGTGTATCCCCTTCATACACTTATACATTCAGTAACAAGTTGTATTAGGTACAACTTCATGGTCATTTTGGTAGTTTGTGATAGTGCTGCTGCTTAGATGTTTACAACCTATTTAGTTTATCCTGGTTGATACCGACGGGGCAAGTGAGTGCGGTGCTGAATCTACTGAATGTGTCGCCCCCTTTTTGAAGGACACTCCACAAGATACGTGCTCTGAATGCTGCACTGTATGTTTCAGGATCCCCTTGAAACGATGCGACAGAAGTGTGAAGAGACGGAGCACTGCGTTCACACTCGGGAGCGTCTGGAGCATTGTGAGACCAGAGTTGGCTCCCGGTCTTCGACAGCGGAGGATTGTACCGAGGAGCTGTTTGACTTCCTGCATGCCCGCGACCACTGCGTAAGTGTTGACATTTGCCAGTTGTATCAAGCAGAAAGAGGAAGAATACACCACCGAAGGATTCACGCTTCATGTCAATGCATTTGTTATTCATTTTCAAATAGAATATGAGTACTGTAGTGACTTTAGCAAATATCCATTTTATATATTAAAGCCACTGGGGGGCGAACGGGAGAACCTGTTACACAAACATTTTACTGTCCAATGCGCTGTCTTTCTTTAGATCCGTTGATCCATTTATTCAAATGCATATTGACACCATAACAGAACACCACAGGATAATAAAAGACCTTGAAAATCCAAGCTGACATGCTGGCTGACACGCCAACTTGACACGGTCAAAAACTGTTAGCTTCCCGTCCACACACACCTGATTCTCATTACCAGGCACTTATGCACTTTTAGGTTAATGTGCCACCCACTGTTCAATGTCAGAACTGCATGTGTACCCACCCCCATGTTTCCCTCAAAGACATAAGAAAACAACAAAAACACATTATGGCTCCAACAAGTAGTAAGTCTTTTTTCAAGATAAGTTCAGTTGAGAAATGTGGTTTGCAAATAATTCACAGTTGACTCATGACACACTTAACTTAAAAATATGCTCCACAACACCCCTCCAGTTTGATGTAGATTTTTATTGTCAAGATGAATTTTTGCAGATTTTGGGATAACTGTATCAAATAAATAATAAATGTTTTTACCAAACATTTGCAAGTATGTCCTGCATGTCACAAGCAGCAACTTGGTGATATTAAAATGTTTTTTTGTTTGCAAAATGACTTAGGTTTACATTACATTAGTCATTTAGCAGACGCTTTTATCCAAATCCACTTACAATAAGTGTATTCAACATCGGTATTCAAGAGAACTACTAGTCACCAGAAGTCATAAGTGCAGCTCCTTTTTTAAACAATCATCTAAGAGCATAAACCAGGCTTGACCTGGAGATAGGAAGGAGCTCTTCCTTTCACTGCCCTGTAGGCTAGCAGCAGAGTCTTAAACTGGATGCGAGCTCTTACAGGGAGCCAGTGTAGAGAAGGGAAGTTGTGTGGGAGAAGTTCACTAAAGTTTATTGCATTAATTAACTTCCTCTCGTCCTCTGTAGGTGTCACACAAACTGTTCCATTCGGTCAAATGAAGTCCTCCCTGACGGTTGCACTACTGGCTGATGACATTCTTCAAATATTATGAGGAGAACATTGTTTTAAATACATCCATATGTGGATCTGCTGTATGTTGTAACTTTAAATGTATACATTACTGTATCTGTATAAGTATTTAACAAGGTAGCCTGAGTCAATATTTCATTAAAGTGGATGGCTTGAAAACCTTACCTGGTGTCACAAGTTTGTTTTATGACTCTACATATCAATACAAGTTGTTAAATAATTTGTGTCGAGCTGAACCTCTGTAAACAGATTCCCTCCGTCCGATAATCCACATCACCGCTACCGTTACAGTCTGTGTATTGGCAATAAGCTTGACACGTAATGATTCTTCAGAGGCAGTAACTCCATTTAAAGAGGTTTATTCAACAAAAATAAAGTTACAAGAACATTCTTTGCTCAACTTCAAACAATGTTGGCACCACGATCAAAAAACTATCTTGCTCCACAGACTGATTAACCTCAACTGAGGGCTATTGGCTGTGATGTAGTCAGTAGTGCAACTAAAGGAGCATTTTAACTTTTTTTTAATATAAATCACTTAACACATCTTATTAAGTCTAATATGGCTCTTGCATTCCCAAAGAGAGAGTTTATTTTAAGTTGTAAGGACTTTTTGATATGAATACCTCATCATATATTTTAGCCAGTTTAAAAAGAAATAAAAAGCGTCGTGGATGTGATTATAACACAAGGACAACCAAGAAGGGAAGCTTTTTAAAGTATTAAAAAAGATGCAACATTGAATTTGTCCTGAAAAAGTGTCACTGGAATCTGGAGATGCTTCACTACAAGTGGGAACAAATGATGCAATAATGGAACTTTAAAAATAAATACAATCAATCCAAGTGTTGCTGTCTGTCGGTGAAACGGGGCCAGTTGTCTTGTCTGGTTAGACTTTGTAGCCTGACCTCAACATGAACTCCAAAAGCATCTTAAACTTTTGGCCGACTGTCAAATAAAATGTGAAACGAGTGACTGAATAAAGTGTGGCCTGTAAACCTACTCACCCCTGCCTTTTTTTAAAAAGGGATTTATAAAAAATTAAGAGATGAATCCTCCTGCATACACTGGTCTGCCAGCTGAGGAATTTTGAGCATTTTAGAATTATTTTCTTTATTATTTCTTTATTGTATTGTTTAGATAAAATGGCTCACTTGAAGCAGCACTGGCGCCCTCTACCTTGCAACTGACAACATCTCGAACTATAAACAACCTTAATTCAGGGTTCCTCCCAGTCGGTAATTTGAGGAGACTGATGAGCGCGTCGAC
>NW_022280060.1:4035801-4100109 GCF_004355925.1 Anarrhichthys ocellatus
CGCTTTCTTTACCTTCCATATCTTCATCTTCCACCTCTCCCGCTCCATCACTGTGCCAGAGATGAGCGCAGATCATTTTCATTCCTATTGTGAGTGATTGTTGCACTGATGCCTCAACAGGAAACAGAAAAGAGATAAAGGAGACTAATGACACATGGCGTCTCCATCTACAAGGCCAGCGCACCATGTCGTCATATTGTGATTACCCCGTGCTATTGTAAATATGTGTTTCTGTTGGGTTTACATAAATTTACATATGTTTTAAAACTCTCCTGGGATGGGAAACCATTAGGGACAATGTTAGTGTTTTCCATTACAATCGCCCACGTTTGCACTGCTGTCTCATTGAATGGAAATGGCCGTGTGCATGCGGTAGAGGAAGGAGGGCACATTAGGCGAGGAGGGGAGCTGGAATTGAGAGGTTGTTCTTAGCATTATCTGTGGCACATAGAGAGAGAGAGTGTGTGGCTCTCGCTGTGCCACTCAGTCAGGGAGCATTAAGCTTTAAGAGGCAGTGAAGAGACTCAGGTCTTCAGAGGGAACTTGACATTGTTCATAAATCCCTCAGGAGCTGAGACAGAAGCAATGACAAATACACACACACACACACACATGCACAAAGTCAGTCTTTAAATCGCCCCATTAAATACATTCACCTATTACTACTTTGGCAGTAGTGTGTATTATATTACATTTTAGAATCAATTTAAACAGTATTAATATACTGTAGCACTTACAAAACATCACAGATGATCAAAGCACGAACTGCGAAAGTCAAATCAGAATCAAAAAGTGAAATCAGTTTGCCAAATGAAATGCCCATATTTAAAAGGAAAAAAAATGGGGGCTAACTAAACTTCGATTTTTACCCTTATTTGTGATATGTTATTTTAGTGTCACAATACTTGCATAAAACACATTCATGTGACTTTAAACGTGTAAGACGTGATGATGAAAATGTGAGATTCTGTGAGATTTTCTTTCTGGCAAAGGACTGCAGATGAAAATAAGTAAGTTTCAGCACCATTTACATTTTAATAAATGTTGATAAAAAAATAAACTTTTATTGGACATTTTGACTTGTCTCAGTAGACAAAACAATGGTCTAAAATATAAAAAATGAACGATGGCAGAATTCCATTTAGCTGCTTCAGTTTGAGGGTTCTCGTATCGTGCATGCTGGCTCATTGTCACACTGTCACGACGTAGTGGGACACTTAAATAGAACGTTAATACCTTATTAACGCCTGTGCTTTCCCTGTTATGACAAATCAAAAAATGTTCCGTGTGAAAAAAGGCCTAACAAACAAGACATTCAAGACAAGAGGACAGTTGGCCACATCTACACATTGATAAGGGATCATTCATTGGTGATAAAGAAGAAAGACAATGTGTACATACTTGTATTAGTATACTGTATATTTGGACGTGTGTGCATACACACCTGTAACATAACAGATCAAAAATTATGTTTTGATATTTGCTGGAACGTTTGCTCGAGGTATTATTGTTTCAAATCCATTGCTACTATGTTATCGGGTCATTCAGTGAGTTGCGACATTAAAACTACAGACTAAAGCCCTCAATCACTTTTATAGTCGCATCAAAGTCTTCATAATTCATGGCCGTGCTACAGCGGACTGAAGTGTTTAAAGTTACATTAACGATTCCAACATTAAATCAATTGTCTCCTTGTAATGTGAAAGCGTCACTAGAACTGTTGATCCCACTTATAATCAAAACCAAACTATTCAAACTTTTACAGCTTTGAGCTACAGGTCGTTATGCTTGACTCCAATGGTTCTTACTGAAAACAGTCTCGCTATCTGTAAGAAAACTTAGTAAATGTTATGATATAGTCATGATGCTGATCCATAATTTAAGCTCAGAAAGTGTATTCAGTATAATGAAAGCGTTTGTGAAGTTAGCTGTAAAGGGCACATGGCCAAAGCTCAGCCTGTTGTAATCGTACCGCAGAACCACCCGACAGCGCTGTCAGGCCAAGGTGCTCTTCTCATGTAACGTCTCATTGATAAGAGCAGCAAACACCTCATTTACAGGAACCTTAGGCTATAAGATCAGGTACTTTAAAAGCCATCCAAACACATTCAGACCCTGCCTGTGTGCCAGCAAATAAAACACCTTGATATCGCCCCAACTAAACTAGGATGATTCTGTCTTAATGTCCCATTTCAGGGACCAAGGAGTCCATAGTCTTTATGGCTCCACAGAAATGCAGGTAGTAATGTTTGACACAGCAGGGCTCCTGCCTTTCAGATGATCAAAGTGACAAGTTCAGCCTGCAACCAGAGCCACTTACAGGAGACATCAAGAAGCAGCAAGATTGGCAGCTTTTACGTCTTTAGTCCATTTCATCAGCCATTACTACCAGCAGAGGCAACGTGCTGTGGAGGACTAGTGGGAGGAGGGGAAGGCAGATTAACAGACAGCTGATACAGGTGTATAGGCGGTATCAAACAGCAGCTCTGTCAATACAGCAGGCTCCAAATTTCTTGAGAAGGGGCTGGGATCCCCAAAGTATGCCCACCGATTTCACTATGACGGGATTAACTTGGAGCTCCGTATGATTTTCGCAGATTCTGTGACTCAACAATTCAGTGATCCACGTTCTATCGGCTTTAAAGGCCCCTATCCCAAGTTTCAAAAGCTTACCCTTCGGACAAGGGACACTCTTTTTCTCCCGTGCGGTTCCGCTTCCCCCTTTTTGCTGCATTCAGTTGTTCATCAACCCCCGCGTCCTCGCCAGCTCTCCCATCCTCCCTTCTCTGCACATCTGCTAGGTTTGAGTTTTCCTTTCTTCCCTCCAGCGCCTGGCTTGGCCCAAGGCCCTTATAGCCAAATTGGTTTACATTGGAGAGATAAATGCTCTGCAAATGCGCTTAAACACGTACAGTAAAAAATGCAGACAGTGCGTGTCAGGATTATCACCCAAGTCAGGGGGAGAAAGGAGAACGTGTCTGTAGCACAAAGCTGGGGAGCCGGAGTGAAGCCTGCAGATATAGTCCGTCTCATCCACTTCTCAGGAGAAAGAGAGGAGGATTTAGCATTTGCATGCTAGTCTGTAATTCCTGGCATTATATAACTTGTCGCCAACAATCAAACTCCTGCGGTATTGTGAAAGTATTGTTTCACATGGGTGAGCAAAGTGTGGAGTTACACTCTTGGGGGAAGGGGTTTTGGTGGCAACATGGAGACAGTTGGTCCAAGACGCACGCCAGAGACCACCCTATAAGCCCACTGAAGAACTGTTCTGCAACACAACCTCAGGTCCAAATATAGAAGGTGCAACCCAAAAATCCTCTCAAAATATTCAGCTTAGAGGACAAACGTCTCACCTGAACACAGCGAGTGATATGAATGAAAAGGCTGAGCCAGCAGTGCTACAGCCACGAAAGCAAAGCAAAGAAAATACAAATTTGCGCAGTCAAAGGTCTGGTCTGCTGTGAAATTCACATGTGGAATATTGTGAGATATGATATTTCATATGTAAAATGTCTGAAAACCATAATGTGCTTTATATGTAAATGCATCACATTTGAAATGAAGTGTCACAATGTCTTCAAATCTCTAAAAATCATACTTGCAGACATGATGTGAATTTATCACTTATTCAAATATAATCGAAAACCTCATGTGCCATTATATAATTTGGACATGGCATTTTTTTCACATTTGATACAAATGAGAAATGCATTTTTCCTATGATGAATTCACATGTACATTTTTCTTGTTAGATAGTTGCGTCTATCCTGCAGATGGAAAATAGCCTGCGATCACCCGGAGGTACAAAGCATCTCTTTTTGTTTGAGAACAAAGTTTTTGTATTTCCGGGACAAAAACGCTTAAAAACAACGTATACTTTGATTTTTAAAATGAGTTACTGGGATTTCCTGAAGCAGCTGGGCTTTGGCAAATATTACTCAAACAGGAAGAAAAATATAGTGCATTTGTTGAAGCTATTTTCAGCTGTGGATGAATCCACATGTGGTGCTTTAGTGACGGCAGCCAGACGGTGTAGGTGGGATTGACTCAAAATACCCAACCATGTTAATCGTGATGTGTTTTTAATGGTGACAGTGTTAGTCTATGACACAGAAGAGTAAGCTACAACAGGCTTTGGCTACTGGTTTTTGGTCTTTTAATGGGATTTGTTGACAATAGAAGAATATCACTAGAATAATCCATCGAAATAAGATAAACTATAATCACAACAGAGAGCCACCGTTATCTCTTTAAATGAGCCTACAAGAATTTTTGACACTCCTACTAAGGGATGTACTATCATGATGTGAAAGAGGTCTCACTTGGTGAAGATAGGTAGGGCTCATACAGACAAACTGGATCCTGAAGACTCAGGAAACAGTATTCTGCCTTTCCTCCCCACCTGCTGCTGCTGCTGTCACACAGCTGCTGTCCCTGTCCACTAGCATCAATGTAAAACCCCTCCACATGCACTGCCATTGGGATTTGGGTGTAAAACTTCCAAACCCCCCCCCCCCCTCAAAAAAAAAATAGACCCCTTTTTCTCATCACCACGACCTGCCCCTCCCTCCAAATCAACGCCGTCCCCCTCAGACCTCCCAACACAAAGCCCTCAGAGCAAACCCAGCAGCACAGAAATCATAGCACACCATTCAATCATTGTTTTTTCCCCTCTCTCACCCCTTTTATGGTCCCACTAAAGGTTTTAGCCGGGCAGAGAAGGAGGGCTGTCACTGAGGAAACCTTAGCCCATTGATGAAGTGACAGGAGCTGCCAGAATATGATCCTAATCCTGTTTCCAGCATTCTTTTAGCCTGCTGGCATCGCAATTCCTCCACACATTCTCTGAGCTGTCAACTAGGAAAATCCCTCT
The DNA here is from genome assembly GCF_004355925.1 of Anarrhichthys ocellatus. Taxonomy (NCBI): domain Eukaryota; kingdom Metazoa; phylum Chordata; class Actinopteri; order Perciformes; family Anarhichadidae; genus Anarrhichthys; species Anarrhichthys ocellatus. The sequence continues at coordinate 4,040,678 of NW_022280060.1, forward strand.
AATAGCGCATTGCCCAGATACACATCAAAGAGCTCCTGGAAACCTTCAGCGGCTTAGCTGCCATAGACACACTCTCTCACACACACACACACACACACACACAAACACAGCCTTCCCATTAACTTACACCAATATGATCTTTACAAGCACACAAAACCAAGACGTTCATGACAAATTGACCACATATTTAGTATGCTTGAAAAAAAATAAAAAATAAAAAGCCCAAAGGCGTCTTTGCAGCGCTGAAATTATATGTACGCACTGTAACCTGCCCCATACTAAACCACCCACCCCTCTCACCTCCCTTTCTCCTGTAGGACAGTGATATAATCTTTACGGTCATGGAGCGAGAAAGCGGGAAAAGACCAGGAAAAAAAAAAAGGTGTCTGAACTTTGCTGACTCCAGGAACCCTTTCAGTCTCATTTTATCTCATTCTATTCTTACTTAATCCATCGATATCCCAACCAAAGGTAATCTTCTTATGGCAAAGCATTCTGTTTCGGTGCAGCCAAACCTCGGCTGACAGGGTTGGGGAAGAGGGGCGCTGCAGAGAGAGAGAGAGAGAGAGAGAGAGAGAGAGAGTGTGAGAGAGAGAGAGAGAGAGTGAAGGGTAGGTGGGTGGATGGGTGGGTGGTGGATTGGAGACTCTTTAGAGCCTGACACTGTGCTTCAGTCATTTCATTTAGGATTAGTTATTCTGCACTGAGTGAACAAGTGGCAGGTTCTCCCCTATGTGGTATGTAAACCTCAGCGTCGAGCATGGTAGACCTCCTGTGTCTAAATTATTTGCGGTTCATCAAGGTGTCTTCAGTGGAACATGTTAACTAAACTTAATTTGTTGAAGGTAATGTGTGTGGAAAATCCAAAACTGTTTATTAAGATTTAGTTTCCTGTCAGTCCCTCTCAGCGCTGTCAGCCATCCAGGGAGAAGAGCTGGATTCGGCACCTAAACTAATCCCTCTCTTGTTGCAAACTTCCTCTCACTGGAGAAACTTTTAGAAAATGCTTTTGGGTGTTTTTTTAAAGACCTTTATGTGAGTGCATGTTTTTGTGCCTGTTCGGATGTTGGTTGGATGTCCTGCTATGTGATTATTCCAGGGTTCATGATCTAGATGATCTTGCCTCGTGTTCTTCTGACTCAGCTTTTAGCTGACGAAGATTCAGAAATACACAAAAGCTGGTGTTAATAAATATCTTCCATTGAGAAAATTTTTATTTTTTTTTTTTATTTATTTTTTTTTTTTTAATGGCATTCATACAGTGTCTCTATTTTCTCAATTCAACCTAAATATGTAGGACTTTCATTCAAGAAGGTTGCCTCCTGTTTAGTTTTTTTTAACCATTTTTAATAACAGATGTTTTCTTTTCCTCTGTGTGGTCATTTCTTGAGTCATTGTTTTAGAATACAGCTCCCTCCTTTGCCTGAGAAAATGTCAAAATGAGGCAATGTGAGTCAGCATAGGAAAGTATTTTCATCTTATATTTCCAACCGATGAAACCGAGAAAAAGAGTCGTTCTTATGTGATTTATTCCCTTGCATTAAACAGATAAATTACTTACATTTTAAACAATTGAGAAATACATGTCTTGAATCTACAGTGATATAATACATAGAGAATGGGCCTGTGCATCTTTCTGCTGAATCCGGTGGCCCAGAAAAAGTGGTCGAGTTCAGTCTGGCACCCGAGTTAACCAAAGAAATATGTCTGCTGGGCTCATATATATATTTGTCGCTGTGCCTCCTCCGCAGATTCTCCCTTATTTCACTGTTGCTGTAGGTCCTTTGCTTAAAGCCACAATTGTAAAAACACACCAAACGTTTCCTCTCAAATCCTTCACACAAAAGAAGACATGGAGTTACTCTTCAGCCAGGCAGATGCAGGCGAACACTGAAGGATATTTACAACGCTCAATGGATTCTGCTGAGTGCTGTAACTTCAAACAAGGAGTCATTTGTCATCTACAAAGAAATACACTTGTTGGGGGATTATGATCTGAGCTTTACTTCTGATAACAGATCAGATGCGGCTTCATTCTGGGTTTTGCGGCTGTAAGCCATGCTTCAGAGGGGTGCACGCATGCATAGTTCACATTCAGGGGTTGAATTATAGAACATTTAAATATCTGTCCTGGAATCAGCTCTGTAGTTTCAAAACTGTCTTCCGTGACTTCACAGAGGAGGCTGAAATCATAGTGAGCAGCTAGCATTAGTAGAGTTGGCTTGTGTTGGTGAACAGGAGGAATCGAATACAAGCAAAGATCCACAGGCAAAAAGTACTGTTCAGTCACAGCTGCAGTCCAGTTTTTTTTTTAGTTTTTTTTTACATCAAGTTCATTGAGGACAGAGCTGTTCTTCATGTCCTGTTGTGCTCCCAGCAGTGAGCTGCATGCCCACATGGTGACGATGAGGTGAAGGGGAATAGGTGCGTTGACAACCCTGAGCTCCAAACTGAGGGAGGGCGCCTAAAGTGCCTGCTCTAAAAAAACGTTTTTCTCTGTTTTTGAAATTGGGTTTCAGTAAAATAACATGACACAAGCACAAATTTTAACTTTGGACAGATTTTGATCAGAGGACTTGTGAATTATTGTTATGTTAGCCAATTGGGTAGCAGCCAGTAGCTTAAGTTTGAATCTGAGATTTTTAGAAAGAATTTTTGGAGATGTGTCTGCGTTTTGGATGGATACACACAGTCGCTGACAGTGATGAGGGGTCAAGAGGAAAGTGAAGAGGGGCCCAGAGTCACCTCCACTGGACAAGGCCCATAATTCATAGGTACGGCCCTGACTGGAGGGCGAACACTTCGACTGAGCAGCCCGAGCTTCAGTTGGGGAGCGTGTCCAATCCCAGCGAGGCTGCATGCTGCTTGGCCCTCATACGGAGGTTCTCTATGCTGGTGGTCTTGCTGTTGAGGCTTCCAGGGAGGCTGCCTGGTGGCGCCTGCAGCAGCGGGCTGTTCCATACCTGCTGGGCCTGCGACATGGTCTGGTAGTAGGACTGGCAGGGCATCGAGCTCAGCGGGGGCGGCATGTTGACGTTCATGCCCAGGTAGGGCAGAGAGGGCGGCGGGCTCATTTCGAAGGACGGGTAGTGCACCATGTTGTTGGTGGCCACCATGTGCTGGCGAAACTGCTCCTGCAGCCGGAAGAGGCTGAGAGGAGACGAAGCGTAGGAGTTGCCCTGCGCCAAACCGCCGGTCACGCTGCTGGAGGACGGCATGGTGGGGGAGCACAGGGGGGAGTCTGAGAGACAGGAAGAAAGGAGGACTTTAATACGTTTTAACACAGATGTTTTGTAGATTTTTGTGTTTATCCTGTTTTTAAATTAATTGTGTGCTCTTCCTACCAATTCAGTCAAATTATCTTGTACATGAATGTGACTGGATTCGTAAATATGACATATAATCACAATATAAAAGAAAAAAGCAGCTGCATTCATTCGACAGTGATATTGTTACCTAATGTGGGGCTCAGCTGTTTGTAGGATGGGGAGCTGCTCCCCGGCTGCGCGCCCCCCTCCCCATGCGTCTCCTCCCTGATCTTCAACCCGGTCTCCCCTCTCATTTCGTCCTCCTCTCTGTCAGCATTATCCTCTGCTGCTGACTCGCTGTCCGACGGCTCGGGGGAGGTGACGTTGACTTCCACGCTCATCTCCCCGGGCTGGTGCCGTGCGGCTGCCTGCCTCTCTGTCTCTGAGTGACAGGATGAAGAGGAGGAGGGAGGGGGAGGAGTGCGGGCCTCGGGAACCAGGGTGGTGGTGGTGGTGGCAGCATCGGTGGTGGTGTTGGTGGTGGTAGTGTTGAGGTCAGTCTTGGAGTCCTCCGTAGAGCCCTCTGCAGCTCCGGACGCCTCCTTCTGTTTCTGGAGCTGCTCCTTCTGCAGGCTGCGCTGCTTCTTACGGAACTTGGCCCGGCGGTTCTTGAACCACACCTGGCAGATAGATGCACACACAGATCAGGGCTTGAGTCAAGAACTATAAGTAACATAACGTGGACAAATTAAAGCCACCGCAAATGACTGCAGTTTCTTTTCACATTTTTTTATGATGCAAGATGGCCTTTAAGACTTCAAGCTGAGCATCTCAGAAAGCAACAGGCAGACAGTACACAGGAGGATAAATGCTTTTATAGGTCTTTACCTGAACGCGTGCCTCGGGCAGGTTGGTGCACATGGCCAGACGCTCTCGCATCACCACATCAGGGTAGTGGGTCTTCTGGAAAGTTTTCTCCAGGGCCTCCAGCTGCTGGGCGGTGAAGGCTGTCCGACTGCGCCGCTGCTTTCGGTGCTGGGAGCCATACCGGGCCTCAAGGATAATGTCTTGAAATGTGCAGCCGTTGAGAAACAAGAAACATGACCAGTTTAATTGAGGTAGAGGTGAAAAGGTCATTTAAGCAACCAAGGGACCAACACACATTACATTTGTGTTAATGCAAAATAGATGGGGATCATGAATGACATTGGATGGAATTGAACAACAAAATGAGCAACTGATTCTTACCAGCTAGTCTCTCTGCAAGAGTGAGGGCATGCACTGAGGGCCTGTAGTCGGGGGTGTGCTGGGCTTGTTGCGCCGCCTGCTGGTGAAGGTTGTACATGGCGCTCAGTGAATTCATAGCGTGGAGCGAGTAGCCGTTCACCCCATAGTGCTGCATGGCCGGTGAGCTGTCTGCAGAGAGAAAGGACTGCTGTGGGTGCCAGGCCTCTTTAAACAAACCAGCCTGTTCTCTGGTTGCAGCGCTTAAGCTAAAGCGAACACTTGAACACTTTGTATTATAATGTTTGTTGTGGGCTGAGTGATTGATATGGCAACAGGTGAAATAAAGCAGTAAAGACTGCACTCCTGAGGGGAAAAAAATATTCCATCATTGAATCAAAAAATAACTAAACAGACAACGAGTGACTTCTAAGGATTTTAAAGTGATGATGGATTTAGCTGAGAGTGTTTATGTGTGTTGTTAGATCCAGTCGGATTATATTTAAGTAACAATGGGTTTTTCCCACGGTTGGTTTGCCCATTCAAGCGCCATGTAAAGCCTTCAGGAAAAATAAAATATCTTGGTTTGAAATTTGTACAAACAGTTACCATTTGATTAAAGAAAAAAAAAAAAAGTATGTTTTTCATGAATCCACAGCTCAACGGATTTAGTTTAAAGACAGTGAAGAGAGGTGTGCAGAATATTAAGAGAGTCAGTTCCATTCAGCAATGACAAATACAATATATATTTAACACCTAATTCACTCAAATAAAATGCAGCATTGGCCTATACAACAGCAAAAAATATATTGAATTTGTAGCTAATCTACTTTTTGCATTATTTAGTTTTATGATGTGGTCCTTTGTTGTTGTTGTTATTTCAACATGCTCATTTTAGAAAACATTAAATCCATGCTGATAATAGTTCATAGTGGTCTATAATTGTAATGAGCAAATGTACAAAAATACAGTTCCCCACTGTATTATAAAATAATAATATAATAATGATAATAATTATAATGATATTATTATAATGACAATACAAATAATATCTAAATTATTAATTAGGAGGGGAGAAAATGCGACTGACATTTTTCCCGTCCACACAAAACAAATCAGACCAATGAAATGAATTCTGATCATTGTCTTATTTCAACATCTAATCAAACTAAATGTTCAGTGTGAAGAGTTTTGATTGGAAACGCATGGAGACGCCGTTAAAGGTCCGCAGACTGGACTGACAGAATTGACAACAACATATTTACTTTGCTCCTCAGAGTTTGAGTCTAGCGGAGGGCCGTTTATTTCAATCTGTGGCGGGTCCCAGGTCAGTTCCAGACGCCCGGAGGCTGTCTGATGTGAGTGCAAATAGGTTTCAACTATACAAAGCTATTAATTTATCATCAGGCCTGACACGGGAAAGATGGGCCAGCGCGCGCGTGTGTGTGTTACTCGGTGTGACTAATGCAAGAACATTTTTTTTATTTCATTGCATTATTTTTACTAAATCAGCCTCTGGCTGCATTCATGTATTCTGCTCGCTTTTTTTTTTTTTAATCTGCAGCTTATACATTCAACATACATGCTCTTCTTTCAGGACAATGTCACGTAGCCTCGGGCTCTGATTTAAGCCTAATTATGCAAATTGCCGTGGATTTATGAGTTATATAGCATTTACTAAAGATTGCCTCGGGGCCGGAGCTCTGTGTATTCATGTCGTCAATTCAGCAGCGTTCAGAAACTTAAACGACAGAGGAAATTAATAGGGATAATTACCATATCGCCTCGTCAATTACCAACCTGTGACAAAAACAAGTACCAAAAAGAACAACGTTGAACGGTTCCCAAGTAAGAATATTGGCCTATTTGTCAAGGAACTCCGTGCAATTTACAGACTTATAACTGTCAGTGTTACTGATTACTTTGATCATTTATAGCCTACACATTTAATCGATTAATTGAGCAAAAGAACGTCGCACTGTTATTGTGTCACTAGTTTTGTTGGGGACCTCGGGAGGTCGACGGACTGCACTTTTGAAAACGTTTTTGTTGAAGACGTGATGGAGTTTGGAAAACAACGAAAGTCCGCAATATTAAACACATACATTTGCAAGTAAAAAATGATAAGAAGGCAATATAAAGTAAGAGTTGTTCGGCTACAGAAATAATTCAGGAATACGAACATCGCCAACTTCGATTCTGCAAACTTCTTACCTGTCTTCTCTCTGTGTCTGAAGCGAAATATCTCCGAATATGTTTTCCCCTCAAATCTTCTTCTCTAAAATCCGCAGGCGGTTCTTCAGTTTTTCATTTCACGATAGCTCTTTCGTTCACCTTGATACCCTGAGAATATCCCGCTCGGTCCGCTCCGTGCTCCGGCTCGCTTCTCTGTGGATGTGGGAGGATGCTGAGCTGCCGTCTACCGGCCTTTAAAGCGCTCCGGGTGGGGTCACCGGGACGCTCACACGCTCCTTCTCTGCGCCAATCACGTCGCTTTCCTCCTCCACCGCCACCACAGCCCCTCCTCCTCCTCCTCCTCCTCCTCCTCCACATTACTCCTCACTTCAGAGATGATTATTCTGTATGCGAGGTGCAGACTTTTCTGCTGCTGTTTTGGAAGAACAAAAAAAGATACATTTGTTGTGTTTTTTATTTTGTACGCAAGGATTTGCTGCCAAAATTGGCAATTATTCTAATTATTAGTATTAAGCCCATTGCTGTATATTTTTTGGAGGTGATAATAATGATAATGTTTATGTTTTGGAGTAAGGTATGCAGACTGACGTAAATAGCAAATTATCTTAATACTTTAAAGATGATTCAAACAAATCTCAGCATGACAGGATATATTTGAATTATGTAAGTCTTTATTATTATTATTATTAATATCTCAGGTTTTAATGTGCTGCTTAAAATCAACTAAAGCTGAGGTCAAGGGGCAGACTGCACTTCTGCTTTCCTTTTTGTCTTTCATCTTTTTTTATTACAAATATTTAAAAATCCTACCAATTATTGTAACCAATTTAAAATTGATTTCCTTTTATCATTAAGGGGCGAATAAACACTCAAATGGATATTTATAGGTTAAGGCTTGTAGCCTAATGTTTGTATACATTTTAGGCCGAAACAACCATTACAAATGTCACAAAACTAAAATCAATAAAAAGAAAAGAAATGATAATCGGAAGAAGAGTCCTCCTCAAATATGTGCTTCATCAGACCTTCAGTGTCTGTAAGAATTGTGAGCTTTAAAAAAAAAAAAAAAAAAACTTCACACACAGGTCTTAATTAAATGGTATGCAAATAGTCAGTAAAGGCCTGCACCACTCGTTTGCAGTGACTTGTGCACGGGGGACTTTCAGGTTAATTCCGGGCTTTAATTTTATTTCCCTGCTGCCTCGGAGTGACTGTGTGTTTGGTGGGAATGCAGCTGAGGTGGAGGGATGCAGGCTGGGCTATACACTCCTGCCTCCAGCAGCTCCCCGGCCCCGAGGGATTTAGGTTGGGATTGGGTAGACAAGACGCCATTTCACCCTCCAAAAAAATGTCTTAAAATGACTGCTGGTAAGAGGATTAAAACAATAATGCCCCTCTCTTCTTCAAGGTTTTTAGAAAAGATTTCTTCTCCCGAAGAAAAACCGTTTAGGCTGGAATTAAGGGCAGCGAAAAGTAGCCTTTTAATGTAAAGCTTGCATATTTTGTTGAATTTTCTCTGAGAGGGAGAGAGAAAGGGGACGGTGGGGTCTGGTGGGGTCTGGGGGGGGGGGGTAAAATCCTAAACGCAATTTGATCTTCGGCCGCTTTCAATTGCAGAAATTTAGACTCCTGATAAACAGCCTGCGTGAGAAGAAAACATGAAATTCTTTTTAAGTTCACTTTGAAGAGTTCAAGTCCTCACTCTTTCACTTTTAATTGGATATTTTAACTGTGAGAATCCAAAATATGAAAAAAAAAATAAAGAAATGAATAAGTTAAGTGGACGTTTTCACGCAACAGGTGGTTATCAGTCAATCAGTGCGTGGGTGTGGATGTTTTTTTATTTAAAAAAAGGAGTGAGCGAATTACAGCCATCAATAATAATAATTTTTTTATTATTATTGTTATTTCGAGCTCATGTGTTGTTGTTTTTTGTCAGTATAAGTGCAGACCATTTAGGCATAGAGGAGAAAAAAATCGGATTAACTTGTGAACCGATGGAAATAAGAACTTAAACTGGAGGTAAATCTGGCCAGTGTCTCTTTGTGAGAACCGTTTCTAAAGCAATTAAAGCGAGAAGGAATTCCTCTCAGCTGCTCTTCCCCAAATCAGCTTTTATACGGAACTTAATGCGGGCAAATGTCCAGCATGGCTGAGGGCTTTAATGTAGCAAGTGTCAAGAGGGCCTTCCATCAGAATGATATTAGGCCAGTGGAGCAGCAGCCCCTCCTGACCATCCACGGATGGAGTAAACTCACCATGACTCAGTTTACACAGATTTTCCATTTTTAGAATAGAATTTGGACACTTTTTTTAATACCTACATGTTAATTTTCAGAACTACGTAATAACAAAGTCCCAAACTGGTGAATACAATCTAAAAGTAATTCACAGTTTTCAAAAATTATTCTGAATTGTTTAGAAAAGTTTTGATGCCTGATTTAGTCTTTTTTTCCCAGGAAAAATAATTACATTTAAAGTTGTTTTGTGTATTCAGCCTTTTAGGGAATGAATTGCAATTATTTACATAATCTGGACATAAGTTATGTTGGTAAATTCAGTGTATATTATGTTGCAGGATTTTAAATTACATTTTGACAATTTTATATTTCCATAATCAATTAATCGTTTTTTTTATAAAATGGCAGAAAATACTGGAAAATATCCATCAAAACTTTCAAAAGCTGATGGTGAAATCAACACATATCTTGTTTTGTCAGAACAATATTCATATAAAACAGAGAGCATCAAACTCTGGGTATTTTTGCTTGAAAAATGCAAACCATTAATTAATTATAAAAGTAGTTTGCTGTTCTTTTGACTTTAAAAAGCCCAGACAGTAGTTCCAGATGTTTTATTTTGCAGCACAGTATTGGTGGTTTTGAGGCCTTATCGTAATAGTTTACCCATCTCTATATTTACCGTTTTCACACTGCTCCTCATCCCGATCACCTTCAGGATCTCAGCACCGCTCGCTGCAGGCTAACTTTCTAAACCCCAAATTCATCTCAGATTTCTGCGGATTTCATTGCTGCACTCATTGTTCTCTGCACTCTGGCTGCGATCAGGCATTATCGTGTTAAAGCCTCTCCTCAGATCTGAGTTATCGTCTTTGCTCTCAATCATCCCCCCCCCCCGCCTGCTTTCTGGATATCAAAACTTTTATCCCTGCATCAGGACTTTGGCTGCCTGAATCAAAGCTCAGCCGAGAAAGCTGCAGCGATTTATAAATCATGTTCAGTTTTTAATCAGGTTTATAACGCATGAATGTTTGTAATTTTACCCCTCAAATGGCTCCCGATATTTCCAAGTGGCATTTTTCATCAAATCGAGGAGAAAGTTGATGCCTTCAGCCTTCAGAGCCCATTACCTTTTATCATTAGGTTTTCTTTAACTTCATGAATATATTTGGTTTCAATCCAGCAGCTCTGGCCTGCACATGCTCTTAGTCAAGGTTAGCTTGTGCTCATTTGGGTGAAATTAATCATTTTGATGTATGGTTTAGAATTGACTGCTTCCTTGGGACTTGTGTGACTGGAGTAACAAAGCAACTTGCCATTAGCGACCCTCCGGCTGTGTATTAGCCGGGCATTCACCTTAAAGACTTTCCTCATACGCGTTGGATACCTGATTGAAATGGACAAATCTGTGGCACAGCCTCTTTTTAGCTGTTCTCAGTTCTCAGTTACCATCAATCTCACATTCATATGGCGGACATCTATTAACAACACCAAAGTTGTACGTACTGTAAGACATCACTCGTTATAACCATAGGAAAATGATGAAGTCTATACACTGTGGTGACAACGCAGACATTAAATAGACAAACTGACTGTTGTGGAGTTCCTGCAACTTAAGAAACCAGTGCAAAGTTAAAGTTACACATTTGAATTATAAAACTTAGACACCCAGTTTGGTGCTAAAGACTAAGGACAGTTTTAGCACCTGGAGCCACATCACCCATAGTGCAATCCAACAGCTGACAGTTCAGTCGGAGATGTAAGTGTGCTATGCTCGTAGCTGCTAATGTAGCCTTGAGCCGCTAGCCTTAAGCAGAGATGAGGAAGTCTGGTGGGCTCAATTCTCCACACACCCAGTTATTTTTTTGTATTTACAACCCTTTTGTTTTCAGCATCTTCAGAACTTTCGGTTTTGAAAAGTGAAGTCAATGCAAAAGTGCTTTAACTTGCATTCTTTCTAATAGCCAGCAGGGGGCGACTCCTCCAGTTGCAAAAGCAATTCTAACATGTATAGAAGTAATGACTCTATTTATGATTTATTACCTCAGTAAGCATTGTAAACATGAGTTTATGGTCTCAATCTCTAGTTTCAAGACATCTTTAATACTGCATGATGTTCATTTCGTAAATGATGGTCTCATTTACCACCACGACGTTGTCCGGTTTGTTGTCTGTGTTTTTCATCTTACAACTTTAACTGTTTTACAGTGTTTTTTCAGTTCATGGAAGTTAATTAACATTTTGGTTACCTAAAATATATTTTTCAGCATTTGGTTACTTAGCTCCACCCTCTCTGTGACTTCTGGTTCCAAAACCTCAAGATGGCGACAGGCCAAAATGCCAAACTCGATGCTTCAAAACAGCATTACACAAACCAATGGGTGACGTCACGGTGACTCCACTTCTTATATACAGTCTATGCAACTGATGCAGACTTAAGTGACATCACTTGAGGACATTTATCAGACACAAAAGGCTTTCTCCAACTTTAACAAATACAGTTGTACTGTAAACAGAATTTGAGACTTTGAGTTCCACTTTAAAAATGCTGATACAACTTTTCCCATTAGCACCTTAGAAAAAATTGTTGTTGCAAGAATGTAATTATTGGGAGACACAGAACTCAGTAATTCACTTTCACTATTGTTTCTCCTTGTATGATCCTGTTGAGACAGCGCACCATGCTGCAGCCAGAGCCGCTCCTCTGAACGGTTTCTCTAGCAGACTTGACATATCGAGGTTGGCAGGTTTGTTTCCTCCCTCTTTCTCAGAGCCGGTCTTTGGTTGTGCCCCTCAGGCTGCGGCCCAGCACAAGGGTTCCTATTGTCAGGGCCTAATCCAGGGGCTACACAGCTTTAGCAACATGGTGGGATAAAAGCCCATCAAACCACTACTTTATGGGGGCAAATCTTTCCTAATCCCTCGCTTTATCTAAACAAAAGGAGAGAAACAAGAGGATAGAAAGAAATTGTGCAGACACAGAGCAAGACCGGGAGCTAAGATGCAAAGAAGTAGTTTCACTGGAGAAGCTAACCATTTTTGACAGGCTTTCACTAAAGGATTGACAAAAAACGGACACCAGGATTCCAAAAAGGGCCGTACAGGGTCTTTTTTCTTTTCTGAAGTTAAGCTTTAAGATCCTTAGAGGGATATGTCGAAATTAGTGAGATTAAATTCAAAAACCTTAACTATTAAGAGGACTTGGCAGGGGGCACCTGTCAGTTTTGGAAGCTCTAAAAATTGTTCTTGGTTTGCTGGGTTGATGTAAACAAGCGACAACTGTGTGATCTTGAACCTATTCTTTACTCTTTTCTCAGACAGGGAAAAGGGAGTATGGGAATTTTTCTTTCCCTCCTCACAAACTGCTTAGAAAATCTGCTCCATCACACCGACTGTGTGACCCCGACCTGTGTCCAAACCACATTTACCTTCAAGACGACCCAGCAAGAATCCTTTTAATTTAATGTGTGGGAATTCTTCAAAAGACACTGAGTGACAGCTACAAATTAGGCTTTTTATTCTAAGTCTGTTTCTGAGACTCTGTGAGCTACCGTTCATCCGCGACACCATTGTTTGAACAGACCCCCCTAGTAAAGTAGAGGTCCCTGTAACTCACATGTTCTGTGTGTGTGTGTGTGTGTGTGTGTTTCAGAGGACAAATCCCCTGACCCCATTTCATGTCTGCTGCCAATTCCAATTTCTATCTTTGCTCTGTGGCAACTCGCTTCAAATCCCAAGTGTTGCATCTGCAAATGACTTGAGTGTGAGTTAGAGGCTCAATTTTATGCCACAGCCCAAATGCTCCACAGGAGGACCATTTGGAGCCCGGCGGTCAGAGAGCCGAGCAGAGATTGAGAACAAGCCAGTTCGTTCTGGCTCTATGTACATAAACCAGCACAGCCGGGGGGCTTTCAAAGTCTCGCTCCGACCTCTCAGGTATATGAACAGAAACACAGGGACATACATAATTCACCACCTGGCAGTAAATACACTGGCATCCACACACAACAAAGTTCAGGCTTTTGAAATTTAACATCAAGGAGGACAAACTGATTGATCATGTATTACTTTTAAATATTTGACAGCACGCCCCCTGCTGGCCTGCGTCGATGCCTCCTGAAAGGGGTAATTAAGAGATAATAGGCTGGGGATGCTCGTCAGGGACCGAGTGATTAGTGATTCATTACATGAGCTTAGAACGAGGAAGAAGAGAGGAGGGAAGTGGTTGGTTTTCAGTGGGGGGCATACTGGAACAGCCTGACAAATTGCCATTGGATTTATCCAGGGTAATTAACCATCACCCAGGGAAAGGGCTGGGCCTATCTGTAACCTGCAGCAGAGTCACACACACAGCCACAACACAGACGAGCCGAGTCTGGTTTGCTTTCCTTTCTTTAATGGCTATAAGTCCTTTTACTGCAGCTTTGTGTGAGCAGACAAAAACAACAATGGATGTAAAAAATTGATTTTAGTTAAATGTTTTAAGTGGTGGTGCTACATGCTAATCAGACATTATTTATCCTCTCACACTGACTGTACATTAAGTTTATGTTGCTATATGCATTCTATTCATTATTTTTGACTACAGCCAGCAGGGAAACAGCTATCCTAGCACTGTCAGATTAATTGACAACATTGAACAACTTCTATCAAGTTTCAGCCGTTTCTCCCTGTTCCAAGTATTTGTGCTAAGCTAAGCAAAATGGCTGGTGGCAGACATGAGAGAGGGTTGAACAGAGACAGACACAGAACACAAGGTAAGTTTAAAATAGGTCTTTAGTGGAAGCAGATAGTCATACACAGTCCAAATGGCAAATAATACCATGCAAGGAGAAGGCAGTGATCCGAAAACCAGTGACCAAGAAAAAGGTCAAAATACTAAAAACTAATGCAGGAAAGCGATGAAAACAAGAAAGAAAACAGGGAAAACTAATGACAAAACCAGAGGCAGGTGAGTAACTGAGGACAGGTGTGGATAATTAAAGAGGTGGGAAACACACAAAGGCAGGAAGAAAAACAAACCATGACACATGAGGAGTGAACCTACAAAATAAAACAGGAAACGCACTAAACGGAAATTTACAACATTAGACCAGAAAGAAACCCCACAATGAACAGAAAACCCAAAACTAAACTTCTAGATAACCGATAACTTAAAAACAAAGACAGATAAACCAATAAAGACCACTTCAAAGATTATAATGCAAGATAGTCTTAAAGTCTGAAGACTCTGGACACAGGTTTTTGGTTTCCATTTGAGAAACGACACACTGAACCCCAAGTTGCTCTCTGTGCGTTTCACAGCAGTCGACTCCTACTAATGCTTGGGGAGGGTTAAATTTAGAGGTCATTTTTCACGTATGTGCCTGCATGTATGTGACACTAAAATATAGTTTAAGTTAGGTTAAACAGTACACAGAAACCTGTGTGAAATATTTACTTGAACGCACTAACGAGTCTAAAAAATGTAGTATTAGAAAGTATTAAAATGTGAAATTCAGCTGTATTCCCCTTTTAAGAATCTTTGCATGGCACACTCGAATGGCTTCCATCCACTGTTTGACTGTCATGATCCTGTAAAGTAGGAAAGTCTATATTCCCATCTTCATAGTCCTTCCAAAGCCAGCCTTCCATCCTGAAGTAATCCTCTCTGGTCCCTATCAGCCTCACAAAGCAGCGCACACTTACATGGAGAAGTTGATTTTCTCTGTCTGTTTTATCTGATTTAGAAGCACTTAGAAACAGCTCTAAGTCTTCTCTCGATTAAAAGGACGAGGGGGGGGGGACTCAGCTGGTGTGATACCAGCTCCCTCCTACACTAGCTACCTCTCAACATCCAACATCTGTCTATTGTTGGTAAATCTGCTTTAAAGCATCTGTGGGTCATATGGATTCAAACATTTAGAGAATTGAGGCTCATCTGTGGAGCTTAAGTCACTCCTCTTCTCTTTAGTCTCTCATCAGAATAAAGGCTGCTGATCTGAAGCTCCGTTTCAAACACACCTCTGAAAGTGTTGCCTTTTCTGCCTCAATATCTGATAAATGAGCTGTAATGAAGTCAAACTCAACTATGACTGCAAGTGTGCGAACAGCATAGGCATGAACAAAACACTGATTCTTACAGTTAGATGTATTTCATCATCATCACTTCACTCATAAGTTGCAGACCTGCATCTCAGCGAGAGTAGAGCTCACAGGACCTGTTAAGTCAAGCTTTTATGAAATGAGCATAAGGGTTTGATTTATTGTTGTTTCATAATCTGGGTTTATGCCTTGTTCAGCAGAAAGCTTTTTCAAAAAGGCTTTGGCTGGTGGGCAGCATCTGGCATTAACACACTGACTGGCCGCTTCCAAAAGGGACCCGGGCACCCACACATGACCATTCAAACAGGAGCCAGAATCTATTTGGCAAGAAGGACGAATGGTCAAAATTGTATGACTTGTGGGTGAGAAATAGTTGTACTGATAATAATTGCAAATCATAACACCACATAAAAGAGAAAGAAAACTGAATTTTATGTTCTTAAACAGTTTCTTAAACATTTTTGGGAAATATGCACTTTTGGATGTTACCGTACTCAACCAAAAAAGTAGTGCACACAACCCCTCGTAAAACCACAACCTGTCCGTTTTATGCTTCTGTTTTTTTTATAGACAAACATTATATAAAGTGTTAATTAGGGCGCTTTAGAGGTACTGGAAGGCTAATTTTGTTCCCTTAAGACAGAGCCAGGCTGGCTGTTTTCCCCCTGCTCTCAGTCTGTATGCTAAGCTAAGCTAACCAGCTCAAGCTTCATATTTAGATATTTTGAAGTGGTATCAATATTCTAACTCTCAACAAGCAAGGCAGTAAGCAAATGTCCAAAAATGTAGAACTATACCTTTAACATTTCTTTCAATCAGCATGAGCTTACCTTTTTACATTTTAATAAATCAACTTCATTTTGGATATTTGTTTAGAATCTGTGTAACCCAGAATTTGTACCTCACACAAATTACACCCTTAATTATTGCGTGACGACAATGGGCAGCAAAGTTGATACCCTATTTTTTCTGGGTTACCTGCAGATCAGCCGATCTGCTCCCAGCCATTTGGCTCTAATTACAGTGTCCCGGAAACCTCTGCAGAGAATGCGGTGTGGAAATAAGTGCTTAAGAAATGAATGTGTCAGATGGCCTGAAGGCATTGAGTTCTCCGCAGGGACGCTGTGGTTGGGCCACTTAACCTGGATACCTGCTTGCACGGATCCCACCAATCAGGGACGAATGAAGAACACTTATTGCAATGTTGGGGCGAAAGCAGCCTGACTGGCATTTGTATAACCCTCTTAATACTGAAATGAAAACACCCACAAATGAGAGTCAGCGAATAAGGGAGGGAGAGGTGGTGAGAAAAGAGAGAGAGGGAATGAAAAGGAGTCTTGCTGGGCCCAACTGGCCATGTAAAGAGTCGGGCCGTCCCGCCTGTCAGATGGTGGCTGGCTGGAGGAACCCAGGAGTGAGAGCTGCTGCCTTCTCGTTAGATAATCCCTGCAGCACACAGCGGCGGCAGGGGGGCCAGCGGGAGCCTGTTAAAGAGAGCCAGCGCTGATGGATATCTGTCTGTATTTATCTGCTCCTAATGAGCGCTGCTTAGCTGCCCACCGAGCTGGAACGTGGGCATGAGGAAAAGCAAATACTGGAGGAAAAGACTTTAATGTGAGCCTGATTCTGCAGGAAATGCGATTGTTCATTTGTTTTGTGTTCTCTTTATGCAAATATATGTTTGCATTAAAAACGAGTATTTTTTATTTATTTTTTTAAATACTGCTCCTCAAAATCACACCCATTTGTCACACTCACAAAAAGAAAAGGAGTACAGTATGCATGCTGAGATTGACTGTGATGGTTTATGTGCGTGCGTGTTTCGAGTGTGTTTTCCTTGCCTCGGGGTCCTGCCGCACCCCCCCCACACACCCACCCACCACCCTGCAGACGAGCCCTTTGGCGGATATCTGACTCCACATGAATATGGATGAGGAGGTAACACACAGGGGAGAGCTGGGGAAATCTGATGACAGTGCAGGAAAAGACCAGAGCATCTACGGGGATGTATGACTTCTCAGCTCTGCCACTGATATGACAAAGTGGCTGAATTTCAATATGTGTGTGTGTGTGTGTGTATATGTCTTGCCTCAGAGTGTGTCCCGTCAGATGGATATGAATAATGTATTGATAGCCAGCCCCCTGTGGTAGTCCATAGAATCTCTGCCTGTGTGTGTGTTGTGTTTGGCCTGGCCAGCTGGCAGGGTCACAGGGGATGCACACACATTATGTCACAGTCCCAGGAGAGGTGTGGGTGCATGTTCCCTTTTCATCATCAATCAGCAGAGCAAACTGTTTAACAACAACAATGAGGCGGCTAAGAGGCCCCTCAGCTCATGCCAGAAGTGGTGATAATTACCTAAACATGAAGTTGTCACTCCTCTCCCTCTTCAGCCTCTCGCTGCATCTGCCCCTTTTGATTGTGTGCCGAGCGGAGCGTGACTCACTCGCGAGTGAGAAAGACGGTAATTGGTGAGATTGATTTTTAAAAGCTTTTTCATTTGACCTACACCATGTCCATACGGAGCCTTTTCACTGAGCTTGATAAATGCCTCAAAAGGTTTCCCCGATGCTCTCGTATTAGTTTAATTTCCTTTCCCCATACCTCTTCTTCCTCTTTGTAAAATGAATCGGACTTCCCTCAGTTGACACCTCCTGTCAAACTGTCAGCAGGTCTGGCGGAAAAAGTCAAATGCCTCCCACTTCCTGTTCTGGCAACATGCATTGACTTATCTATCCACACCTTAAACTCTCACGACTGCTTTACATGCAGCATGTGAGCAAATAGTAAATTAAAAGGGAGTCCCTTAAGCAATTGAAGCGACTCCCCCTTGCGCACCAGTTGCAAAATATCACAGCATCATTGTGGCTCTCTCAGTAACGTAATCATCGACAACTTATAAGTGTGTTAGCAGAGTTTGCCTACGTACACATCCAGCGGACACGCAGCAAAATTAGCATCTATGTGGAGTTGTGGCCACCCTGTAAATGTAACTCTAATATTAGCTCTCCTTTCAGCTTTTTGTCCCAACCAACTCCTGAGGGAAATACCTGGCCCTTTAGCGTCGGCGGGAAATTACTCTAATGAGAGCGCAGAGAGTGAACCATAACTGAAAAAGTTGCAGTTCGTAAAACCAAAACAATGAGCTAAAAGACACTACAAGACGCTGAGCGAAACTGCAGAGTCGGGTGATAATCATCTGTGGGTTCATCCCTATGAGTGATCCCTTTCACATTACGCAAACAAAATTAATTAGTTGTTCATGTAAAAATGTATAGAAGTAGCCAGCAATGTTACATATTTATTATCTGAAAAGCGCTTTATTTTCTAAATGTTTAAAATTAAAATTAATAATATATGAGAGCACTGAAATTAGAGTGTAGTGTATTTTATTCTTTCTGCAACAATTCACCAAAACCTTTACTGAATAAGTTATGGGGGTGATGGTGAGGCCCGCTGGCACCTTGTTTATCTGACCTCTGCCCTCTGGAACAGTTAGCCCTCCATCGATTTCTGCTTTCTCCTCAGCTTAAGTGTCAGCGACAATGAACAGAATTTCCCTGGTATGATAGAGTAAGTGATCCACTGGGAAGGTTGAGGAAGAGAGAAACCATTGCAGACAATGAGGATATTTGGTGGTGCACATCTAAGTTGCAGGACACTCCAACTGAAACATCATTGTGGAGCACTGATGTGAATAAGGAGAGTAATGCCTTTTTCTTTATATTTGCATTGCATAGATAAGAATATCTGATATTATACCCAAATACAGCTCAGTGGAAAGGACCTGAAAGTTAAAATGTGGCACAAATGAGTTCATTATTTGCGCTGAGCAGGCTTGCAAAAGCAGACTCTCTCCCACATAGCCTTGAAACACAGAAACTAATCGATGATATTGATCAGTGTGTTTCATATCGGCCCCTGCAATCCATCAAGCTAACAGTGTGGGATAGGCCTAATTTATATCATCTGAAGGGTGTAATCAAAGATGAATGAACCCCAGTGTGATAGAAATGTGCACTGGGTTATAATTTCTACCACTGTGAGTAATGGTGGGAGCAGATAAACACAACAGCTGCTGTGGGTAAAATAGGTAGAACTAAACACAAGGTTTGTGCAGCGCAGCAGAGCGCACATGTGTGGCACCAACATGATCCCAATAGAAACCTTTTCGATAGATACGTGCAATTTAATACAACATAAATAATATAATTAATAAATGCAGGAAGGGTTTGATATGTAAACTCTTCTTTTGGATCTCCACAAATGTTTCTGATACACACACAGAACTAAAAGACAAATTGAGTCAACATCAACAACAGCAGTTTCATTCATCTGCGGCAGTCACCTCATTCAAACTTATTAAATCACAAGATACGATAATGCCATGATGCAAAAATGTATGTAATGACTTCATATCTAATCAGCCTTAGCTTTGATGAATTAGCCATCAGTGTTGCTTTAAGCTAAAAGTTCAGCTTTATGTACATGTGACAACGCAGGCTGACCCAGAGGGTAAAAGATGGCGGCGAGCGGCTTCAAGAGTAGCCGTGGAGAGGGAGAGAGAGAGCAGCTGTAAATATATGTGTAAATATATATGAATGTTTCCTTTTAAAAAGCCACTTAAGAACTCCAACCCTTTAAATAAGGCCAGGAATAATCTGTTTCCTCTGTTGCGGTAGATCCAGCAGGGATTTGCAGAAACATTCGGCAGTGACACAGATCTACATAATCATTTTAAGTTTCTACCCGCTCCTTCCAATGATTCTCCTGCTGTCACTTTAGATACCGCTAAAACTGATTTGGGCTCCCTAATCTCCCAGTATTTCTTAGACTTTAAAAATCTCTAATATTATAAGGAGATTATTTCATTTATAATTGATTGAGTGCATTTGCCGGAGTGCCACTTCAAAGTTGCTGAATTAAAGATGCATTTAAGAAGCCTGATGCCGGGCGCTGTGAGTCGCAGAGTGGGGTGGGAGGTTGCGTCGGGGGAGAGGATGGCGGAGGGGGTTTGGGAACGGCGGTGGGGGAGGCTTGTGTCTTCTCGGTGGAGCGAGCGGGGCTGATCCACGGAGATTTCTTAAAATGGGCTCACGCAAAGTGCCTCGCTCGGAGGAGCCATCGGAGGACACCAGCCAATGGCAGCGGCCCAGCAGTGGTGGGTGTCTGTGTCTGTGCTGGTAAGACTCTTCAGTAAAGAGGTGGCTGCTCTCGTTACATTCACTTCCTTCAGAGATACTGCGTCAAGTCCGGTCCATCCTCAGAGTTCCTCTAAGAACACATCAAGAGGATGATTCCCAGGTGAAGCCCGCTCTACCTGGAAGAGACTTTACCCAAATATCTTCCTTTCCACTCAAGTGAAACCACGCCGGACTGCCAAAAAGTGTAAGTTTTTCAAAAGCCGTTTTTCTTAAGCTCCATCTTTGGATTCCCAGCACACAGGACCCTAAAATCTCCACGGGCCAGGGCTAAAATATGAAGCTCCCCATCTTCCTCCTCCTTTTCCAAGCCGAACCCCATTCAGGAGTCAGGCTCTCACCTCCTCATTGGCTTACCACTGCCTGCAACTCTCATTGGACCACTTTGAGGGTCTTCATTAACGCAGAGAGAGAGAGATAGAGAGTCTTTAAATAAAATCCCCCCACCAGCCCGAAAGAACAGGAAGAAGATATGGCCTATTGGAGAGCTCAGGCCTATTGGAGTGCTTAGTTCTGACTAAATGAATCTTGACAGTGAGGAGGATGCTCTCCTCCTGCCCAGTATTGTACCAGCCGACTATATACCCCCCCACATCTCGCTGCCTTAGATGCTCTGTGTCCCCCTCCCCCCCTCAATCCACCACCACCACCACCACCACGGCCCAACCAGATCATAATCCTCTTAACGCTCTGCCTTATTAACCACTCATCTAAATGACATGAAAGCAACCGGCTGGAGAGAGGGGAGAGGGGGAAAAAAGCAAATTATTTCCCCTGGAATAAAGTCCTGGCCCTTTCACCATACAGTACTTTGTATTTCACATTTGATTATGTGACAAGTGTATCTAAGTCTGCTCGGGGCTCAAGAGAAATGTATTTCAGAGCCCATCAGGCACAGCAAATTTAAAAGAGGGTCCAACCCTGTGATTGTACATGCACACACACACTCTGTCACATTAGCACACACACGCACACACAGTTAAATTGAATTCCAATTAAGACGATTCCACAGATGATGAATAAATGGATGATCCATTTGGCTCACTTTTTCAATTGAAGAAACTGTGATCCCTCTCCCCCCCCCCCCCCCCAGAGGAATCCACTCATCAGGGTCCATTTTTGAATTACGGACTGAGTTTCCATTTGCCCTCACGCCCTTCATCACCACCTCGCTTGTACAACCTGGTGAACCTTTGTAATACTCGATACCACCACCTGTAAATTAATTCTTGGTTCAACCATTTCGACCCGGTTTTTGCTCTAGAGGTAATAGAGGTTTGTCCCTCGGTGCATTCGCAGGCCGAGGCTTATGCAGGACTAACAGGAGTTGGTTACACACATGCATGCTCCGTTAGGTCTCTGGCCAAGTGTTAAGCAAGTGGGAAGGAGTTAAGGCTGACATGGCTTCAAGAGGCAGGAGTTTCATTACACCACTTCTCCTTAAAGGAATATCACAATCAATATTGTACCTTCTGCGATGTTGCCATATATGTATTTATCCAGATTAAACATCACTTTAAAGCTCCTAGAATCATAGTTTTTATGAACCCACAGAGAATTACCATATAGTATTTCGAGTATTTGGTGTTCTAGTGTGTCAGGACACAGGAGTGCAAGTCAGGACACACTGACAGGAGGTGCGAGTATCTTGTGGAAGTAATCCTCCAAAAAATATTAAGCAGTAGGCTACATATAAATTATAACTTAAGTGTAACTTTTATTTCAGTGATAGCCAGGAGCCACAAAATTGGGTGAGAGAAGGCAGGCGAAATTGCACTTATCATTAATAAATAGAAATACGTCACCAAAATCTGCATAATTACTGCTTGTGTTGAAAGAAACGTGCAACGTCCTCTTTACGGTCCAACAGCTGTCCAGGTCTTAAATTCCTCATATACTTCCTGTCTCCCTTAAGCCAGTGTGTGGACTGTATTATCATGGCTGTGACACAATCTCACTCCGTGACCATAAGTGACTCTTCTGGGTCCGTGCTCAGCCAATGATCAATAAGTGATAGTTTTAGCTGTTTTGTATTCACAATTATTCACTCAGACCAGAGAAATAATCAGAGAGAATAAACATATTATTTTAACAAATACTGGTTTAACAGGCTGTTCAGGTTTTCTCTCTTTTCTGCATGAAATACAGCACCGGTCTGTGTTTGGACCTGCCGAGATAGAACGGAGCTGAAATTTGCCTTTCCTTTTACTCCCCCAAGCGAACACCATACTCCTGTTAGGTTGTCTAAAGACACCATGTCCACGGCTTTGTAAGGTCTGTTTGGTTTCCCCACATCTTGTTTTCTTGTGGCTCCTCAGCACTCTAAGACCCTTTCAGGGAGTTTATGAGGGCCCGCCTTGTGGAGAGAAAGCCTTTGCTGTGTTTGCTTTGGGAATAGTCTCCTGACAGGGTGCTAAAGGAGCATGTCAGAGCACGGGTCCCAAAGTGTTTGGGTAAAGAGAGCCGCTACCTCTTGCCACTGAGGAATCCGCCCTTCTTCGGTAATCTGTCACACCTCCTTCCAAATAAAATGGCTCAGAGATTTTCACACAAGTCTGTCAGGGTTAATATTTACCCCTGCCCTCTGGTCAAGAGGGAGGGAGAGAGGCAGACAGAAGGGAGGGAGAAAGTGGGTGAGTTTGGCTTTTGAAGCAGGGAGTCATCTTTACAGCCGGACCTGACAAGGTATAAAATACTGACGACACGTTTAACCAGACGTTCTTCCTCAGTTGATGGTTATGATCACGTAGAAAGGTCTGATATTATATGATTTGTTTGGTTTACAGAAATAATTCTAGAGAAATTAATCAATTATATGACTTAATAGCAGCAAATTGAGAATTTTTGATCTTTTGATGAGAAGATTGATTCGACTCTCATATCTGTCTGAAGCCAAAACAAGTGAGATGTTGTGGACTATTTCTTGGCCTGCATCTGTGACTTTATGCAGTCTCCACTGGTTTCATGCCAATTATGTGAGCAGACCCAGGCTGGCCGTTTGCCTGATTTCGCTCTTAAAGCTAAGCTAAGACAACTCTCTGTCTCCTGGCTATAGCTTCATATTTATTTGAAAGATATACAAGTGGTATCAATCTACTCATCCAACTCAAGTCCATTTCCCAGAATGTCAAACTATTCCTTTAAAAGGTTCCAACTATCACTCTGTTCAAGAGAATAGAGGTATAGTTTTCATAGAGATGATAAAATTCCCTTCTATCTGTTCCTGTGTCTGTAACAGCCTGTCAAACACGTGTGGCGGTGGGTGAATCGGGGGAGTCGCTGCAGGAGAGTAAAGGAGGAAAGAGCAAGAGGGGCTGAGGGGAGGAGGCGGGGGATTTAGCGTGGCCCGTCGGGCTAATTCCTGTGCTGGCGTTGGAGCTCCTCAGCTCCGCCGTGGCTCAGATATTCAGATTTGGGCTGGGCTGCCATGTGGGCTCGAAGATACTCCGCAGCCGGCTCCTCCCCCGCTCTATTCAGGGCCTGCGAGGAGCCTTGGGATGGCGTTAAAAAAGGAGATTAAGTTTCCTCCAGAGAGCAAAGCTCCTTAAGGGGGTATCTGTGTGCCTCTCAGCCGCCTGGTCAGTCAGGGATGCGTGAGGGGGGCCTTGCCATGAACTCCACTGAGACAGTGGAGGGGGGCGGGGTGACACATGAGAGGTTGGGGGAGAAGAACGCAGGGAGGCTGACCTGACTCCCACCCCATGACTGGCTCCACCCTGACCCTGGTTACCAGCTCAAATGTTGATATCAAATCAGATTAACTTTGGCCGCTAGCAGAAAGAATCCCCCGATAACTGCTGGAAATAGATGGTATCACCTCAGAGGATTTTGCTTTTTGTTTGTCTGTATCATATAATGTCCTTTCAGAGAATGTTTCAGGGGGTTTTGTGAGCATGACCGTGCATATGTGCTTCTTTTGAGTGAGTGAGGGAGATACAGTGTATCCGTACACAAGGACAAGTCTCGTTCACAGAGCTTAAAATTGGGCTCCAAATGTAGCGGAGGGGTGTTTAACGTGGAAAGTGGGAAGTGGCGATGCTCAAACACACGACGTGTCTCTGCCCCGTGGGGGCATAAATAGACAAACACACAAACACAGACCAAGCGAAATGTACATTAGAAACTGTCTTTTGTGGTGGATTTGACTTCTGAAAAATGGTCTGAAAAGCATCAAGCAGTGGTTTGGATTAAGTCCAAAGCACCCAGGCGTCTATTAAGCTTCCGATATTAGATCATTAAGGGGCCATTCAAAAGGCGGACTTATAAGTATTGTACACTCGGACCTGTGAAGTGAAGTTAAAATCTACCCTTCAAAAGGCTTTGATTCCTTCCTTTGCATCAAAGAGGGCTGGGGCGCCATAGCAGAGAGGAAAAAAAAAAAGCCTTACACATTCCTTTATTTGATTAGCAATACTGATGACGGGGTTGAATGAGAGGGGGGAAAAAATCTAATGACTTCTTTAGCTTTGTAGCAAGATCTGAAAAAGCCTTATCTGCTCTATTCAGCAGTGGTCTCTCCTGGGAAGCGAGGATCACTGTGCTGAGGGACTGTCAGGTCCTGCCAATAGCCGTAATGGGCCCTAATTCCACATTAATGCAGTCTAAATGAAGTGTCACAGGAAGATTGATCTGTTGAGGGCGTTGCCTTGATGAAGGTTGTTCTACTGAGTCAGTGGACACCTGGTTACCCACTGCAGCGCCTCGGGGGCCTCGTCTGAAGCCTGCAGAGCAACTTGTCAGACTCTGCATGCTCACGTTTGAGTGCACATTCAAAAAGTCTAAATGAGAGTGTAATTTTCTATGATTCCTGTGAATAAATGCAGGTGGAGGGATGGAAGCCGTCCTGTCCCTAATGTTTTGAAGATTGTCTAATATTTGCTCGGCTCCTTTTGATGAAGGTACATTTTTCGCCATGTTCTGTTGTCTGACAGGTGCATAGGCCGGATAATGCTGCCAGTGGGAGACTTTGCAGGGAGCTTAAATACAACCAGTCCTCCTACTGTACATATCTAAAACCCCATTTTACTCCTTTCCATTAGTAATTCTTGTCCACAGAAATGGATTTTTACTCACTGTCAAGTTTAAACTGCTACTTTTCCTGTATGTAGAGTATTAGGCTAATCGTGCAGTAATTCTAGTTTCTGTATGCTTGTCAAAAACATATATATGCTAGGCAGCCACATTTGACAAGATGGTTCAAAGTTAAGATCCAAGGCAGGTCAAATGATGGGGCGTATTTAACTATCATCTAATTAGCTGAATCTGTCAATTGGGAACAGTGACAATTTGGAATATTGATTTTTAATATTATATATTGAGTATTTTACACTGATACATTAATAACATTTGGATATTTTTATCATATAAAAATAATTCTGCCAAATGTTTTGTTTTATGTAATATTTTTGTTTCTTTTTTATAACTTTTTCCAAGTTGTCAATAATTGAAAGATTATTGTGAAACTTATTTTACTAAAAGGTAAAGTCATATTATATGAAGTTATATTGTATAATAAAATATATTGTATTTTAAAGTTTTGTCCTCGTCTTTTTTATGATGATTGGGGGTCCTTATCGAAGGTTGTCTTAATTGAAATTGGGATTTTGGCCTGTACGGATAAAATCAACTTGATAAAAGCTTGGTTTAAAAAATGTAATTAATATAAAAAGGGGGCATTGGATTATTAAATGGACAAAATGATCCACACTTTGGCACAGTGCATGTGCATGATATTTTACATAATTTACTTGAATTTATTTATTTTGTGTCATATGTGTGGGAGATTCAAATTCTCTCTCGACTAATGATTTAAAGTGTGACTCTAAATAAGGTCTATAGGCCCTTCAAGGTTCCATTTGATGTTTAAATCACATTCATGCAATCGTAACATTTAGCCATGAAGCTTACTGGACACACTTCCACACTTCCCATCAAACTGTCTTCCACACTTAATTGGAACTCCATAAATGATATTTCATTTAGTTATGGTTGCAGAGGAGCGTTGCAATGAGTGTGTCAGCTGCTGAGCGTGCACGACTGCACATGAGCAAACATATGCATACTTTACGTGTGCACTTTGGACATCAGAAGCAGCAGGGCCCTGGATGAGCTTCCCAGGTGACCCAGAAGACTGCGGCAAGTGTGTCAATGTCAGTTTGATTAACTCTAATACCGGGGCTTTTGGTTCATGTGGTCAGGTTAATGAAACTCAGTGAGAAGGCACTTTTTCGGGGTTCCCTCCCCGCCAGGAAGCTGCGGGTGATGGGATGAGGTTGAGCAACTCGCTCCCTCTCTTTCCTCAGCGGCCCCCCTCTCCACCAACGGGACAGTCTGATACCCTCTTTAGGCACCGAAGCTGTTGAGATGAATTACTTATCCACCTCCACATCCCTCCTTCTCTGTCACGTCCCACTCAATTTATGTTACCGATATATATAAATAAAAATATAAATAATGTGTTCGGTTTTATTTTTCTAATGCAAAAGTTTAGTATCTTCCTGATGATCTAATGACATCTTCCGAAAGAATGCGACAAAAACAGAAAACTTATTTCTACATGGATGTACCTCTCTGTGCAACTTCCAGCAATACAAATCCAACCAATAAAAAGCTTTCCTTGAAACGCACAGAATTTAGTTAAGGTCTCCCCAAGGATTGCAAAGGTTATCATGACACCAGCTCTTCAAAACAGTGAACAGTTTCCCCTTGCTCTCTCTTTCTCCGCTGACACAGAAGTAGGGCACACCGGAGAATGAGCAACACAATTGGGAGGCATCCTGTCGCTTTAAGAGGGGGACCCATCTAATCTCTCCCCATCCACTCAGGCCCTGGATTTATAAATTTCCTGCAATCTCGATTCTCAAAGCCGTCTTGATTTTGAGAGTGTGTGTGTCTGCTTGTGAGAGAGGAAGTGTAGGACTGGCAAGAGGTACTATGGGGGGGTGGTGGTGGTGGGGGGGGGGGGGTTGTGGTTTGTTTGTGCTGTCCTTTAGAAAAAGAGCTTACGAGTTCAGCAGAAGAAACGCGGGGAGCTAATGTGAAGATTTAGGACTTTCTCCGAGGCTTGGCCTCGTCTAAGCTCTGTTTGCTTGAGCCGTTTGTGGGGTCCTGCTCACACTAAACCCAGATTAATATTCCCCCCATATCCAACCAGCCCAGACACCGGCTCCCGGCCTCGCTGTCCTCCACCACCCCCTCTCTACCCTGTCTTTTCTGGCCGTGATCGTCTCCCTTCCCTAATCCAAGTCCGCTGCCTCTCATCTCGCTCTTTATCTCGTCTAAGTAAGCACCTTTCTCATGGCTTCTTTCCATGAGGGGGAAGCAGCAGGAGGAGCGTAAATATGTTTTCCCCCAAGCCCTCCTCATTGCTTGCTGACCTCTGTGAGGTGTTATTATCAGAGTGACTGCTAAGCCCCGAGATTGGTTTTAGCCAGGTTCACCAGGGGAGAGTAAGGCTGGCTTTAATGGCTGTGTATTGGTTTACATGCCACCCAATGAACACATACAGGATGGGTACTTATTGCATTAGGCAAATATTTCAACCATTAACACACTAATATACCCAAATAAATAGAGATAGGCTTTTTGTTTACCTCGTTAACAGACAATCAGATGTAAATGCTAAATAAATAGATCAATATTATATTATTTCTTTACTTTTGTTTGCAGGCAGTTTGCCACAGTAAATAGAATGAACAAATTGGTATTTGAGTTGAGATCGATTTTTACAAGATACTTCAGCACTTAAAAGCAACTAAACGCTATATTATTTCATATTGATTAACTGTGAGAACAGCAGAATTAGGGCGCGACACAGAAATGCACCAGCAGCAGGTCAATAGCAACAGTAAGACCATTACTGCTTCCTGCTGCACTTCCCCACTTCTGGTTTCCTAGACTCTCTCACAAGATTGTCACCAAAAGCCTCTTCTTTTTTTTTTTTTCTCCTCCCTTTCTTGTTCCTTTTCTCCCTTCTGGATCAAGGCTGGGAGAAGAATAACAAATGCATTTTGAGCCGAGAGAAAAGGGGGATGAATTTGGCGTGCTAAACAGGCAAGCTAAACCCATTACCTAAGTGTTCTTTATCTTCCCATATGCTTTTGTTGTTTAATCAGCTTTGTATCTCTCCAAATCCTGGATTGAGATAACAAACAAATGGATGAGCTCAACGTGCAGAGTAAGAAAGCCTTTTTGCTGGCACCTTAAATGCCAAAGACTATCCTGGTGTTGCGCAGTGGTCCGAGCAGAAAACGCAACTGGGTCAGATTCTCTGATTTTAGGATCAGGCCAACATCCAGTTCTCCCTAAAATTACCTCTCTACCTTTCCTCTGTTGTAAAGGAATGGACCCGGAGAGAGAGAGAGGAAAAGGGGGAGTAAAGCTGGAGCTCACAGATTTGCAATCTTCAGCCACGATTTCTCTCTGCTTCTTCTACATAAGAAAAGGAGGATTCTAGATTATCTCTGGCACTCAAAGCCCGGGAGAGTTGGAGACTCACTGAATACAGAGAGGACTTTACTGCCAATGTGGTTGTACAATAGCCACAATCGTTATCAGATTTACTGTGGGGTTTCTAAAAAAAAAAATGGTTTGTGTGTGTCGCTGCTATATACTGACCACAAAGACTTAAAGGTGACCGTAACCTTAGCGAGAAAAAAGAAAAACAGCAGGTTTGTAAATACTTAAAGCTACTACGAGAAACTTTAATTTTGTGTCGATTTTGACGGTCCCTGTGGGACATGAAAACAAAAATGCACATAACACAATTCTGATGCACTATATGAAATGTAACATACAACATGATGGTGCAGCAAGGACACAAAAAGTTGTTTGAGGAACCATATGTCTTTCTTTCTGGGACAAGTACGACTTCATCATAAGTATACAGTCATCTTCGGGATTCAAACAATTAAACAGCTATGAATGGCAGCACGACAAATATCGCGTCATTTGTCAACGTGTCGAGGGCTCAGAAGTTCCTCTGAGTGACACCCAAACTTATCTTTGACAGAAAAAAAAAAAGCAAACACGCACAGAAACAATTCTGTTCAGACCGGAGAAAGTGATGATAAGAGCGGGTGCAGGCGACCTCAATGTGCATCTCACAGTTGAATTCCCCCAGGGTAGAGGGGCTCATCGCCCCGTCTTGTACCCCCCATCAGCTACACACACACACCCCGGCAATACACACACAGATACACACATACACACAGTCTGGGAATGCTGGGGAAAATAGCCCTCATTTATTATTGCCACACTCCCTCGTCTCGTCCCCTCGGTTCAGCGGGTGCGCCGCCAAAGCACGTCTTCCACCGCCAATGTCACACAATTACCTCTTAACTGCTCAAACAAATAGAGCGACCCAGAGAGTGACATCAAATCAAAACTGTCACAGGTGATTGAGTCTAGTCATCAAGGCAGCCCGCCCGCTACCTGTCAGGAGACTGAGGGAATGAAAGGAAGAGGGAGAATGTGATAGCAGCTCTATAATAGACCTCTAATAATGTATAAACACCCCCTCTTCCTTTTTTTGCTCCACTCGTATTAAAGTTGGGCACAGAGTGCACGATGCCCTCCTTTTCAGCCGCTGCGCTCCCTCTCAGGACTCAGGATGGAGAGAAATGGCTGTGAATGGAGTAATGATAGGGAAAATGATAGAGGGGAGATTGAAATTTCCATCCTCTCTGAACCATGCCGGCTCTGCTCCTGAAAAGACATTGGCTGCTAATGGGGTTAGATCACACGCATGAGAGTTTGAGGCCTGAGTGATGTTAGCTGTTGATACTCTTGACACAGTTTGAAAAAAAGACACTTCGAAGAAGAAAACTCCCATAAGGTTTGGGCATACACTGTAGTCCCCAGACCCCAGATTGCAGCAAACAGTTTGGGCCTCACTCTGCATCGGAAATCACAGATGGATCCAGACAGCGAATGTTGGTTCTCGTGTCGCTGTGATAACGAGGACGCAGATAGCCGAATGGTGCATCTGAGAGAGACAAAAACAGAAATAAAGACCCCGAGCAAAGGGTTGAGCAAGAGCAAGCCAAGAGGACATTAGGGACATGATGATGTTGTCAGTGTCTGATGTAAATTGGAGAATGACACAGTCAACAGACACGGGTGGCTGCTCACCGCGGCAACACGCCAGGGCCGTGACACTGACAAATGGAATATTTCAAAGGACTTAATCAGAGGAAATGGGGTTTGGTCTGCAGGTGACACGAGTCCCGCTCCAGCGCTCACAAAAAGAAAACTGATTGCCTGCCTTGAAACCCCCACCATCTCTCTATTTCTCTGTGTGTCTGTCTGTCTCTCTGCTGCCTATCTGACTCTCACTGTTCCCTGTCCTCACCTGCCTCAGTCACTCCAACACAAGTGGGGGGTTTACCATGAGCATGTAGTTCAATTAGATTCAATCAGAGATAGCCTGTGAAAGCCGGGCCGACGAAGCCGATGCAGAACCACAACATACAGTACGACATACAGTAGACTGTGTAGTTCTGCATGGTCTGCAGAATAACTCTGTATAGTTTGTTCTCTATAAGCAGCTGCATTTAAGCCAAAGTCAAAGAAGAAGAAAAAAGCGGCTCTGTGAGGCTCACAATGGCAATGCACAACAGCAACCATGTTCACCATCTTAGCTTAGCGTGTTAGCATGCTGACATATGCTAATTAACACTAAACACAAAGTACCAGCCGAGAATTTATGAATGTATAAATGTCCTAAGTTCTGCAGGTATTTCATTAATAACCAAAGTACTGGTCAAATAAAAGTTTTGACCTGGTGATGAAAAGTTAAGAGATCACCAAAGTGATTAAATTCATCCTGAGGGGAACATGAATGTCTGACCAAACTGTTATGGTAATCCATCCAATGGTTGAGAGATGTCACTCACAATGGTGGCGCTTGAGGAAAAGTCAGAGGATCAACAAAAATATGAGGATTCATAGGAACAATAAATGTCTGTGTCAAATTTGGTGACAGGACATCAATAGATGAAATATTTCACTGAATAAGTGAATAATTAGACCAACTGGTGGAGCTGCGGATGTTAAGTCACAGGATCACCAAAGTCATTAGGATCAATCCTCTGGGGACCATGAATATCTACACCACATTTCATGACAATCCATTTCATAGTAATGTCTGCACACAATTTCATGATGATTCATCCCAAAGTTGTTAAGAAATTTCAGTCTGGAGCAAAGACATCCATTCCTTAAAACTGACTTGGCAGAGATAATAAAAAGTCGACACAACGCCACATATATTGTTGTATAGTGACATGTACATTATAGTACAATGCTAACAAACTAATAAATTATATGCACAATAACACTTCTCTGAATGAACATGAGCCTCCCAGCCCTACACACTTTGCTCGTCTCACTGCGCCGCAGGTTACCAAACAGAGGTAGATCTTCAGTGATAGATCTCCCTGCTTATAAAACGGGGAGAGGTGTGGGCATCCTGGCCGATGCAGAGGAAGGGCAGCAGGAGGGGGAAACAACATTAGCGACATAAAGAAATCTCCACAAAAAAAGTTTTATTGAACTTTCTGCAGGCAACTTCATTGTCTAACTAAGACAGTTCGTCCGAAAGATTTTATAATTCTGAGTGAACATGCCAAGCAAGACTCTCCTGCTGGTAAACATTAGTAATTGTTCAAAACTGCCACCAGGACAGAAACAGCAAAGCCCACATCCATGGCAGTGCCACCAGAAGCTGCATGAGTCTATGAGATTGGTGATTTGGCGCCTCAAGTCCAGTAGCCCCACGCCAGGTATGAATCACTGCAAGGGGCCGGCGCCCTGTCACAGCGGCTACAGATCAATGATAATTACCACCTTGACACGAGTACGCTTATTACTGAACAGGATCAGGGACAGGGGCCCGAGCTGTGGTGGCCGTAGGGCTCGATCGATACTCCAGGAATAATGGCTCTCTGGGGCCTTAGATTGGACTTTGCCACTAAACAAGCCATTACAGCCGCACGCATGACAGCTTAGGTCTAGATATGCGTCCTAACTCTCCTTCTCCTGGAGGCCTCTCTCTTAGAGCCCGCCTCACTATGGCTCCCACATGCCTCAGTACTCAATCTTGTCGTGGACTGTTATGGGCAGGCGAGACACATGCCTCTGGCTTTGAGACGTGTTAACCAGAAGTGAGTGATTGGGGGAAGCATGCTGCTACAACACAATGTGCTCCTGTGCAACACGCCGGTGAAAGGGGCCTTGCAATGTGACCTGATGATTGCCGCCGAGTATAGAGATCAAACACAGCCGCAGCGGTGTGTGCGCACATGAACATGAACGCACACACAAACAAAACGCACACAA
The DNA here is from genome assembly GCF_004355925.1 of Anarrhichthys ocellatus. Classification (NCBI taxonomy): domain Eukaryota; kingdom Metazoa; phylum Chordata; class Actinopteri; order Perciformes; family Anarhichadidae; genus Anarrhichthys; species Anarrhichthys ocellatus. The sequence goes on from NW_022280060.1 coordinate 4,073,211, forward strand.
AAGCAAGCACATCAATGCGTCTAAGCGATGCTGATCCGTCTATGGCAGCCCTCATCTTCTTTTCTCTTTGATTTTTACCATTTCCCTCCTCCAGATCCCTTGTTTTTTTCCCCTCTCCTTTTTTAATCCGGTCATACCTGTAATCGGGCTCTGAGACAGGAAACTTCAGAGAATCAATTAGTCCTCGCCTCATCCGGGAGCCAAGACGATTCCTCTCGACTTGAGCCGCAAACTCCTTCTATCAGGAGTCATTCTGCCTGCCTAACACCCAGACTCCTCTCTCCTGAGCCCGGATAGGTTTGACTCTAAGCCTCTAAAACGTTGACAACCCAAAGCGCCTTTCTCTCGGCAAGCCCTAACCGCCTGCCTCACCCCGGCCCCTTCTCCTCTTCCTAACCGTCGTTGCAGCTAAATAAAGAAGGATTTTGTTTTTCCTCCACGGCGGAACCGTGATAATGATGCCGCGTTACGCCGTTTCATCCACAATTTAATAAACAGTCCCTTTTAAGAGAATTCAAACTACATCTTAGCGCTAAAGCTCGATAAGAGTGGATATGAGAGTAGAAGCTGGAGACTCCGGGCCCTCCTTTGTCCCGGGGAAGTTGGCCACCGAAGAGGCAGCATTGTGGACGGCGTTGTTTTTAAATACCGCCACATGGCACAAAAGGAAATGCAAACCTGGGACTCTTCTGCTGGCTACAGCAGGCCCTCGAGTGGAGCCTGGAACAAACAGAACATTGAGGGGTCAGATTTAATCCCCCCCGCCCCTGCCTTTTGTATTCAGATTAAAGACTAAGGAGGATTTGCAGGAGCCTGGAGTCTCTTGTTAAAAGACTGTGTTCTCCACTTAACCTGCAATTTACCTGTCACTTAAGCCCGCTGCAGCGATCATCCACACCTCTGGTAGTGAAAGGGGCTGTTATTTTTTCTGTTCTTTTCACAACTCTGAAGAAAGGCTTTATGTTCACTTGAGCATAATGAATTCCCTGACAGATGCTGATTAAAGCAGCAGAGGCTTGCGAAAGATACGTAACACTTTGGAAAATAAACAGGAGTGAGTTTGCCACGAGTACACACACACACACACATACACACACACACAAACACACACAGACTACTTCTAATAAACCAGAAATCACTTCTTCACCAGTCGGACAGTTCTGATGAGGTTGAATTCGGCGTGCATCCTCTCGAGTGCCGTGAAAGAGAAGCCTTCAGGACACAAGAGCCAGAAACACATTGTGAAGCTTCTTGACTTGATTTGTACTGCCAACCCTCCTCATCTGCTCTACTGAAAAATCCTGCCATGGAAACCTGACCTTTTTTCACCTCCAAACACCCTCTCGCATGATTCATCTCCCCCCAAACCAAGTCAGGGGAATGAATGAAACTGCCGCCATTCATTCTACCCCACCTCATCCATTTCATGCTCTCCTGCGAGTTGTCTTGCCCTCCGCTGGACGGCCATAACGGCCTCTCTAAATCTTCCTCCTGAACAGAACTCGCCAGGTCCACGGTGGCAGTAAAGTGGACCATTCGTTTTCACAGCACAGCCAACAGGAGTAATGGAAGTGGTGCGGAGACATATCAGTCACTCGCTGGTTGCCAAAGCTCTGTGAGCTGCCCCCCCTTTTAAAATAAGAAAAAGCATGTGCAGATGCCCACCAAACAACCGCACTGCTCTTGATGGAGCTTTACACAAGACTTTGATACGTCCCTTAATCTCCACTAAACTATCCCACTGGTTTTAACACCCTTACGCATTAGCCTATGTCTTATAACTTAAGAGTTTATCGTTACGCGCTAAATTTAGACGCCCTTTCTTAAGACTCAAGGCAGCTTGGAAGCTGTGTGCATACAGCGTGCAAAATTATAAACCTTCCGAAACGTTCATTGTTTTAGGAATCAGCACCTTCTGCGATTGAGCCATAACAGATTAAAAACAGTTTGGAGGAACAATCTTCTGGATGGAGGAGATCATTTTTCACTTGGTTTGTGTGGACATTCAATTTAGAAGAGAGGAAAACTCTTTCAGTAAGCCCGAAGTGAAGGGCAGGAACAAATACAGAAGTTCCATCTTGATTCCTTTGTGATAAAGAGGATCGCTGTCTGGTGTGCTTTATTTCTAGAACGCTTCCTGTCCTCTTTCGACCATTCGTTCCTTCCCCCCCCCTCTCTTAACCAAGCCTGTTCTCTTCGGCACCCGTGGGAGTTGCTGTCTTTATTCCGGAGGAACTCACCTGTCCACCCGCACATCAAACCCATCCCCGATGGGCTTCTGTGTTAAATTCCAAAGTTAAAACCCATTACTGAGCTATCAGCCCACTCATAATGCTGTCTAACGACCTCATTTCCCTAAATGTTAGCCCTGTCAGTCACCAGAGGCCCTGTCAGCTCGGCCGCCCGTGTCCAAGGGTCCCGGCTGCTCTGAGGCATCACCTTCACCGCCACCGCCACGCGCACCTCGTCTCAGCCCGTCCTCATCAAAAACAGGATAGAATGCTCAGTCTCTGAGAACATGTCAAGGCAAAGTGACTGGGGACACAGGGGGTAACAGACTTTGGAATGAAAGTGCCGGGTATTTCATTTACCATATCCACTCTATTAGTCAGAGCGGCACAGTCAATCAGGGCCCCATTTTGATTCGAGGGGAGTCAGGGGAGAGAGAATTGGGACACGGCAAAATGGCTGACGGTCACGGAGTGGCTATTCCAGCTCAGCCCAAATCAGTTTGAGGAGTCACCGTGTATAAAATGGATTATTGCCATTCGGATCCAAGACGTCACCGCCTGTCCTTGTTAACCGAGGGAGGTGGCACTGAGCATGTGCGGGGATGAAAGTGACGAGAGGGGACGGGAGGGTCGAAGCCGAATGCATGTGTGCGTGCATGTGTGTGTGTGTGTGTGTGTGTGTGTGTGTGTGTGTGTGCTGTCTGTCCGCTCGCTGTCTCCTCCCCAGGTCTCCCAGCGCAAATTTCTGTGAAACCATTTGGTAAATATGGAAAGGGGCCCCGAGGCCACAGAGGCCCGGCACCTCTTTAGGACTGGATAATTGACTCCTTTTCCTCCTTGATAATTCTTTGCTTGCATATGCCAGCTAATACATCAGCTGAAAACTGCCACGGCCCTCATCTCCCTTGACACCACCACACACACACACACACACACACACACACACACCACCACCCAGAGGAATGAGTGACTGTGGAGCGCATAAAAAATGGGGATGACAAATGGGAGCACTTCTAGATCTATGAATGAATTATGTCTTCTAAATACCTTGAGCAGAGGCAACTGTCAGCCGGCGTCTATACTAATCTGGGACAAAATATGACCAGCTCCGCATTAAAAAGGAGGGAGCAGGGCTGCGAGAGAATGAGGCGAGAAATGAACGAGCAATCAGGCCATTAAAACGTGGCGTCTGATTCAGCTTTGGTGGACATTTATCATGAGATGGATATATCCTCCCCCTCTTGTCATTTTAATACGACCCCTTCCATTGAAATATATTAGGATTATTCCAACAGGACAGAGATATCGTTTGTTTTACAATAGCCGAGTCAGCACTCACAACGGTCATTAGGAATTAGATCAAGCCGGCTGCTGTTGGGAGGGACGCTTTGCAAACTGAAAAGAGGGATAAAATGAATGGCACTTCACTTTCAAGAGGCGGGATGTTAAACGCCTGTTCCACCCGACAACAGCGGTGGGACGGAAAGACAAATGGCTTGTACAAGACGCCGGGGCAAACCGTATACGAGCCGGGCCTGTGTATAGGAAGTTCAGCGTGCATGAAACACAACGGGGTCACTCACCTGCCGATGATTATGTTCACAGAGGAGGGCAAAGACACTGTAACCTTGCTATTGTTCTATCTTCTGAATATCTGGTAATGTAGTGTATTACCTGTGGGAAATGTATTTTTCAGGCGGCGGTTCAGAGACGAACCGACTGTGTTTCAGGGCCGCAGGAGGATCACTGCATCCCTCTGAAACGCAGCGAGCTGCAGGCAGGAGGAGGCACCACCAAGGACGGTGCAGTGCAGCCGGGCACTTTGAACAAGCGAGGTTGGAGGCCGTGGTGCATTCAAGGTCCAAACACTTTGGATGTGAAAAAGTAAAAATAGACACAAAAGATATGGAAGAGTGTTTAATTCCTTATCATCGTTTATGTATTTTTCATTGGAATATTCTCATTAAAACTCGATCCAGACATGCTTTGAGACTCATAAAAACTCACTGCTTTTACTAATAATTTGGGTGTGAAGTGTTTTTTCCACAAAAACATTCACTTAGTAATTCTATTAAATCCGTCGCTGTTCTGACCCGCAATCCTCTGCACAGCAGATACATACTCAAGATGGTCAAATTTCAAAATGTAATGTTATGGTGAAGTGGTACGTCCCAATTGAATGCGTACTGCATGCAACCGTATGTGCTTTGTGAGGGCAACTGCTGTACGTCAACGGAACCCCGATCCAAATTGCATACTAAGTTTTTCTACATGCAGCAGTTGCCCTCAGAAGATGCATACTGTTGCATGCAGTACGCATACAATTAGGACGTTCTACTTTATCATATGGTACCTTGAACTTTTGACTCTCTTGCTCAAAATACCTGCTGCACAAAGGATTGTGGGTCAGAATAGCCAGAAAAGCGTGCTGGCTTGGATAATGCAAAATGCGACCACATGCAGCAGCACATAGTGGTATTTTTTGGCATACATTTGACGCACTATGTATTGGGACTTATAAAATATTATCAAGCATACTAAATAGTATGGTAGTATGGGTATTGGAACGCACAGGTAGAGTCTCATTTCAATTGAGCACAAAAACACTTTGTTTTCAACAAACGTGAAATACAACAAACATTTTTATTTTTTTTTTTTAAAGGAGGGGGACTTTAAATGTGCACGTTCTATGAAGGATTCTACACGATAATTACTAGTTTACAAGTACAAATAACTGTCCCTAACCCTAATAAAGCAGCCCTGCAAAGACTGAACATGTTTCTATCGGTGAGTTATGACTCAACACAAAACAAACAGCAGCACAAACTGCAGCGTGGGAAATGACAAAAGTTGAGTTAACAACTCTCTGAAAAGAACACAGAACTTTTTCAGTAAATATGAGCAATAAGACCCTCATGAAGGAATTGTAGGACCGCATTCGTTAAAGCTAACGTCAGGTGTACTTAATAAACGCTAAATGAGACGGAAGGCTTCGTGTTAACAGCAAAATGCGAAGCTTTTTGAAGAGCAATGTAAGCGTTGAACTGGATTTCTGATTAAATATATTTTTCAATATCAACATCAAAACCAAAGACTACACCGAAAATAAACCGAGTAAATGTTCTCACCTCGAAATGAGAAGGACCGTCTCCACCTGGCGTGGAAACGCTGTGTGAAGGACGACACTGCCCCCTAGTGGCAGAACTCAACACTGGAGGCAATGAAATACAGGAACAGTTCTCCTGTTGATTCAATTTGGGAATAGGAATTGAAATATAATGCTACATAAACGGAATCCGAAGATTTCTAATGAATGCAGACTGAAAATGAGAGGAAACAAGAGGATGCCTTAAAGTAACATTTCTTTACTGACATCCTGTTGTCTAAATTATTTTTGAAGCACCAGCTGGCTGCAGGATGAACATCTGATATCTGACTAATTCATAAGAAGTAGTCATGCACTCCATGACGACTAACAGGGCCTGCTGCCTTCTCTCCACAAGGTAGAGATATAAGTTGTGATGCAGCTTCAACTCTGTCAATGGAGCTGAATTCTGTTTTATTGAGCTTTTGCATTTGATTGCAGTTCATTGTACGCTCACTGAACACGCTCCTCGTTCTAATGGCGGCAATTTGCATAAAAGCAATAGACTCAGCCGCGGCCCTTTGTGAATCATTCAGCTCCCACACTGACACTTGTGTGATTATGAGCCTTTAGCCTCACTATTAAATTCCCAAAAGCATTGCTTTAATGAGTGGGGTGGAAGAAAAATATAGATTGCCTCGCAAATTACAGTTATTTCATGCATTTGTCAATTATATAGTAATATTTGAAGACTCCTGTGATCATCAATATGAAGAACAACAGAGAGAGAAGCTCCATGGTGGTGAAATGGATACAAGGGACTGTGGTATCTTTACAGGAAAAACACACAACACTTTTATTCAAATTATATTTTTTATTACAATTATTTTTGCTTTCCCATTGCTCAGAGCGACGTGACTTTCTCACTGTTTGGTCCAATGGTTGTCAATACATGTTACTCAATGAATAACTGTCATTGCTGTGTGTAGGTGTTCATACTGCAATGCTTAATCTGGAGCCATATGGTGAAATAACCCACATGTTGTGATAGCCCCCTGATGTGATGCTCAGTATGACTGGGTTTATGTTGGTGTGAGAGGAGAGAAAGGATTCATATAAACAGTCTGGTAGGCGATGAGTTGTTCTGCTTTCCAGCAAAGTCAATTCTCACAGTTTCTTTTTTACTATTGTACGTAGGACGTTTTCTTTTTGTCTGGAAAACCCTTTTATAGTTTCTCATATATTTCACGAAAGGAATATTCAAGTAATTGTCAAAATTGTTTTCTGTTCATGCAGAGGTAAACCATACAGCACTTGTGCTTGCTTATTTGTACACATTTTATATTTTTGTACAAAAAAAAAATGTGCACAGGCAACCGATACATCTTACGTTTTTGCTCTATAGTCATATTTTTGTATTTTTTGTTAATATTTATTTTTTACTAATTCACATTTTTGCTCCCAGCGTTGCTCATCATACACACCTGTCTCCAATCAGAGAATCATCCCTCCCAGTCCGCACACCTGCTTCTCATCAGCCTGCAGTAAATCTACCCGGGATTGTCAACCACACAGCTGCTGTGGTGGCTACAAACCAGGCCAAGCTTTGTAAATTCAGTTTCTCTTAAGTATTCTTTTACCTGAATTAAATGTTGTCTTGTTTCCTGTGATCCAGGCTTCCTATCCGCTACCCTCGTGCAACCTCATGCAAACTGTTGCCATCAGTGGGTTTGGGATGTGGACGCAAAAAAGGTCTAATGCTTCCTTCTGAAGGAAAAAGCAGCTTTGTTGATCTTGTATCATTGTCAGTTACTACAGAGCTGGATTGCAGCCACCTATACGCCTCCAGGGAATGAATGTTTTGATGCGCAAGTATATTTTGGGTGATACTCTAAAATTGCTGAAAATTCTCTGACAATATGAGGAGGAGGGTTTCACAAACACTTTAAACTCCTTGCAGCTGCTTTATGTAGTTAGTAAACAGGGATGATTCCAGGATTCTCTCTGAGAGGCCACTTGTAATTCTTTACCTGGGTGCCAAACTGAGGGCCACTCAAGGTTTCAACCTGCATCTCCCAGAGGCTGTACCCCAGCAGTGCTGCAGACTTTCTGTGGAAATCCTTCCTCTGCCATGATCCCAGTGACCCCCGTGGTCTGAGGTTGATCCTGATAAGGGTCTCTGGTCCTCGCTCATTACCCAGTCCGCCTCAGGAAGCCACCTGCTGTGTGATATACACTGCGGATGGTGTTAATTTGGGGCTTAAATACAGTCCTGATATGCAGACTGTAAAGTCCAGCACACAGATCTAAAGAGAAATCCTGAATTAACTGAATGAATGGTGTCATTATTACTGGACCTGGATTTCCCGTCTGACAATGAACACTATGAAATATTACACTCAAGTTTTATATTAAGCATTGTTGCTTCCTCAATTTTATGTAATGTTAAAATGTCAAGATATTCCTCATTGACAGGATGGTTTCTCTTCATGAATGTAACCAAAAGCGTTACCAGTTATGGGAGATTACAATCACAGTTTTAATACCTTGTCTCATTCACGGATGTCTCCGAGTAAAATCCAAAATCAAAGTAGGAGTAAATAATCAAAAACGTAAGGAGAACTGAGGATGCTTGAGGAAAATTATGTTTTGTGCAAAAAAAGTCTCAGTGACAAGAACCTGCAAATCTGCACTAAAGTAATTTCACTGTGCCATCCGTCAGAGCAATATGACCTCATTGATTGTTTAGAAATGAGTTCAGGTTTCCCAGACATGTCATCCCCTATATAGAAACGCTACCGGTCATATTTCTGATTCACTGGATAACTAAGGACGCCCACGCTGCCTCCCTGTAGCCGTTTATGAGGCAATAACAGCAGGCTGTGGCGGTTTTCTTTTCCAGTGGTTGAGTTGTGTGCAGGGATCACACTGTGTGTCCTGCTCTGTTTGTGGACAGCAGCTGTATAATGATGAGTAAACAGGGATCTCTCGCCTTTGCCAGCAGCTGTTGGGTCAGATGCCAAGTGATGGGCAACATGTCAGAAAGGAGGTGTTTGTACTGCCGCAGCTTGCTTTTCTCCGATAGCGAATGAATTATCTTCACAAGCCGTGCACCTTTCTCACGTAGCCTGAGATTTCTTTCTGCTACACAGTGTCTTGTTTACACATTGTTCTTTTAAAAATCCTCACCAAGGTTTTTGTACAGAAACGCAACGTAAAATTGACAATTAAATAACCTTTCTGTTTTATTTATAAAACGTGTAGGTGCCACAAACATATATGGAACATCTGCAGTAACAACCTGGCATACACATTCACTTGTTCTTGAATATCCATCATGACATGACACAGCTTGCTCACTCTTTACAGCTGATGCAAGGATTTAAAAAGTGTGTGGGAAAAAAAGAAATTGTGGTTGACCAGGCTTACACAGGAGCAGCTTTCATGACTCAGAGAAGCTTGGCTGGACATCTTCTTTCCAAACGGAGGTTGACAAGTGCCAACCACAACGTGAGTGCAGGATTATCAGCCTTTATACAACAAGAAGTACACAAACAGGCACTTGGATTAAAGTACCATCTCCTGTTCCTGTGGCAAAGTGTTGTACATCCTGGAACTGAGCAACAAACATTCAACAACATAACACACCGAATGAGCTACAATCAGAGAGGTTTAGCACAGCACATTTCAGTCAACAGTCTGAGGGTGGTAGTCTCCCTTTTTTTTTTTTTAAATCAGTCTTGTCAATCACACCAGACATTTTTCATCCAGTAAACAACGAAACAAACAAGTCCATGCTACGTTGAGGAAGTGTTCTGAGCAGGCAGCATCTGTGGGGGAGTGCTCTCCTTGCTGTCAGAGGTCAAGGTGGTGTTGTCTCCAGTGACACCCACGTCAGACACCTCTGACATGTGCAGCTCACCGGCTCCATCCTGACAGCCAGGCGGAGGAGGGGTGTCGCCCCCGTGGCTGCAGCTGGACTTATGAGAGGAGGTGGGGGAGTTGGTGGGGCTGAGCTGAACGGCCGTAGTGTCCTGCAGCATCTGGTCGCTCGTCTCCATCTCGAACACCGCCGTCCCCATCCGCATCAGCCCCCACTTCTCGCCTCCGTTGGGCCTGCGGGCCACGTGGGCCGGGGGCCTCCTGCTGACCACACAGCACGCTGTGAAGAAGGCCAGGGCTACCAACAGGAGGAGAGGCCCGATGATGATCGGGGGGTTGCCGGTAGGGATGAAGGTGCCGAAGGCGAAAGCTCCCACCAGGGTGATGTTGATGCCGGCCAGCATGATGCACAGGCCGCAGGCGCAGCACAGGGCCGGGGAGGGCAGGCTCTGGTGCCACGGGCCGCGCTGCTTGGGGGCCTTCATGGGAGCAGATGGTCCCGAAGAGTTTTCAGGTAGCACCATGCCTCATGGAGAGCTCTGTGAAAACCCAGAGGAGCTGAAGATCACATGACTGACTTGAACTCAACACAGAGAGACGACGATGATGATGATGATGAAGAGACTGAAGAGCCGACATGTGCAGCTCACCGGGACAATACCGCTAAAAATGCAGCTATGTTTAAGAGGCTGAAGCTTTTATAAGCTACACTTTAGGTTTCTGTGATATTTTTTAAACATGTCATTCAAAAGTAATTCCTACAATGCAGCAAAAAAAAAATCTCCATAAATGACTAAGTGGCAAATTATAAAACGCCTGCCGAGAAAGGTTTTTCAACACCAATAAATGACTCAAGACATGTAATGCATGCAGCAATACCATTAAAAGTGCAGCTATTCCCAATAAGAATACATTTTAAATCCACATTTTCCTCACTGCTGGTCACTTTAAAATGTGCACCAAGAAGAAAACCTGAAAACATAGCAACACTGTTGTAAAGCTTTCTAATCTCAGTGTCACTTACCTTCAATCAGACCCATAAACCTCATTGATGTTGTGCCATCTTCTGTCCGTCCATCACATGCAGGTGTAGCAGAGTTGGAGATCTCTCCCTCCTGCAGGTGAACAGCAGAGTGAGCTGCTGCTGCTGCTCACACACACCACGTTATAATGAACAAGGACCACCGGGGGCGCTACAGGGATCTGAAACAAACCCTCCAATCAAATCGGGGGCAATAAAGTGTTTGCATGTGTGCATTGAATACATTAACATTTGATTGTTTGAGGAATCTATGAGAAATCAGTAGAAACTCAAATACACACCAAATGGGTGGCGATGAATGTTACTACTGCTACTTGTTGCTTTAAATCCATTTATTTAATTATGATGAAACCACATTCTGTTGATCTTAAAATGATTCAGCTTATCTGGGTACACACGCTTCTCCTCTGCTTTAAAATAAGTCTTAACAAGGACACGGCTTCCGTCTGAGCGTTGCTATCTGATCAGTGTTTGTGCGGGTTAACCGCACCGGCTTCCTGTCCCTTCACCATCCTCTCAGCATCCAAGGACGCTCACTCGACTGAAGCGTTAAATCACATTTACTCCCAACACCAACAACTCAACACACCTGAACGAGAACTTGCATTAAAGAAAGAAAGCATAAATTGACAAACGAATGTAACGCAGATTAGACAGGCGAATATGTTTGAGGATATTTTTTTTATTGAGAACACAGCAGTGAAAATGTGCTCCACACAGAGCTTTATGCATCGGACCCCATAACTGCATCTCATTTGATGATATTACATTAGAAGTCCATTTATGATTCATAATGGGAGTGAGAGGGCTTCAACATACCAAGTGGGTTTTTTTTTTGCGCTGAGCAAATCCCCGTCAGCCTCTGATGGCCCAGTGTTGCTATAGGGATGGGGTGTCCATGGCAACAGTGTGAAATCAGGGGGACGTGTCATTTAACAGGCGCAACACAGAGAGTTAATTGGGTGATTAGGGAAATAAAAAGGTGATAGACTGCCGTCCACTGGTCAAACAAAGATGGGCTTCATAATGAGTGAAACAAAGAAGTTAAAATATTTCTTTAAAATTAAAATAAGGAACTTGATGGACTCAAAACTTTGGTTAGTCCATTATTATTATTTTCCATCGGCACACTCGGAGCGAGTCACAGAACCAAAACTAAATAATATACAAATATAAAATTAAATCCATTCGTCACCTCACTACAAAGTGTAGTGAGGTGACGAATGGATTTCGTCACCTCGTCAAGTCTTCAGCTACAAACAAAAACAATTCTCACATTTCAATTCAGCAGAGTAAAAACACACACGGATATTAACTTAATAAGAAACTAAGTCTTTTTGGGATGTTTAGTTACAAAACGTGCGAAGATGTGGTGCAAAAAACATAAAGAGCCAGAGGCAACATTGGACTCTAATGAGGATTAAACGGTTGTTAAAACATCACTGCAGGTGTTGACTTCACTTACATAGAATACAATATTCTCCCTTTCAGATAAATGAAATCAGTGACTTATGTTAAAGTACGTCAGTGCTACAGGTAGCTTGTGTTGAAGTGAAAGAACGATAAGAAATAAAAAAAACTATTTGATCAAAGAGTCTTCTCAAACTTTCAACATCCATTCACCTTCCTGCACGTTCTGTAAGGTCCAAGTAGCCTCGACTGACTTTAAAAAAAAATAAGTTTTAAAAATGATGTGTAGCATGGAGAAAAGCCCATTTTCACTGATGAACAGTCTCCTTTAAGTGTTTATCAATTTAACCACAATCAAACCAAATACACTGACAAGCTTCAAAAAGCAAAACATAAAAGAGAACTCATCCCTTTCCTCCAGTGACCGAAAAAAAAATAAGCAGCATTTAAATAAAATATTAACTAATTCACAGTTGGACAACAAGAAAAATAAAATCCATCAATATTAGATAATATTACATTAAAACAGTAACAGCTGCAAAACTGTACTGAACCCACGTAATGCTGTGTTATTAGTGATATGTACTCATACAGGCATTAAGAGCGGTTTCTGCTAAACTGAATCATTGAATAGAAAATAAATATCTCTGTTAAGACTAATTGTAACAGTAAACCCCAAAAGCTGTTGTCAAATTTAAAATCAATAAGGAAGTGGTAGCCGACGATTAACCGTCAGTGCTCAAACTCTGTCCAGGTGATAAGATTACTGGCCATGGGACAGAGCTTCAACACCAAGAACAGTTACAGCGTGGCTGATCCTAAAAGGCTCCTGGTGAAAAAATAAATTATAAAAACACACGCAAGGACCTCACTGGTCCTTCAGGCCGTGAGGTCGTCCGACGCGGGTGCAAAGTCGCTGGTGCGCAGGGCGTTGGTCTGCGCCCGTCTGCGGGCCAGTCTGGAGTTGGAGGGAGGAGAAAGCCTCATGGAGCAAACGATGGCTCCCACGTCCTCCTGCTGCTCGTCGTGCTGAGATAGCTGCCGGTTAAAGGCGATGGCTTCTGCTGCAAACTGGCTCAGGTCTTTGGTGCTGCTGTTCCTGAAGGAAGAGAGGAGGCAGAAGAGGATTCATGAGATGGTTGAATGTTTTCACCTAAACCATCAACAGAGTTTTCACACAATTTAGTTTTAAACACCTTATAAACTTCATAAATGCCTCTGATGCGACTTTCTTTGCTGCCTTACCTCTGTAGAACATGAGGAGTTGGAAGACCTCTCTCTGGAGCGTTCTGTAAAAAAAAATTAAATTAATAATTGCTTTAAATACAACAAAAAAATAGCATTGGCTGAGTGATACAGTGGCCTTGCATGTGAGATGCACCAACAGATCTAATGGCACCCACCCCTTGCACCCAAGGGTGCTTGAGGACCCGAGCAGCACTGAGGCGCAGAGTAGCATCCCGAACCAACAGCTTGGAGATGAGATCCTTGGCCCCCTCTGTGATGTGATCCCAGTCCTTGTCCGGAAATTCATACTTGCCCTGCTGGATGCTCTCAAACAGGTGACTCTGCGGAGAGAATACGACCCGACATCCTGTTAAACTGTTGTTGCGTATTTGTAGTGAAGCAGGACGGCAACATCAAGCTTCAAGCTGAAGCACAGAGGTGCCTGAATGAAAGTCTGGTGGAGACTAAATGCTGCTGAAGGATTTAAGATTAAACCCCTGACTCAGGAAATCAAAAAACAATTCATGTCCAGAAGTACAGATGCAGTCACACGTAAATCAAGCTATAGAGAGACTTCCTCACTTAAATCAGATATGGCTAAACTAAGAGGCTCGTACCTGGCAGGTTCTGCACGTTTCTCCCCGGTCCCATCCACAGTCGGTGCCACAGTGGCCCGTGAAGGGGGGGCTGCCGCTCAGCAGGATGTAGAGGATGACCCCGAGACTCCACAGGTCACAGCGTTTGTCGTAGAAAGAGGCCTCATCCGTGAACACCTCCACTACTTCTGGAGCCATGTACTCTGCTGAGCCACACTGAGAGAAACAAAAATCACACGGGAGACTCACGCAACTTGTTTTCCATGAGTTCGGTTCAGTGTGTGTCATGAATTAAAAACTAGACCGTTACCGGTGTGGTGAGCTCTGGAGTCGTTATGGGCGTACAGGCACTGCTGAGCTTCACTCCACTTCCCAAGTCAAAATCACAGATCTTTACTGGGGACACCTGCGTAGAAAGACGGAGGAAAAGCATTATACTTGTACACTCTACACCTCGAGGAAACACTAATGTCCTTCAGCTTCCTGTCCTTTAAAAAGTCACTTACCCGATCAGTGTATTCACAAAGGATGTTTTCCAGCTTAAGGTCTCTATGTGCAATGCCTGTAGAAAAAGCACAGTCACCATGACGAAAAATGCAAAATAAATAAATAACCCACAGCTATTCTCTTTGGACTTTCACGGAACAGCCGTGTGGTTGTTGACCTACCTTTAGTGTGAAGGAAGTCAAGAGCTTGTGCAATGTCCCTGACCACCTTACTGGCCTCCAGCTCGTCAAAGTGCTTCCGGTTCTGGATGTGTGTGAGAATGGAGCCTGAAGGAAGAGAAGACAATTGTTTGAGCAATCTGCGTGTTTATCAAGAGAGAAAAAAAAAAAAAAGCTACGTGTAAGCAGTTTTAAATGTTAACATATTCATTTATATTACTTACCACCACGCAGCTTTTCAAATACCAAATAAAAGCAGGAGCTGTCTTCAAAGAACTGGATCAATTCCAAAATGTTGCTGGATCAAAAGATAGTTCAGGACACCGATTAGAATCGCTTTCATCCTGTTTGTTTTATTTAGTTAAAAAAAAAAAATGTCTTTTACAAAATACACTCACTTGTTTCCTTGACACTGGTAGAGAGTTTCCACTTCTCGAAAGACTCTGCTGCGGCTGTGCCCTGCACTCTTCTCTATGATCTTTGTAAAACAAAACATATTAAATACATGAAACGTATAAAAAGTCAAAGCATTTAACACTTGCCAAAGATTTGATCCAAAACTATTTCCACAACTTTCTGTGTCAAGGTTGTCCATCAGCATGACAACATAATAAGTAATTAACTGAGAAACAGCGTCCAACAAGCTGTCTATGCATTTCCTTAATCATAATAACAAATAACTTTGTTACCTAAAATGATCCGTACTCACCTTCACAGCATACTCCTGTCCGTTCTGCAGACTTATGCATCCTTGAACTTTAGCATACGCCCCTTGACCGAGCACCTCATCCATCAGTTTGTAGAGATCTGAAGAAACAATATCATTATGGGACTGCAGTACATGCTTGCGTCATCTTTACATTTTTGATGTTTCGCCAATAACATCAGCTTCATTACCATCAAATGTGCCCGTGGAGCTGTCGGTCGCTCTGGTTCTTTTCTTCTTTTTTCGTTTAGCTGCATCTGGGATATTCACTGGCTGGCTTTTCTCGATTTCTGTGGCAACACAAAAGAACCCATTTGCAAGCAAATTCATTAAAACAGTACAGAGTTTGCCAGAGTGTTACTGTGTGCACCGAAAGTTTCAGTAGCTCCAGAGCTGTTGTGAATCATAGAGCTGTCGTACCTTCTGGGCCTTGGGAAAGGTGCTGTCTCTCCTCTGAAGCGACCCCGTTCTCCTGAGTTCCCCCACAGTTCTGCCCCACTTGGCCCAAAGCCAGGGAGTTACCCTAACAGAGCGAAGAAGGCCGCATGGGGGGGGGGGGGGGGGGGCGAGAGTATCCAGAGTGAGATCAGGTGGTGGTACAGTAGAGAAAGCACGAGAGGGAATACATAATACTCTCACTTTGTTCTCAATGTGAAATTACAAAAAAAAACTAAAAATGTCCCACACAGCAGGCTTATTACCCTTATACATGATAACAACTTATTTTGCATAATGTCTGCGTTTGCATGATGTATAACTACTATTACAACCCATCTCATCGCATCTTCCCCTTTGGCAACCTGCCAAAACAGCCTGATGTGAATGCAGGAAATACTATATCAGGCCTTACCTCACCCTGGTTATTACCAGAAGCCTTTACACAAACGCTGATAGTGCGTGACTCATGGAAAATGATGAAACTTCTGTATTTCTGTTCTGATAGCCTTGACAGTCTGTGAACTCCGTCCTGGCAGCTTGTTCGTTTCTAACACGTTACATTAAAAAAATTGAAGGGTTTTAAATCGCCAGCATTGAGAGAACAGATCTTACCTGGAGGGAGTGCTGGAAGGTCTGCACCTCTGTCATCATGCTGTGCCTCACCATATCTGCCAACTGAGAGTAACAAATACAGAGTTAGTCTGGCAGAAACTGCATCAGCAGATACATAAATATACACGATGACAAGCTATTTAGGTCAAAGGGAATAAATGAAACATCAAAAAAGTCCATTTATCACCTCGCAGTAACAGTTTCCTCTTTCTTTCACTCTCTTGTGTCAAACTTTCTTTCGCTCTGGTTATTGAGTGACAGAATAAGGTTGTTGCTACGGTAGGTTAGCTTTAGCATTATGCAGCTAACATTTGCTACATTGTTACTTCACATTCGCACTGTTTCTACACAAATCGAGGCACTCCGACCAAGAGGCAGCAACGACTAAACGATGAACCACTCATGTGGAAAGCTGAGAGTTAGCGTTCACTGGTGACTGTACAACCATGGATGTTATTGTCGTTAACCCCAGCTAGCTAGTTAGCTAGCAAGTACCCTTAGCTAGCTTGTCCTACCAAATGTTCGTCCATTCGCTAGTTTTGGGGTAGTTGGTGTTTAAATACCAGTAAAGTTTCGTTAAACAGAAAAAAATAAATACAACAAACCAGTCTAACCTGGACTCTGGATCCAAATGGTCCAAACCAGCCAAGTCCCCTCTGTCAAAGCCTCTCACAGCTGATGTAAGCACCCATCACTAGCTGAAATTTCAGTCAGTGACGCGCAGGGCGGGAAAACACAAAAACAGACGTTTGCTCCGCCCCTTTTTGCAAACCCACCTTCTCCCATTGGTCGGGAATACGGCTACCTCTCCTACGTCACTTCGCTTGACTCCCCGCCACACCCCGCACCACGTATAGTGGGGATTTTCTTGTGCATGATGATGCGATTTATTTACAGAAGCACAGGTTTGGCAGGTCAGCATCACTTATAAGATTAAGTATGGCTCATGCCACATACCTACAATGTTATGTCATTGACAATACTTCTCCTTATCCTTCATCGGGTCTTTATTTATCTGGTGAAAGCTTCATCTGTGTTGGTTTTGGCCTGAAACTAAAGGCCTGATGCATTTTTAATACTCATCTTGTTGTCTTGTGAATTGTACACATTTTCAAAAGCATTTTTAGACTGCATTTTTATGTTCAAACTGTACAAAAAAAATACACACATTTACAACAATATAAACATTGAACAAAAAACGACTTAACACTGTATATAAAAAGGTCAAACATACATGCACAGGAGGAAAGAATACGCACAAGTACAGGAGGATGTATTATAATCCAACACAAAGTCCTATAATGATGGCACCAAGCACAACTTCAAGTAAAAACCTGAAGGCACTGCCACCATCTGCAGAAATGTAGTAAGTTAGTGGACCTTCCCAGTTATGCTTAGAAAACCACTCATACAACGTGATGTAAAATTGTTCTTTGTTTTGAGTGTTTTGAAGGCGATGACTTCTCATGGGGCTCAGATAACGTCAAAATGTAAACTCCTTTTGTCCTTGTGGTTTTGTTTAATTGCATATCTTCTCTGTCATCGCTTTCTGTAGGAAAAGAAAACAAAGGACACGTTTAACACATCAAAATCTTATTGTACGACGAGATGAATGATTGTTAATAAGGGCTATCTACACTTTCTGTATGAAGAACATTATTTCTTATCGTGAGACAGAAAATCCCTATAAGACAAACAACAAAAATAATTGCCTTGGGTACTAAAGGTGGAACAACAAAACAGGGTCTGTTTACAAGACTCATCCTTTCTGCGGAGTGTTGACATAAATGTCTCATCCCCGTTTCGCTTTATGAGGGGGGATTACACGACCCAGGCTTCATAATGATGATAACTGAAGCTTTGTATTGACGCTCAGAGGACCATTCTACATCTGCTCATCTGTGATGGAGGTCTACAGCTACACAAACGCTGCCTCACTACATGACTACACAAAGACAGCAACTCCTCTTACGAGAGTTGTTGCTTCAAACCAAACCATGAAGCAGTTTACAAGTTTATTTCATAATGGAGAATTGGGGGAAAACGTGAATACTGGTTCCAATCCTAGAGTAAAATGGAAAATGATTGTTATCGTAGGGAGAACATGTAGTCTGTCAGACTTCAGAAGACAAACATTGCCGTTATTTTCTTTGTGCATTAGCCGGGAAAACACACTGGCATGAGGACAAAACTCAACCTCACCAAGCATGCTGCACATCAAGGTTATAGATGGCAGGATGGCTGATGTTTTCTGCAAGACTGACAGTTATGGGAGTGAGACTGACAACCCCTCCCAACACAAAACATCCATTTGATCCTCTTTCTCCTGCTCCCTGTCGTCACCCTCACACATCTGAGGTCATTGCTATTGTCTCACCAGGGGCTCCAGTTCCGAGTGATCGATGAGGTTGAACTCCGAGATGAAGTAGTAGTAGTGCTTGTAGCAGGTATTGATGTGGGCCTCTGCACCCATGCTGCAGATGCTGTCAAAGTGATGGATGTAAACGTGCACAAACACCCTGAAGAGGCGGCTCAGGATCTTCTTGCACACCTGCTGGAAGTTCTTGGGGAAAGGTACACCTAGTGTGTAGAAAGGAGAAACGTGTTACAGACAATAGTAGACTTCCACCTGCGAATTTGTTTGATTAAATCTGAGACATAAAGTTAATCATTTTATATAATTGAATCCCATCTTTTAATTGATGTAATATTCTGTAAGTAATACAAGTAATGAGAAGAGGCAGAAAAGTCTAACTTTTACTGCCTGAAGTGGTAATAATACACAATGCAAAAATCAGCTTAATAAAAGAAAGAGACCAGGCATCACAGTGTTTTCTCAGCAGTGAACAACTAAAACAATTCCTTAAAGTTATCCCATCTATGGAAGGGGCTCATTAATGAAATGTACTTGAGCCCTTCTGAAAAGGCTCTGTGGGTATGCCAGACAAATAAAGCTTACGGTATTAAGGCACATTGTTCCACGTCTTACATGGATGCTCACACTATCCTTTAATTTTCTGTCTCTACTTATTCCTGCTCAGGGCCATGGAAGATTGAGCACACACTGGGTAAAAAGATAGGAAAACACCCAGTTAAAACTGGCAATCTTCAGTCTAACAAGTAGGCAAAACCCTTTTACACCTAGAGGTAAGTTTCACCTGACCTGCATGTCTATGGACTGCAGGGGGGAAGCAGAGCTCCCAGAGGAAAATCACACACAGAGAGGCCCCCGATTCTCTCCTCTAACAAATGTTGATTGTCAAATCTGCTGCTGGGATAAAATATCACCACAATCACTCGTCCAGTCTCCTCTAAATGTCAACCTCATTGTGTAATTAACTCCTGCTTGAACTTTATCATCCCATTTGAGATGTTAATGAAGGAGAACAACACTGCACTCCAGGCAGACACTTCAGCACTGATGCAGCACAACGTCAGTGCAGCAATCAATCAGGCATTAGGCTTCACACTCAATAACAGTCTGACGCCTTCATTTGCAAGACTCCTCACACACCTACTCTGGTGGGGAAGATGTCCTCATTATTGATGAGCGACTCGATCCAGTCCATCATCAGGTTCATGTACTTGAGAGCGGGCAGCTTGGTGGGTTTCTTGTAGTCGTCGCCGTCCTGCCACCTGTACTCGTACCTCAGCCCCCCAGACATGATGGGACAAGTGCGCTCGGAGCAGTACTCGCTCACCGTGCCGTAGATCAAGTTGATCCTGTTAAAAAAATCGACCACGTGAACGGCAATCCAGTCGTTGATGTTCTCCCCCTCCGGCAGCTGAACCACTTTCCTCAGGTCCAAGCCGGACTTGAGCGAGGCCTGGGCCTTCTTGTAGAGTTCAAAGCGCTGGGTGCCCGGTTCGAAGCGCTTCCTCGGCCTGAATGTTTTGTCTTTGCTGAAGACTTGTCCGAGACACAGCGCCATTGACTCAGCCGATTCCCCTGTGATAAGGGGAGAGTGAGCTCTCCAGAATAATAATTCGTTTTGAGTTTGATAAAGCGTGACCTTTCCTGAGCGATGGCACCAGACGCGTTTCAGCTCGGAAATCAGGTCAAATGGGGGTCAGCGCCTGTCGCGTAAAGATTGGAGGGAGCTCTTGTTTTCAGATCGCGGGACGTTTCTGTGAAGAAGAAGAAGAAATAGAGAAGTCAAAGGCTCATTCATTTCCTGTCAATCCACTGCTTTAAACTTTGTGTGACTGAGATGACCTTTTCACAAGATCTTCAGTGGCACACGCTGATAAAAATAGCAACAATTTTAGTCGGTTGTGGCAAAGTTCAGGTCAGTACAGTCAAGCATAATTGAGAAAATGAATGGCATGCTGCGTCTCACTCAGAACACTGGATGCTATGATGGCAAAACTTTAAGTTTGGTTTAAAAACAAATTTCTGGGAGATGAGGCTTTGGATATGACACACAAACAGTACATTATTGACATACGATTATCTTTTTATGATAGCTATTTTTGTATTTTTATTAAACCCATTTTTAACCACGTGACTCAGTAAGATCAACTCGTTTTTTTTACAAGGGCGACCTGGCCAAGAAAGCAGCATAATGAGTTAAAGACAACAACAATGACCGCGAGAAAAACGAAGCATAAATATATTAAAGAGTCAAAATATCAAAATACCTGTATACACGCACAGTGGCGGGTACCAAACGATTCAATAACTATTTCACTTATAAGAGCTTGATTAGGCAGAGAAACCAGTTCCAGTTTCAAGTCTTTTTTTCCCAGTTTGGTCCGTGCACTTGGAGCAGACAACAAGACGATATATCTTGTGATCTCAGACTATAACTACAGTGAGACTTCTGTGCAATCACAGTGCTAATAACCGCCTGGCAGATATTACACACTGATCAGGAGCATGCCCTCGCTGAACTGTTATGTGATCCAAAGCCTTCATTATTATGGTAATAAAACAATAATGCCCGCATTTGAAAATTAACTACATACTGTAGGTTATTATAGTAAAGTGAGGTGGGCAGTTTGTGAGAGATCCAATCTAGGTACGTCACATAGTTGAAAGGGTTACATTTCATTGTGTTACACTCCACTGAGTTGTGTGTTTCCATCCAGCAATGTGGAAGACTGCAGCATATGTTGCTCCCACCGATTTGACACTGCAGTAACATTCAAGTGACTGTGGTTGCAACATGATACTATATCCGCATTTGTGTCCCATTTTGAACTGCCGGTCTCAACGTTTCCTGTGGTTGTTTCCCTCTGACTCCAATAAGCAGAAGGGTTTTTTTCGTCCCCGCATTATCATCTGTGCTCACATTATAGGCTGAGCACTGATACGGCGGTTTGTTGTGAACTTCTGTTGACCTAGTACCTCATTTCAGAAAAATAGGGTTCTGTTCACTCTTATCCTTTTGAGCGAACAGTGATGATTTGAAATGCAAAAAGCATTTGATATGTGAGAAGGGTACTCTTTCTTTCCACTAGCTTTCACAGTCTGCCTGATCTCAGTTTAAAACTCACCACTGGGGGAGCGTGAATACGTGGTCATGAGATAGCTCTTAATGTGTCCATAACAAAAGGGCTTTCTGAGGAAGGCTCACAGTTACAACATGCCATTCACTTCTCCATAGGGAGACACGGTTTCAGCCAAATATTGAACTTGGACACTCTTAGTACTGAAGCCAGGAAGGGTTTCAACAAAAAGTGACAGCATGTGGGACAGAGGGACTTTTTGTATTGATCACTTTACATCTCCCTGCGTGCTTCAACAGCCTCGGAATGAAGCATGTCTGATCACGCACTGTTGGCATACTTTAATGGCTTTTCTGCAGTTTGCCTCTGACAACTGCAGACTAGCAAAAGCCCCTCCAAGACCCAACACATAAATGAGAAAGAAGAAAAGAAAAGAAAAGAAAAAAGAAGGCACTGCAAGTCTCGGTAACCAGAAAACAAAGGAAGAGGGAGATCAGAAACAAGAGATTACAGAATCGGGGGAGAAAAAAATGCTGTCTGCACTTTACCTGGCTGAAATCCTACCGCAGAGGAATGTGGTGGGAAGTTGTGAGAAGTTCAGGGAGGATTCAGGCGCCGGAGCCCTTGGCTTTAATCGCCCCGTGGAGGACAGATCCAGCTGCTCTGCCCCCTCTAACTCCTCTGGATCCACTCCCTGTCTGCCGGCCACTAACAGACCGAGAGGCTCCAACTTCACTCAGCAGCACAGACAACACAGTAAAGGGAGAAAAAAGTTGTTTGGCTTCTCTTCCTGTGGATGATGTCACATCCTGACTTTGCCTTCTGGGCTCTGTGTGTGAGTGTGTGTGTGTGTGTGTGTGTGTGTGTGTGTGTGTGTGTGTGTGTGGAAGACCTATAAATTGAAAGAGTAGAAGGGCTGGAAAAGGCCTTTCTAAACCCCCACTCTGCCCTCCCTGTTTTCCATTTCTTTCCTTTCTTCTCATCCTGTAGGAAGAGCAGCCGGCCCACTTGTCCCACTAAAGTCCAGCCCTCTGGTAAAGGTCCTGAGAAAGCAACCCCTCCCTCTTAAGCCACATATAGGACAGAGGGAGCAGAATGATCCCACAAACATTTCTGGATGTTTGGCAGTCCGTGCTGCTCTTTTTTTTTTGTGAAGTCTCAATAACATATTATTTAGATTCTTGGCCTTTTTTTCTTAAGATATTGTCGTCGAACTCAGAGCTCAACCTTGAATAGAGAAAATGCTAGTCTCCACAAAAAAAACACTGCATTCAAATCATGAGCAAAACAAGGCATGTCCGACTGTCTATCTCACGGTGCCCTCTGGGGGCTGAGTGTTCTCACGATAGCTGCCCTGACTGTTCGCTTTGTCTCGAAGGTGAATGGGTGCCACTAAGATGAAGACGGTGTCTGTTTCTCTGCTGTGTAATGGCACCCAACCTGCAAAGAAGAAGCGGTCTACTCTTTGTGATAGGAGTCCCTCCAGAACGGGAATGATAAAACTCTAGGATGAGATAAAGTCTCATTCACACAGGTTCAGCTTTATGACATGATTTACATTTTCTTAAGGAGCAACAAGATCAAATCCAGCAGACAGACAACTAGATCTGTGATGACTTTTGCCTTCCTTCCCAGGATTACAATATTGTAACAGTGTTCAGTGTGTGTCCTTATCTAAACAAAAGAGTTTCCCTGAGCTGCAGCAATCAAGTCAGTTAGTTGAATTGAGGTGGTGAGATTCCCAATTTTGGGGTCCTTCATGAAGCAACAGGTATACTAAATGAGATTTTATTGTTTCCTTTATCTCAAGACACTTCATGTTGCTGCATTGGAAGAATTCTGACCCTGGTCCCACAGTCATTTGATTCAAGACGCATTGTACTGTAGGAGGTAAGAATTTATTTATTTTATAAAGTTATTCCCGACTATATATGGAGCCAAACGAAGACAACCTGAGACATAAACGCATGATTATGATATTTGTATCATTTAAATTAGGGATGCTCCAATCGGGTCGATACTGACTAGTAGCTGCTATTGTGGCAAAGTAGCCGATCTGTTCAATCCAATGCTATGTTTATATACTATATACATTATAAACTGGTATTTTAATTCATGTTTAACTTTTGACCAATTTGTTGAGCTGTAATTTCTGCTGGTGTACAACGTATTATTCTAATGATAACTAACAATTCAGTGAATTCATAGCTATGTATTTATTTGTTACATTTTGTTCTAAAAAGTTAGGAAAACAATATTGAAGGTATCGGCCGAATCCTAAAGCCCAGGAATCGTATATGTATGCAAAAGTATATATATGTTTATGTTTATATATGTTTTTGTATATTTTGTTGTGCTTCTTATCAATTTAATTCTGCAACCCCACCTTTATACTATTCAGTGCTTAATGGAAACTTAAATAAAAAAGGGGCATGGACTGTCGTCATAAATTGCAGTGACACAACATATCCACTTGGGGTCACTATGACTATTACTCTGAGTGCGGTTTCGTGACACTTTCTGTACTCTGGGTTATAAGTGATGATATAACTATCGTCAGAGGAATAGCTTTGTTTTTAGATCAGCAGGTTGTTTGGGTTTAAATACTGATTAAATATTGTTTAATGCGCATCAATTTGGCATAAAATGTTTGTCTACTGCACAATACATAAAGAAAGTAGCCTCAGAATAAGTGGAAGACTACACATTTAAACTGATGTTAAGTGTTGGATTAGTTTACCAAACTCAATTCAAATGGAGTAGAAGTCTCTGTTTGAAAAAACATATTAGGAGGTCTATAATCTATTACATACAATTACGTGCGATCTAACCAAGTACGGTTTTCCAAAAATAATCCCCAAAGTGATGACATACACAGGAAATGCATGACAGATTAGGTCTCCTGCTGCTCTTTGCTCTACTTTAGCTCTGAGTGTTACTCTCATCCCCCAGAAGTGTGACACAGGAGGAAGTGCAACCAGTCAGGCCTTCTCTTCAGCTTTGATCATCACTCAGCACTCACTGTCCCCCAAAACCCATGCTGCCTGTCCAAACAAACACAAAGTTTAATGACACAGTTGTAGCCGTAGGTTTGGGGAAAGTGGTATGCCATTGAACTATAAATATGTTTTGCTACCATCTGTTCTCAACTGAAAGTAAAAGGGTTCACCTGGAATCCTCGGGTACTGTAACAGACACTTGACAGTTTACAACCAAACGAGTGGATAATTTATGATCATGTTAGCAGAGTAGGTGTCCGACTCAATACAGATCTCTCTGTGTTCTCTGTGTAATCATTAAAGGCTCACAGGTGAACATCACCCATCGGAGTATCCAGCCATCTCACTTTAATGTGGGATTACTTTAAAAGGAGACATCCCAGGTGAATATGGACAAAAACATAACTAATGGATATCACCATGAAACTTCTCCATTGGATTACTTACATTAAGACAATTATTTCATTTGTACGACAAGTTTTCTGAAGTGTTCTGTTTAAATATGCAAATGAGGTACTACATTGTTAAATATATGCTAATTTGCATATATTTCCAAAACAGCAAACTGAACATTGGATAAAGCCAGGTTCGAAATTCTTGTTTCATTTCATTGACATATTAGAGTCAAAGGTTTCATCGGAGCGAATTTTGGATATCTATTTTTTATCACTCAAAATACAAATGTACTTTCCAGACATTGTTTTTAGGAATAAAATGTTCTATAAATCAGGCTATGAATGATATACGAACAAACCCCTCAGTAAAAAACCTTCAGACTATAGTTTGGAATGAAACTGGAAAGTTTGGTGTGTGTTAGTGATACTGAAGTGGAGATTTCTGGCTCAGAGTGAGAAAAAACAAATTTTGAGATAACGGCCCTCAAGTGTTTAAGATATTTGATGCAAAATGCTATGAATTTTGAGAAAGCTACACATGCAAATAGACAAAGTGTAGCGAAATAAACACCTAAATGTGTTTTTTTACGTGTAGTGTCTCACCTCAAGTGACCAGCATTACACGTACCTGAGCAGACGCAGGTTTACAAAGTGTCAAATGTAATGCTGCTGACAGACATGCACAAGCAGCAGACCTTTATCCTTACAGGGGATCAGATTCTGATCAGTGACTGAATAACAGTGTTGTATAAATGATGTTGCCTTTTCATCCTATAGCACTGAACAGTGTGCCTGAAGATAAAAGCTGTTAAAGAGATAAATACTTTGAGGCAGGTAGCTCAGGCGTGCCTTGTACGGGGCGGCCCTGAGGGTCAAAACACAAAAACTCTTCACAAAAAACAAGATTTCACAAAACAAAAATGTTTCACGAAACACAACTGCAGAAGATAAAACACAACCACATTGAGGTGAGACTCAAACAGGAAGCGGTAGCTACGTATTGGATTCTGTCAGCCTGCGACAAACTGAATTGATTAATTTTCTGGATGCCTTGTGGCACATTGCTCCATCTCAAAGGTCGGGATGATAAGATTAAATCAAACTGTATTTATCCCAAGGGAATTATTGTGCAGCAGTTGCAACACCATGTGTGAAGAGTGCAAATATGGCGCCCAGTGTAGATGAGCTCTGCTCCGAGCTATCTCTAAGGCAGAGCCCAGCTCCCCTATGAAGGAAGCTCATTTTGTCCGCTTGCATTCGTGATCTCGTTGTTTTGGTCAACGACCAAAGCTCATGACCATTGGTGAGGGTCGAAGCATAAATGGAGCGGTAAATCAAGAGCTTTGCCATCCGGCTGAGCTCCCTCATCATCACCACGACGGTCCGGTACAACGGAGGCATAAACACAGACGCCACATTGTACCGCCCGTCCATCTCCTGCTCCAGGTTAGCCTCACTCATGAACGAGACCTCGACATACTTGAACTCGCTCGCCTGGGGCGCGAAACAAAATGTTTTTGCATATTGCAAAATGTTGCGATGTTGTTGTGACATGTTGTTAAGTTGTCGTTTTGTTTTGTCAAACATTAATAAGTTTAGTCAATTGTGACGTTGTTTTATTTGGTGATTTGTCGTTGTGTTTTGACCCCCAAGGGCCACTGTAGATTTTAGCATCTTATTTTGTTGCAAATATCACAGATATGTAGATTGTGTTAAAAGCTGGGTTGGTAATCTTAAGAAACTAGCAAGAGTGTGCTAGATTTTTTAAATCATCAAACTAGAAAACCAAGCCTAGTGTTACTAACTGTTTTCTCATAAAAGTAGCAGCGCTAGCTCCCAAAGTTGCTAATAGTGAGAAAGTCGCTAAGTCGGCAACACTGACAGCCGGTTCTTTCAGAGCTCTACAAAGCAACTCCCCCAAAATTACCATTATGAAAGTAACATTTAAAAAAACATCATAATGACAAGTAGGCCGTTCAATCATTACACAGGCTGAATGAAATTATTATTATTATTTTGTCAGAGAATTGGTTTCAATGATTGCTGTTCGGATTTAATGAGAATTTCAACATGAATAGATAAATAGAAGATTACCAACCCTGCCTTTAAGTTGGCTGTGACAGTTTAGGTATTTATACCAAAATATATTGGTATAAATAC
>NW_022280060.1:4100509-4105310 GCF_004355925.1 Anarrhichthys ocellatus
AATAAATAAATATATATATTTATTGTTAATATATATATAGATTTATTTATTTATTATTAAAAAAATAAATAAATAAATAAAAAAAAAAAATATATATATATATGCTCCCTTTACATCAAAGACCAAAATGGAGTGTATAATTATACCCTATTCCAGAGATTAGTCAACTCCACTCCCACTAGAAGCAGCCTAACTCACACTTTTGCTCGCCAGTTAACCGCTGAGTCTGTCAGAATGGAGCTGCAGCTGATTGATTTCATATTGGCGGTGACTTTACATTTGATACCGTCAGTTGGTGAACTCCATATTTGGCGCCCAACTCACAGCAGTGTGTGGAGAGAGAAGACTCCACCTTTTTTTTTTTTTTTTTTTTTTCCAGCTCCATCAAGCGTTTTTGCGTCGCGAGGAAGGTTTCCGCGGAGAGGAAGAGGAAGCAGGTCTAACTTCTCTCACGCGCTGGGTCATCAGGCTGCTGTCGACAGCCTTTATTTCAAGTGAGTTCTTTCTAACGCTGTTTATTTAGGAATACGTCGACTCGACGAGGTTTTAGTTCATTTCAGGTGCGTAAATATATTTTTGGGGTTGTGTTTGGGGGGTTGCGCGCGCGCTGCCGATTTCCGTAACGTCACATCAAAGTGTTATTCATTCAGGTGGCTTATTATGTTGTTTTTCTTTTGTAATTTGAATAGCTAAGGCGTACACTAAAACACTCATTTGTTTTGCTGTAAATCATACGTTTTTTTTATTAATGAAAGTTAGGTTCGGGTGTGGTGCCCAAAACGTGCGCTTGGAGATGAAACGTGCTCAACAATAAGCTTCACTGTTAGTGTTTCGGGATATTGATGGTTTCATCTTCTCATCATTTGCACCTGTGCTGGACAAAGAGCTCATTGACAGCCGGGACTCTCTCCTCACTGTGAAGGCAGATGGTTGTGTCTTTTTTTGTTCATTGTAGCCTCAAACATGTAAATGTCAGTGATAATGAGAACACAATGGTGTGTGTTTTGGCTGTCGGTTATGAATAATAGCACATATAGTTTAACTGTAGTCGATCTAGAAGTGCAAAAAAAATAAACTTACCTGGTGGCCAAATGTTATAACTTTATAACGGTCTTACTTTGAGACTCGGGTACATTCATGTTTTTCTTTTCTTCTTTTTATGTCTTTGGTAGCTGAGTTTTGTGTCTTTACTAGGCTGCCATTAATGTGATTATGGGTCAGAGGTGATGTAACTATCTAACACACACAGCATACAAGCTACTTATTAAACGATACATATATCCATTTAGTTTCAGTAAAACTCGAGAAACATTTGACTCATTTTGAGCAGCAGGAGGAGTTGAACTTTGTACTGTGTGATTCTGAATACATGAGTAAATATTGACAGTGTATCATATATAAAGATAATGTTTTCGATAAGTACTCTGATTATTCTGTCACATTAGTCATGTTAAACTCTCGTTTAATTTCGCCATTGTGGGAGAAAGACAAGAACCACTGACTACCACACCTCGTCTATGCAATGCATGATGGGGAAAGAGCACTGAGAGGCTAAGATTGTATGTTTTTACCACACAATTAAGCGTAATCTGACATCTGAATATAAAATAACACTGCTTTTTACAACTAATGCATGACATGTTAAGTTGACATTGGGCACAATGCGTCAGTACCTGTTTTTAGACTGTGAACAATGTTTTAAAGATGGCGTCTTTATGTTTTTTTTTACAAAAAGGCAAAAGATGTTGCGCCGGAGTTTAGTGTCATGTTTCTTGAATGCCTCGTGTTAGCTGGCCCCCTATTGATGGCCTCCTAAAGTAGATTATGGATCACTAGCTCTGTGTAGACATGTAAACATTAGTAACTAACGGCTGTGGGATGGAGACAAAGGGCCTCAAGGTCTACTAGCCCAGGTGTACTAGTAATGTAAACACTAAAGTAGCGTTGTGACTTCTAACGCTCCACCGTTGCATTCTGTTATCATGTCATAATCTTCTAAAGTCAACACTCATATTGAAGGACACGCATTTAAGGCAAGTTTCAGAGGAAATGACACAGACTTTCTTCACACCACGTTTTTTTTTTTTTCTACAACAAAATGTTGCAGGCTGAGCTGAGGTGTGTTTATGCAGCAGTTCTACTTCAAACAGTGGACCGTCTTCTCTTGTTGATCACTGAGCAGCTGTAGTAAAGTGCTTTGCTAGATAGTGGAAACATGTTAGTCACCACATACTCCAAACCACTCATTCAGACTCATCTACAAAGTCTTCTTCAGTCCTTCCACCGGGGTTTTTAAAGATATTTAAAGCTCAAAGTGGGGGCCGTGTATCTTCATAATGGCCGCCTCTGTTAGACTTCCAGTAAAGGTTCAGTTAAGTAGGTTACTTTGAGGCGGGGGTTGTTTTCATATATATGAAACGTGTCTACCCAACCCCCTACTCGCAGTATTTCCGTTTCATTGGATCTAAGCGATTTTTTTCAGCTCAAACAAGTGTGAGTTTATCATTTGAAGCAGTTTTTTAGTGGCTGGACTGTTAGCCTACATGTAGTAAAGGGTTTTTGATCATACATTATACAGCTAGCCCAAGGACAATCTATGCACTAACTTAAGTATCAAATCAAACAATTCCATAAGTTGTTGGTTGTGCACTTCAGTCCAACACTGGGGCTTAATATGTTGGCACTGTAACATGGTGTAACTGGCTCTTATCTAAACAACAGGAGGATAATGTAGTGTCAGCACTGACATTGTTATGCCCTTTATGAATATGTCCTGATGACTGTGAGATGGTTGTGTGTTTTGACCAGCATGACTGAAATGTGGCTCCAAGTTAAGGTGTGTTTTTAGTTTCATCAGTGACAGAAAGTAAGAATGTCGTTAAAAAATGCTGCATCATCATTTTTTGGAAAATTGGACCAAAGGCCAGATTGTAAAAAAAACACAATTATTAGAAATTGTAAAAGAATATAATCTGTTTCGTCAACGTTTGCACACCTGGCTATTGTTCTCTCTCTCTCTGTCTCTCTGTGCGACATATAAGTCATATCAGAAAGTTCCAGTTGTATATTTGTTCTAGTGCTCACACGTGTGCATGTTTGACACCATCGAGTGGAAGTTCTTGTCAAAGTAGAATCTTAGGTATTCATGACGGGCATGAAGAGAGTCATTCCAGTCGTGGTTAAGTCTTGCATAATCCCAACCTGTCTGCAGGGCCTGTTTTACACTTGCCCCAAATATCAAGTCTGGAGCTGTTTCGCTGACTAAGCTTTGCGTGCTCTCCCATGAGACACCCACAAGGACACACCCTTGAGTGGGAGAGGAAAAACCTTTCAATGAGTGCAAAAATGGAACTTTTTACACACATTTCTTTGTAGGTTTGGCCATCGTTTCAATCATCATTTAAACATTGTACTTTACAAGTTCCCTCTCGAGATCTCCGTTAAACAGCTACATCTCTCAAAAGGAAAGTAAGCAGTTGTCATGTGGCCAAATTGAATTTACTGTTCAATTTAGACACATAGTAGTTTCCATTGTTGTGTGCACTTACATTTCATGTCTGGACAGTCAAGTTCCTTACATTGTTGGACTTTATTGATCTCCATGTTCTGAGATCTCAGTAATTTGAGTAAAATTTTGTCATAACTGTCGATATGATAAATAAAACCTACAGTGTGCGTTATGTTTTCACGTTGCCCATCTGTTTCGTTCTCGTGAATGCAACGTTCTCGGGAACGTCTGGAGGGAGTTTCTTCAAATTTGGCACAAAGGTCAACCTGGACTCAAGGTTGAACTGAGCAGAATTTGTTGGTCAAAGGTCACTGTGACCTCACAAAACACATTTTTGGCCACAACTCAAGAGTTGATATGCTAATTATGACAATCTTTTTAACGCAAATTTCCGAGAAGATGAAGTGATGACATTTTGGACAAACATGAATGTAAACTAAAACATGACCGGTTGGCGAAGGCGGTAATTGTAGTTCGTCCACAATCTGCATTAGTTTGAGCTCATTCATGAGGACGGGATGCTCTATTGTTATCGGTGGAAAATTACAGAAATCTGGGTCGTTGAGACCTGCAGAGAGGTCAGAGAGGGGGAGAAGGAGGGAGGGAAGACAATTGGACCAGTGTTGAATGACCCGGCCAGGTCTCAGTACTTGCAGGTGTGATTACACACACACACACACACACACGCACACACACGCACACATATAACCCTCAGACAAACACAATGAGGGGGAGATGGCATAAACATATCAGTTTCCAGACAAGTTTAGCAACATTCCTGTGCTGGAGGGGTAACGGTCACTACGATGTTCGTCACTTAGAAAAGTGAGCTTTTCTTAAATGTGTTTTTTTTTTTTTTTTTAATGTATACACTCAATTTGTATATCCCCAGTCTTCATTTTTATCATACCACAAATTCTTTTGATTTTGATAAGGCAAGGCAATGTGCATTATTATATTCAGACCAAAAGACAACATTGCAGAACAGATACTGAGTCTATCACGTGACATTTCTTCTTACAGAGAGGCATGCCCACCAGGAATGTTTGCGGTAGTTTGAGGTAATTGAAGGAGTCTGTTGAAAGTGGGGAGGGAGTTACTGGAGGGATTACTTTTCTTTTAGATTCAGTGTTGGGTAAACTTTAACAAAAGTTAAATGTGTAATAAGCCTTTGTTTATGCTAAATGTGTAAAGTGTCTACTTTACCTCAACAAGGCTTCAGTCCAATACTGGATTTTTGAGGCTGTTATACATTACCCCTTTATTTTCTTCATTACACAAGATATATATATA
>NW_022280060.1:4105410-4123593 GCF_004355925.1 Anarrhichthys ocellatus
ATATAAAGATCGATGTCCCTCATTGTTAATCGCTGAAGTGGCTGTTGCCACATTACAAACCAGTTTAGTTTAGCTCATCAAATCATAGAAAACGTTGCTTAATAAAACCCCACAGCGTCTAGACATAGGTCTATGATCACATTCATTAATGAACTCTGAATTTGATCTTATATCTGCTTCTGATGTTTCCACTTCAGGACCACCCAATAATATGCATCTCTAAGTCTTTGCTGCTACAAGTGACATTTATTAGTTAACAGTAATAAGCAACAACAGATTATGATTTGTTTAGTTGGATCATTTATTTTGCTCCACCAACATAAATAGTTCTGCAGCTGACTGGGACAAGCAACGCATGAACAAGCTAGCTGCTTTGAATACGTCTACATTTTACTGCAGGTCAGATAGACTACGACTGTGAATGTCATTAATGGTCATTAGAACTCCAGTAAAGTGGAGTGATAGTATAAATAGAATGCCTCTCGTCCAATCAAATTACTCGGTCGGAACTAACTGTCATATACAACAAATAACAGACTGCTGAGCAGTGACGGTGTTTGATCATAATGAACATTAATATAACCTTGCCAGTTCTGAGCCAAACCCCTAATAACTTAAAATACACCGTCAGTCTTATCTTGCTTTTCAGAGCAGCATCATTTCTTAACAAAAGATATTTTTATGACATTGCATAGCTTGACTTGAGACTTGTACATTGACAGCAAAGTCAGATTCCTCACACGAGTGTGTGACATGCTGGTGGAAATATCTGGCTCAGTGCTCAGCTGCACACTTGTTCCTGCTTTTACACTTTCCAAGTCACCAGATCATCCATTGGGATTATGTATTGTTTTTATGAACCAAGATCATCAATAGTTCAGAATTAAGCTTTTTTTCAGTGGAGCCCCTTTTATGCATTGCAAGATAAAGTTAGATGTGTTGTCACACTGCACTTTGTGTAATGGATTGATTTGCCAAGACTTTTGCTTGACCAGGGTTACTATGGCTAACTTTCTACTCTTTCTAAACATGACTTGTTTTGATCTGATGGAGACTCTTTCAGGCTTTGTAAACCACAATAATTGTCACCTGAGGTTTTGGTTTCACAGGAAAAGATGACTATCATGTTATCAAGTGTGTATTGGTGTTTGGAGGAGGGGCTGAAATGCACTGGAGGGCTGCCACCACCCCTCCCATCCCCCGCAGGGATCGAGTGACCAATCGGATGCAGTGATAAGATCACCAGATACCAGATGTTTGTGGTTTGAAAAACCAAGTTCGACTAGTATTTACAAAAAAATGACATCATACAATATGCTTTTAATAGGAATTACAGAATTCCAGGGTTCTTATAACTATTTGCATTTTACTTATAAGCTACATTTTCAGCATGATCTGACTTTGCAGGGCTCTTTCTGAATGAGCCCGCAAGAGTAAACGCTGCCTTGTTCATTACGCGTATGACGTGATCTCTGAAACTCTTATTAAGTCATTGTGTGCGGTTTCATCAGACCATATTAATAACTACTTATGTTCTCAAATCTATAGAAGTTATGCGTTCCTCCCTGCAGCCAAAGGACTAAAATGATTTCTCAGCATAAAATAAAATCAATTATCTCTTATGTTTTGTTCCTCTCTTTGAAATGAATGGGTGTGGCAGTAAGATCAGAGTCAGTGATTTCCTATGACGATCAAACCCTCCTCATACACGAAACGCTCAGAGGATTTTTAAGCATTATCGTATGAGTCACGTTCTCCCCTCGCAGCCTCACTCTCCAACCCTGAGCATACATCAAGACTTTATGACTGGTTATGATGCTCCCTAGCTCGAATGTATCCAAATGTATTTCTCTCTATCATGAGCTGTACTCCTTGTAGTTAGGTAGGAGTGTATGAAGCAAGCATGTTGCCAAACATTAAGCAGACAAAACGACAGAAGAAATGCAGCTACTCCCGACTTGTTCCAGGCATTATTTTCCGCGATGACATCGATCGTCTCCAAACACAGAGCGAAACATGGAAATTACTTTTGCTGTAAGGGTGTTGGCTGGGTCCAGAGCCAACACAGGGTAACAATGGCCCCTTTCATGATAACAGAGTGTCCTCTGATTGCTCGCCTGCTGCCCGTGAATAATATTATCAGCCCACCCCTGAGCGAAAACTTACAGAGCGACTCCACAGTTGTGTGTCGTGTGTGTTTCACTGGGTGGGGGGTGAACAGGAGAGAAAAAGGTAGCGGGGAGGGGGGGGGCATCTCAGACTTGTTGAATTCAAGGCGGTGGTCACAAGGTAGCATCTTAAATTGGGGTGTGGGTTTAAATGGGGCCCATCTCTCAATCTCACCAAAGTTGTACTCCGTCTTGGCGCTGGCTTGTGCTCTCTCTCTCTCTGGCTCATTCCCCCCCCCCCTCCCTGCTTCTGTGAGCTAGTTATTCATCCACTGTGTGAGTCAGGGAGGGTGGGGATTTGGAATACTGCTGTACCAGTCACAGTTTGTCAGTTTACACTCTCATTCCCTTTCCCCATCTCTCTCTCTCTCTCTCTCTCTCTCTCTCTCTCTCTCTCTCTCTCTCTCTCTCTCTCTCTCTCTCTCTCTCTCTCTCTCTGTCTCTCTCTCTGTCTCTTTCTGCTCTGCTGTTCTCTCTTTTTGCTGCTGCCCACCGGCCCGTCCTTATAGTTTTGCACAGAGGCTTTGCTGTCCTGTGAAAGAAGGATCCACATTGGCTTCTGATGATTTAAGAGGTTAATTCTAGTCTCAACGAGGTAAGTTGCATATGGTTACGTAGAAGGTGAACTCACTGACTAACTCCGCCCAACATGTTGAGCAGCTCAGGGGTGAATTGTCTGTTCATTTGGTGTTTGAGGATATCAGGCTGTGGTGGTTGAAATGTCCTTTTTATAACGGATTCTTTGCTGTGTGTAACGGTTCCTGTCGGTTCATCGGTTCATCATTAACTTCTACCGTGTGAATGTGAGCTCCCTTTTGCCATCCCTATGATTCATTGACATGGCCTCCATAGGAAATGTTCCACCGCCCTTTCCACTCTTCTATATAGACGTAAACCAGCCACGTTGTTGTCAATGTAGTCTAAAAGAGTAACATAAAGAGGACATGCAGAAGGACTAACGCTGTGTTTTTGTAGAACCATTAAAACAACATTTTTGTCTGGTTCGAGAATGGACTTGTGTAGCTCAGGGCTTTACATTTTTGACATTCCTCTTGAGAGGTGACAGAAGTCATTGCCTAAAGGTAGCGTGGTGCTTAAGTGGTCATGTGTCTGCTGAATGTCTTCACTCCGTCACGGTAACACTACAGCACTGTGTGGACTCCTCTGTACGCGGATGCTCCTCTAATCTTGTGGATTTACTACTAATGTTTATTTGGCTGAACAGCGCTGAATGTTCTTCAACAGTGGAGTTCCAATTCGTATGTGAGCCTTTAATTGGTGGAGATTGAAATCAGTTGAGTGGTCTCATCATGTTTGAGGTCACTGATGAGTAGATGCAGGAAATGGCATAGAAGTGTCAGAGCAGTGATGTTCATTAACTGCTGTCGGCCGCTCTTGTAAAAGATCTGTGGTTTCACTAAGCTGGGATGGAAGGGACTTCATTTTCAATTTTTTGCCAACTTCATCCGGGACTTAAAGATACAGAAATATTGTTTCCTTTTCCTTCTTAGTGTTCATGATCATAAGACTATCCTCCTGACCTTGCACAATCACTTTATTTATGTGTATTCTCTAAAACATCTCTCTCAAGTGAGTCACAAGTTGTTCATTCAGCAGTTTGAACATGAAAACTGGGAGATTTATATGACTTGTATTCAAAAAGCAAATCCTATGTACATATCTAACTGTAGGGTTTCTGTATAATCCTGTTGCAGTGTCGACAACATCATTTGATTGAACTCAGAAAAGTGGCTTTTGGTGTCCAAAAACTAAATCTATTTTTTCATGTATACACTCAACTATTTGGTGAATTACCAATATTTTTGGATTTAAGAACTCAAACAAATTACGAACTCGTAAAATTCTAAGCCATGTGACGTCAAACTGCCACGACTCAACTCGCGGTGCTACAATAAACTCGACGTTATCACTAACCTGACCCGACGGTCCTCTGCTCAATGTAACTGTTCAGCATTTTTCCTCAGAACAAGACAGACTCTCCACAACAGACGTGATGGTGCTCTTGTTGAAATGCGAGGGCGCCTGACCGAATGTCTCACCGTCGGTTCAAAAACAACCAGCGCGTTTTTGCGTAAGAGTTTTCTGAAATGTCATGTATCTGATCTGCTGTACAACACCATCATTTTCACTTTTTGGTGATACTGCCGAGGGGCTGCAACAGCACAAAACTCCAGTTCAAGTTTTCACCATATTGACAAAAGGAAGCTAAGACAGCAGTGCAGCTGTTATAAATTGTCCTGGAATGCTCGACTCAATAACCTGGAAGCTCCACAAGAAGATCGAACAGAAAGATACTACCGCCCTGTTGACAGTTGCTTTGTGGTTAACGCTTAAAAAAAAGCCCTGAGGCGAACAAACTCTGTGGGAATTAAAAGTTTATACAATCTGTTTACACTGTAGCTGTGTGCTCAGAATCCGCTTCAACTTTGACACAATAGACTCACTAAATATGAACTTAAGCAGATCAAGGGCCGTTATGCATATTTTGGGTTGACAGCTCAGTATCTGTGTGGCCTTTTTATTTTTTGCAAGTCAGTCGTTGAAGATGTAAGATAATGTGTTGTACATTCATTACCATGAGGCGAGTGAGTTTTAGACTGAAGCAGCCTTGAAAACAAGTATGCACAAGTGCAGATTACAGAGCTGGTTTGACACCCTGTCGAAAAGTTTTAAAAAATTGATACTGAAAGCGAGTTAGCATTCTTAAACTTGGATCCAGCTCAGTGTTGGCAAAATTCACATCTGTAGTTTGCACTTAAAATGTGTTTTTACCTGAGCAGCACCTCTGTATCAGCTCCACGCCTCACCTGCCCTTCATTACACAACATGGAATTATCAGCTGGTGATTATATTGGTTTAAGGCGGGCTGTTCTTTAGGCCTTGAGCAGTGAAAACTCAGAGCTTTGCAGATTGTACAACAATAGCGTGGGTACAGAGGGCCGCACCCTGCGTGTCCTCTACTTTGTGAATACACTTTACACTTGCTTGATATGGTGAGCCTTTTGTCAACAGAAACATTTGTAGGTCAGAAACCCAGAGCAACAGTCGTGTGTGTGCACATATTTGTAGTTGAACTGATAGATTCAGTTCGCAGCGGCAATGTCTCAAATAAGTGCGGTTGCTACGTAACAAGACAAAAAAACCACTTGTGAGTTTAAGGAGCTTGGATGACAATGTCAGGGCTCTGCGGTTTGAGAGCAGTTTGACTGTATGCAAGAGTCATGAAGTCAAGACACAAAAGCCAGCCAGCAGAGTGCCAGCCCTGCTGTAGGACGAGGGTTTCCCTCCCAGTTCCTTGTAGCGCCTGCTCTCTGATATCAGCCCGTGACTGACGGTATTTCTGTTGGGTGTGTTTTGTTTGAGGAGAGATGAGCCGATAATTGCATTTCAATCCCGCTGAATCAGGAAATGCTCCAAAATGCTCCTCATTGTTCCAAGCCCCCCAAAAAGCCATGTGATTTATATTTTTGTTGAAGAATTTATGTAATCCATTCATGACAGAGAACACTATTTTCGGAAATTTCACTGTCTAGGAAAAGTGAACTGCTTTTTATAGGTTCCAAAAACCGATGAGGAAGAATAATGGTACATTTCAGCTACATTTACACATCCAAAAACAATACATCTGACATTCAAAAAATGGCAAAATAGAGTTTTCTTGAACTTAGTGATGTGTCACTCCTTGAATTACTGCCATGGGAGTGGTAGAGGGGTTGCTGCTGTGTTTGGCCTTGACTAGATCAAATTAACAATGAGCTTTATGTGTTTTTGCAGATAATTTGGTCACAACAATTCAAGATGGCAAACATGCTTCGAGAGATTCAGGAGATCGGCTCGCATGCCATGGATATCTACAACTACCTCTTGGCAGGAATTGGTAGGTGACTTAGCTAAACTAAATGCAAAAGATCACTCTATTTATTGTTTTCTAACGTATTGTCTTTTTCTTCTTTCTCTAGATCCACGGCTGAAGGAATATCCAATGATGCAGACTCCTATTGCCATGTCTGCAACATTGCTGTGTTACCTCTTCTTTGTACTGTACCTTGGGCCGCGCATGATGGCCAATCGTAAGCCCTTCCAGCTTAAGGAAGCCATGATAGTCTACAACTTCTCGCTAGTGGCACTGTCGACAATCATCGTCTACGAAGTAAGACACTGTTACTTAAAGTCTCCGACATTTAACGACTTGCAATTTACTTTTTACACATTTTGAACATCTCATGGTCATACATGAAGAGAAAGTGGCTTAATTTGTCTAGTTTTGGTTGAATTTATATCTGTAAAGATCTTAATTTAGCAATGAAATCAAATCAAATGTTCTTGTAATTTAGTTCCTGATGTCTGGTTGGGCCACAACATATACCTGGCGATGTGACCCAGTGGATACGTCGAACAGTCCTCAAGCACTTCGAGTAAGTCCCTCTCTTTCTACTCAATTATTAGTCATTTCTTGCTTTAATATGAAGTGAAATGATCATTTTACAAAGTCTTTTCCCTCCTCAACAGATGGTCCGAGTGGCCTGGCTGTTCTGGTTCTCCAAGATTATTGAGCTCATCGACACAGTAAGTTCAGTCTTTTGCTTGACTCGCTTTTGTGTTCAGTTTTGGTTGACTTTAACTGATCAATATCGTCTTTCGCTCAGGTCTTCTTCGTGTTGAGGAAAAAGCATGGCCAGGTGACCTTCCTACACATCTTCCACCACTCCTTCATGCCCTGGACCTGGTGGTGGGGGATTGTCTATGCTCCTGGTGAGTACACATTAACACAATCTTGATTGAAGAATTATTAATGGTTTTAGTGTTATTACTTTGTCCTGTAAAACCAATCTTGTGGATGTTGACCTGTACAATCAGCAACACTGTCCTCCAGTTGGCTTCTGCTCTTGTTTTTTAAAGGAACCTTCTGCCGGTTATTGTATAGTTCTGTTTAGTCATGAGAAAATGATTAACCAAGAGTCTCTGACCTTCCAAGAATGTCGAGGCCGTCGAGGTTTTTACTTGGGTTCTTCCGCTACTTTGAGTTGGCCTAATGCTGTTTGTGATTATTACCCCCAGGTGGAATGGGATCTTTTCATGCTATGGTGAATTCCACCGTCCACATCATCATGTATTTCTACTACGGCCTGTCTGCTGCTGGACCACGCTTCCAGAAGTTTCTGTGGTGGAAGAAATACATGACGGCCATTCAGCTGGTAGGGACACCCTATATTCTGCAGTTTTCTGTGTTGTTCGCTTCATCATCAATTTTGTATTTTAATTGAGCTACTCGTAGGCTTCAGGGATCAGCTCAAGGACGGCATGAGAGCCTCGCTCAGCGTCTTAAACTACTAGTCTTTTCATTTGAATGTCTGGTACTCTGGTTCAGGCTTCAAGACGAATCCATCTGCGTTTATTTATAGTAAGTGCATGGCTGACTCCTGGTTTCTTCCCGACAGACCCAGTTTGTCCTGGTATCTCTCCACGCTACCCAGTACTACTTCATGCACAGCTGCGACTACCAGTTCCCCATGATCCTCCACCTCATCTGGATGTATGGAACCTTCTTCTTCGTGCTCTTCTCCAACTTCTGGATCCAGGCTTACGTGAGGGGCAAGCGGTTGCCAAAACAGGATGCTAAGCAGTGTCAGAACGGCACGGCCGTCTACACCAACGGCAAGCACCATGAGAACGGCGTCAACCACGGAGCGAGCAACGGCAACAGTCACGTGAGCAAGATGAAGAAGGCCTAAGATCCCTGGAAGGAAACACCTAAGAAGTGTGAACCGGTTTATACTACTACGGATTCCAAAGATAGTTTTGGCTGTGTTTCTTTTCCTGTTATTAGTTTGAATTGCGACACATGGGGAAATGACGTGGTCAATGATTTCCACAGTTGGGCTCCAAACTTTTGGTTGCTTCTGTTTGTTCGTTCGTTCAACTCAAAACCTCTTTTTGAGTTGGGGAAACCATTTATGGAACATAAAAATGTATGAAGAGAAGATGTTTTGACCAAAATATTATCTTCACTGATGTTGCAACAAGCTCCTAGTTCAGTATCACACTGGCGGCCTTTCACCCCACTTGCCTTCACTACTTCTCTGACACCCACATCGCACTGACCTCCTCTTGTTGACAGATAACTGTACAGTTTCTATCAAACTTGAAAATACTTTTTGTAAATAGTTTTACAGCAAACAAAAATAACTAATTTGTATTGGTTTAGACTTTCTAAATTTTCTTATATTGTGTATTTAAAATTAAATCTCAATAAATTCAATCTTGAATTATCTTACACGTTTTGTGCGTCCGTATTTTCACAGAATAGGTGCTTACTGAATGTGCGGCATGCTTAGAAGGGTTCAAGTTGTCAGGGCTCTGGGGAAAGACTGCTGTGTTGCAACAAAGAAAAGTATTTGCATTGTGTGCTGAAGCCTCTTGTCTTAACCATCTCAAATATGTGGAGCCAGTAGGAGGTTAACAAGAGCCCCATTCTGCTTTGTCTGAAAAAAAAAATCCATCGTTAAGAGCCAGAGAGGGAGAGAGTAAGCATCCTGCAGACCGGATCTCCACCCACCGTTATCAACCACGCGCGGGTTCATCAGGTTCAGAAATGCGATCTTGTTGGCACTCAGCGTCCATTCAGCCTGAAAATGAATGCAAGCTAAACAAACCACAGATCCAGTACATGAAATAGTTGCTTTGTTTTACAGACTGGAACACGCAGCTTTTCTGAACTGAATCTGAAGGATTATTTTTTGTATATGACTGCATTATCTTTTACATTAATAGGTGTTTCTAACATTCAAGTTAAGTGCATACCTCTATGATAGTGTCAATCAAAACTGAAGTTTATTATCTTTGTAAATGAGCTATTGGATTTGGTTTTACAGGTTTTCCCTAATAAAGTCAATGAGTGCATTTTTTGCATGTAAAATCGTAATCTGCAATATAGTTTGTAATTATAGCAGTTGGCGCAAATGTAGTGGAGGAAAAAAAAGAACAATATTTTCCCTCTGAAATGTGACGTATAAGTATAAAGCTAGTTAAGTGCAAGTACTTTAGTAAATGTGACCTTCATGAACAGGCGGTAACTTGGTCGTTGTTGCAAGTTTAATTCCAGGCCGACATTACATTTCATGAGCAATCAATTAAAATACAACCAGTATGAAAACATCCTTTAGGCATTCATTCAGTGCGCATCAAATTGCTACAGATCTACTACATACTGTTCTTCAAGTCATTCTCTTTATCTCTTTGCTTTTATGTCGTGGGTCTGAATCCAGCTCCCACTTTTAAAGGTATTCTCCATATGGGAATTGGTATTGAACTTTGTGACGTGGACGATATCAAGCTATGAAGTTGCTACTACTGTACAGTGTACAGTGATCTGATGGCCCATCCTAGGTTTCATGCGTACCCAGATTGTCTGCTGCAGGGCAGGGTGAGATCAGAAAACCACTAACCACTTCTCTCTCTGCTCGTGAGTGGATGAGATGTAATGCAGACCTTGGATGTGGTCCGGTTCGCCCTTTTGAATGCTTTTATTGGCCTGAAACCGTTGGCAGCACTGATGAGAAGTGCCGGAGACAGAGTTGTGGTCAGAGTTTGAAAAGATGAAATAGCGGGGGCGTGTGCGCTCTTTA
Organism: Anarrhichthys ocellatus; assembly: GCF_004355925.1. Lineage (NCBI taxonomy): Eukaryota > Metazoa > Chordata > Actinopteri > Perciformes > Anarhichadidae > Anarrhichthys > Anarrhichthys ocellatus. The sequence continues at coordinate 4,115,225 of NW_022280060.1, forward strand.
AATGATGTTCTCCAGGATGTAAAAGATGAGCTCCATCACGATGGGCTCGTCGCCCCTCTTGCGCCCCCTGCTGTGTATGACGGGGATCAGCACGCTGTCCAGGGCGTTCAGGTACTGAGCTGGGAGGGGAAGCCCATTGCTCCCAGCCACAAATCCCACCTGAAATTACAAAAGAAACCAGTAATTCGTTTTAATATAGTCACACCCTGAAGCTTGAGTTAAGAGCTTTACAACTGTGCATTATGTGAGTCATATGTTACACCACTCAAAGTTAGACCGGTATGATTTTTTACGAAACATCCCTGCGTATTTTTCATAAACTTTTTGGCCGAGTGAAAGAGCATCTGAAACCTTAAGGAATCCCATGCTGATGTAATCCTCACATTGTTAGCAGAGTACCACTTATTCTGTAGCATAGAAAAGAAACTGCTATTTAAAGAATTTATAAATGATCACTGTGAAACTAAACGTTTATAGAAAAAGGATTTCATCTCGGTGGCATGGTTGTATTGGCTTCATTTTTATGGCTCCACAGGCTGATAATATAACCAAAAATAAATATTCCATAGATCTACATTACACCTAAAATAAATAGACACTACATTCTGCCTGATGATAGTATAGTATCTATAAACAATGTGTTCCTTTCACCATCTATTCTGAACAAGTATGTACTTGTTGTATTTTGGCTTTGCAGGGCAGTATTCATGATGCAACCTTATTATGGGAAGTTCGTAACAATATGTCATTGTGACTCAGCTCACTGATGCCAAATACCAAACATCCTTTCAGACCTCTTGAGCATCAAACGCGACACGCAGCCCCAGCTTGGCCATCCCGTCCTCTTTCAGCAGCTTGAGGTGAGGACACAGTGCCAAGCAAAACGCCCGGGCGATCCGCTCCGTCAACCGGTCGTGTTCAGCAGAGTCACTCGCTCCTCCTTTGGGGTGATTCCCCCTCTGCAGGAAAAACACCTGCACAGCACGTAGACAGATGTATAGAGAGGAGGCAGTTACGTTAAAGGCTGCAACTAATCTCTTGATTATTTTATCGATTAATCAATTGGTTGTTTTTGTCTATAAAATGTCAGAATGTCGAACAGTGTTTCCCAAAGCCTAAGATCTTTGATAGTCTTGTTTAGTCCACAACTCAAATTCAAGTTTTACATTAGCTCTACTTATCCTGTGCATCTCATTACAGGTACTTCATTAGATGGAGAATACAGTGTGATGAATCAGATCTAGCTGAACACCCGCTGCAACTTTATTTGCTCCACAATGTCAGTTTGCTTTCATTGTGGAGCAAATAAATCAGAAAATATTCATATTTAAGGAGCTGGAACCAGAGAAATTTGACTTTTCTTTCTTAAATAATGATTCAAACCGATTAATCTATTATCAAAGTCATTGGTGATTCATTTAATAGTTGACAACTAATTGATTAATCGTTGCTGCTCTACTTATGTAGATATTTTTAGCAGATCATCATATGTACTTCTGTCCAGCGGATGATCTTCCCGTTTTCTTTGTATTCTGACTTCTGAAACATCTTGGTATTGCAGATGGACTCCATGGATTTCCCATCGATGGGGCTTATAACTCTGGAGGACACACATTTACAACATGGGACAGAAATGAAAACGCAGACGTTACTAAAGCCAGCACACTCTGCCATGTTGTTCTCTTTGAGCACAAAAGCCTCATTCTGCCACATGAGCATCAAACAGGCGGACACGCTCACCCCTTATTCACTGAGCATTTCTCCTCCACCCACTGTACACACACAAGCTCCTGGCTGTCCGATTGGTCGAGCCGTCCGCAGGTGACGGAGTAGTCTTTCATGTCCCGTAGCGACCGGCGCAGCTCGGCCATGGTTTCCACGGTGATCTGCACCATCAGTCCATCTGGGGGAGAAGGGGGCAGCGATACAGGAGGAACACACGGACAGACACACGTACACTCGCATGCATCAACATGTACACACGTCTGTTAAAATGTACACAGACACACACATATACACACACATTCTGAATAAAGCAGTCTTAAAGCAGGGGTGTTAACATGCACTACTTTTTGTTTTTTAAATAGTAAATATATGTAAGCATTGAATTTCCTCCAGGGCAGGAACGTGTCAAGGTGAACCTGACTCCCCTCTGAGCTGACATCCTACCTTCTACGATGCTGGACTTGGCAAGGTATCCTGCAGACGCTTTCAGTGCACTGCTGAATATAAAAAAGCATGATCCAGTAACTGCAATAACAAAAAAAGAGAAGAAAAAACAAACATGTTTAGAGACAAACTCTGTGGCTCCAATCCTGATATATCAGTCTTTGTAGTAACAAGAAAGAAACGATCATGTTGTGCCATCTAGTGTTACATAAGAGAACTTCTTGAGCCCTTTGTTTCTCTTTAAAATGAATAGTGTTAAACAATATTCTGTCTGTATTCTATTTCTGCTTCTGATACAATTACATTCATGGAAAATTCAAATTGAGTAAAAATCTTTAAATCCCAAGATTTAATTTTGTTGCGGCTGCACAATCACGTGAAAACTTCTCCCTGACGTTTACATACTTCCTTCTGCCACAGAATAAAATAATTGAATGTCTTTGGGAACATGGGGATGTAGAATAAAATGTCATGAGTTTGCACAAAGTCTGGCTGCACATTTATCATTTGTAATGGTAAATATTGTGCAGCAAATACTATTTTAAAAGGTGTAAAATGAGTAGATAGAACCGCATGGTTGGTGGAGATCAACGAGTGTTTCTAGTGAACACTGAATGCAGCTCCTAATGTGTTGATCTCTTTCCTCCCAGTGCACCAATTCAACTGTACCAACGTTCCCCTAAATAACAGATGAATTATCAGCTCATCAAGGTGCCCCCCCCCCCCCCTTGTTGCAATCCACATGTCTGATTGCAGTGAATGTTCCCCACTCCTGCTTGATTATGTAACATTAAGTCCAGACTCTGATATCTTGATGTGCCTCTCGGTATCCTGGAATGGCCCACCTTTGCGTGGCTGATTGTGGATGCTGATGGCCTGGGTCTGGTACTGGCCATCGTCTCCTTGCACGCAGATGAGGTGGGAGTCTGCAGTCTCATTGAAGCACGCCCCAATGGCCAGCACGTGCTCATTGGACTTATTCAAAGCCTTCATTAGCTAATGAGAGGGAAGGATGGAGATTGTAATGAGAGGGAAGGATGGAGATTGTAATGAGAGGGAAGGATGGAGATTGATTAAAGAAAAAGAAACTACATTCACATTATTATTATTATTATTATTATTAACTCTGTGAGGGATTTAAAGGCTCCATCCTACCTCATTATACCCAGTGGTCGGTATCTTTATACAGGTCCTCTGAGCCTCTAGATCCACAGTGAGCCCCGGCACCATCGGCAGGCTGTAACGGTAATTCCTAAAGTCCTGAAGCACGATGGGAGGAACGGGGAAAGTTTGGTCAAAGTTTCAACACCAAACGTAACTACTAATGGTGAACAATTTGGTTTTTGTAACAACACTGAACAGGAAGTTGTTACAAAATGTCACACTCACCACTAACAGTCTCATTATGGTGTGGCCAATTTCCCCAAACAAGGGCTTCCTAAAGCGCACGCTGTACAGAGGACACGGGTAAACTGGAACAAGAAAGAAAGCTGGTGACTGAAGAGAAATCCTGTAGCGTTACAGACGTAGCATTTCATTCATTTCATGGCTTACATCTGTATTCGGCCCCCAATCGAAGCATGAGACGCAAGGGAAAGGCTTTGGCCCAGGCCACCTCTGCTCTGTGGACCAGCAGGCCAAAGAGGTAGGGCTGGTTTGGCAGAGGTAGACCTTGAAGGGACTGCAGAGTGGAGCGAATGTACAGGAAGCCTGCGTGCTCCTCACTGCCCAGGAAACTACTGCCGAACAAGGACAGCGACAGGTGTTTCACAACCTTTCCTGCAGAAATACAGAGGAAAAGGACACACGTAATCATTGGAGAAAATACCCTTTTACCAAATTCAATATAAAACATCACTACTATACATAACAAGTTGGAAATTACAGTATGTAAGCATATTATTGTGTGTGGCTCTGACCTGTGAGGGTGTCCCTGTACAGCTGGATAATGTGGCTGAAAATGTCTTTGGGGAAGCTTTTCTCTTCAGGCAAACACTGCAGCAACAACACCACCTCCACCTGGCCCACAGCGTGCATTCCCTTTGTCGTCACGCACCAGCACTTCCTGTTAACATCTGTCACACAATCAAGGCACAACCTCACAGGTCTAAAAGGACAGTTGTTGTTTTTTTAATTCCAACTGAAATCACATTCAGTCACCTTTTTTTGGAGTCAATAATTATTATTATTTGTAGGATCACAGCAGCCATTATTGTGTACAATATGTTGCCTTCTATGCACTTTATCGTGCACAATGAGGAGGGGAAAAAAAGAAACGTACAGTTGACCAGCTTGACTATAGCAAGCAGGTTGGCATTGAGGACGAACACCAGCGGCTTGGGCCTGCCACTCTCCAGCTCCTGAATGAGCAGCATCTCAGAGGGCTGCTCCTCCACAGTGTAATCTGAAGAACAAAGACATAATAACACTGATGTATCTTATGCTGCTCTTGCTTTTGACCCTCCCCCTCAAATGGGATGGAACCTGTCTTACCTCCTTTGACTCCTGTGGAGGTGAGGATGGGTGGCAGGCCAACCAGGGGGATGAGGTTGGCAGAGCTGCTGACTAAAGCTGTGGTGCCCCAGCCGTAAGGACCACAGGCCTCCTAGAGGAGGTGGGAGGCAGAGGACTGAGCCCATGTTTTTGTACAAACTATCTGACTAATTACAGATCAACAGATACGTTCAGTGATCTTACATTGATATTTGTCCCGTGTGGCCGCAAGGCTCTCCTGATCTGTGGTGAACCCACAGGACTTCTAACCAGCCCGCCCAGTGCTCGTCTCATCAGCGGTGAGAACCCTCTCACTGGTGTGGTCGGAGCAGACTCCGACTGCTTTTTGGGGAGGATGTCATCTGCAAACCACACCCTCCTTTTCCCCCTTGGAGGTGTCCCTGAAGACAGGACGCAAGAGTTACTTAAGCAAAGTTTCATTTAAAAAACTGTGAACTTAAACAAAAACAAAAATAAATCTGTGCTCACTTTTGACGAGGATTGAATGACAGGAAACACAAACTCGTCCCTCCTTACAATCCAGATGTGTGAGTCTGAACTTCAGGTTGGAACAAAGCGCACAAAAAACCTGGCGATACACCACACAAGGACAGACACACACGTTTAACACATCAACTGCAAGGCAACTTCTTGAGAACTTTTACGTTTTATTTCAAATGCTGCACAACATATAAACGTCCTTCCTCACCTTCCCACAAGCACGGCAGTGATGCCTCCTCTTGGTAAACGTAAACTTGACCCCACACTTCATGCAGACCTGCGCCTGAGCGTCAGGGACCCACACTGGAGCCACCTCCCCGAGGACAGTGCTTCGATCCTTGGACAGAATGCCAACGGGGCTCAGCTGGGACTCGTTGTCGGGATCCGGAGGGGAAGCTTCACAGTCGCCCATTGCTCCCTCCCCGCCGGTTGCCTGGGCCTTGCTGCTGTTCGTCTCATCTCCTCCATTAGATCTGACCTCCTTGGACCCCCTGCCATCATGTGAGGGAGTAGAGGGTGCTGCTGTCGCCTCCGAGCTGCAGGACTGCTCTTGCTGCTCCAGCCTGCTCTCCTCCAGCTCCTTCTCCTCAACCACAGAGTCTTCCTTTGATGGGAGAGCCTGGGGCTTCTTCTTCTTCTCCTCCTCTGCCACCTCCTCTTCCTCTTCCTCCTCCGGCCACGCAGCCTCTGCAGGGCTCAGCACCAGGGGACTGGAAGACTCCCCGAAACAACTCTCACCCCACGTGGAGATGGCGGTCACAGTGCAGCTGCCTTCCTCCAGCTGGGAAGGTGAAGTCGTTTCGGCAGGATGTTCAGATGGTTTCTTCTCACACGGCCCAAAGCTGCTTCTGACCGACGCATCTGAAGACATCTTGGACAGAGATTCTGGTCTTATTTGGCCGCAACCCAATCCCGGTTTGGACACATCACCATCTTTGAGCACCAGCACACAGGGTCTGTTCAGCCAGTGGTGCTTGGTGTCCTGAAGAGACGGATTGTCTCCTTCATCTGTGTCGAAGGAGAGCTTGATTATCACTAACACTCAATGTGTCTATCGCTCATTCTGTCACACACTTACACACACCATGTTTTCATGCTCATTAATGACGACTTATTAGGCGGAAAATGTTCACATGTGCTAAGTGGCCATTTAACAGCGTGCGATAATCTATTTCATCACCCTGAACACACCTCTTAGCTTTCAATCACCATGAAAGGCAGCATTAGCACCCCGCCGCCCTTGAGAGGTGTGCTTGAGCTGATCCCAGAACGGATCACATGGTTGGAAATAAGAGGTTTGTTGTGGACTAAATATAAAATGTAAAACCATAGCTGTATACGCAGTGGATGATACCACACAGCTGCTGGTTCCAGACCAAATGTTCAATAGTGGTTCTGTGTTTGATTGGCGCTACAAAAACTGTCTGAGTGTATTACCTTGAGGATTAACAGATGTTGTTTTTGTTGTAGTTTTCTATGTTGGCTTGCAGGTGTTCACGCTGAAGTCTTGACTGGTCCTGCAAATTGGCTCATTTGTTGTGTGTCTTTGGTGGTCGACCAAAAACAAATGATTTGCTACTAAAACTGATCAGCAGAGAAGCGTGTTTCACATGTAAATACGGCCAAATGAGCCATTTGATTCTGAATGACTCCATTCCTAATCTCAACATGATAATCTACATAAAGGCAAACACCTTTCTCTGATGACAGGCAATTACTGTTTCTGCACCTTTCTCTCGAATGGTAAGGTAGGTAATAACCATTACTGTTAATTACCAGCACGCATGGGAGTTAACGTGTCCATAGCAGGTGTTTCATTGAGCTGTAGCTGCCAGTGACTCATGAAGAGTTATGACTCAGGACCCGGTAAGAGGAATTAAAACAACCACCAGAAATCAGAGCCTATAGTATATATACCCGGGTATTACCGGCTGTTACAATTTAGATTGGACGTGAATGGTCTAATTTCTCAGGGTTAAACTGCATTGCAGCTCCCTCAATAAAAACCATAAAAAGGAAGGCGCGCCTCATCGTTCACCGCTGCGGGCTGCAGAGTGACGATTCCCCGACACGGCGGCGGGGTTGCACCGATCCGGCTGACTGGAGCGATCGCTTTCCCGGGACAGTGACGCATTCAACACACACACGCGCGCAAATGTTTAATCCGCTCGCAGGCACCGAGGCCGGCGGCAATGCGACACTCACCCCGCACCCCATTACATCAGACCACCGAGCAGGACACACCACTGGGCTGATGTTTACGGAGGCCGGCGCGTGTATGTCAGCAGCATGTCTTCACACCGGAATGTGCGCAACACACACACACACACGCACACATAAACGCGCGCGCGTTTCAGATGATGCAGACTATGCGCGCGGCGAAATGCTGCATCAGCGAATTTCTGACAAAACACAAGACGCGCTGTATCATCACCCTGTAACTCGCAGGCAATGAATGGGGGGGGGGGGAGCGTCTCCACCCGAGGTGCGATCGACACAATTCTTACCCTCAGTTATTGCTCCCAGGAGGCTTTCATTCTCGTCATCCCGCGCAGAGAAGAACTTCAGCATTTTATCCCGTTACATGTGAGAGCCGAGGAGCCACGGGCTTCAAGCAGCAGCAGTGCCTTGCTCACAAGCGGAGGATGGGATGATTTCGCCCCTCTACACCCCTCTCTTCTGTGATCCCCCTCCTCCCCCTGTCTCTCTCTCTCTCTCTCTCGCTGCGGCTCTTTGAAGAAACTCAAGAGGTGTGCAGAAACGTCCCTCCCCAGTTTTGCCCGTCTGCACAGCCCGCAGGACCGCGCGCATGGCCAAGACAACACCAGCTATACGATGCCAGATGTGAAAATATATATATATATGTCATTAGTTGATCATTTACATGCAAAACTGAACACTTAAAATCTTCAGTTTGGATGAGAACCGTTGATATTTACACAATCTTGTCAATGACCACAGCACCATCTAAAGAATGTTAATCACCTTTATTTTGTTTCATAAACAAAGTCTTAAGACTAGCTTTAATGACCACTGAAATCCTGACCATGACACTGTGGTGAAAGGATTTGACTGTTTACCAGAAGGGAGTATTTTTATTTTTTTGTATTTGTTATAAGTGCACAAGCCAGTCTGACTCGGACATCCTTGGGCCATTGTGAAATAGAAAAGTCTCTGGTTTGTGGGGGGGGGGGGGGGGGGGGGGG
>NW_022280060.1:4123693-4172623 GCF_004355925.1 Anarrhichthys ocellatus
GGGGGGGGGGGGGGGGGGGGGGGGGGGGGGGGTGGGGGGTGGGGGGGTGTGTCCGATATGTCTGGATGACGAGACTTTAAAAACACTGGAGGAGGTTTCTTGCTTCGTTGCAGTCCCGCCTGTGTGCAGGGGAACTTCCCGTGCGTCAGTTTGCCTCGTCCTTTGACGCTTCATCAAAGTTCTCCACCAGATCTGCAGAACAAGAACACATTGTGCATTATTACATTTGAAGAACAAAATCACATCAAATGCACTCAGATGAAATAATATATTCAAGGATTGCAGTAGGCAATATACCACCTATACAACGTGGATCTTCTTTATTTGAATAAATAACAGACTCAGCATTATGAGAATTTGTTGAAATGTGTGTCCATACCTGGAACATCATCGTCCTCTTCCTCAATGTCTTCTACCTTTGGAGCCTTGCTGTCGAGAGCTGAGACAAAATGTACAAATAAAAAAAACAAAGACATTATAGCTTTGGCTGTTAAACTATTGTAACCAGGTTGTAATATTTTCTTAAAGAAAGAATATTTTCCGTGTGACACAGACTGGTTTAACCTATTCCTCTGTGACGTTGTCAGTGAGTCACTTTTACTCTGGGTGACATGTTGCTTCATTACCATGAACATTGGACTTGTAGTTTTTATTTTCAGTTGATCCCACATAAACCATCCTGCTGCTGCGAATACTCACTAGAGCATCAAATGTATATTAATCCACCGCTGAAAATAGTCCCCAACAAATACAATACTGACTCCAGTTTGAGTCAAATTTGCTTAAAAACTACAGTGCCCTGCTGTTTTAAGACAGTATTTTGCCCTTTTAAAAATGAAACTATATAAATGCGACCTGTTTTTAAACATTGACTTTGTCTTCAGTAGGAACGAATGAGCTTGTAGCTGAAAAAACAACTTAATGGAAAAGCTTATGGAGGAGCAAATGAGCAACGGAGGAGGGATTCCATGATATCTGAGCCAACAGGTGCCACAATAACTAATAGTTGGTCACTGACTGCTTTCGTGTTCAAACCAGTCCCACACCTCCTCCTATCCTCTCCATGAGAAAAAGTTAATCTTGACATTATATATTTGTATATTTAAATGGCTTCAGACCATCATTTTCCATCACATGGTATCAAGCAAGTTGCACTTTATATTGAAGCTGCAAAGGGGATGACACATATGTAAACACACACCAATCATCCTAAACCACAAAGGAGGTGTTGCAAGAAGTTTTCCCCGGAGTGAAGTTGTAATCTGTGTTGTCGGCTTCAGATGCCTCACGTCCCACAGGAAGCGACTAATCTTAACTAAACCACCCTAAGTCATCCTCCTCTTTTACAGTGACTTTAAGAGGTCAGAGGTCGAGGCACACCCACCTTGCCGAGGGAACTGTTCCGCCAGTTTGCGCAGGCTGCTGAGGCTGTCTGCTCCCAGCTGACTGAGGATGCCGGGAAGCATCTCTGTCAGCTGCTTGGTCTCAGCGTGGCCCGTGATGGCGAAGGTGTTGGCGGACAGAGAGGCCTGAACTTTGGGGTTGTTGAAGTGGATCACAGTGCCGTCATCCTTGATCATGTTCACCTGAGAGGACAAAGACCATTCAGTTTTTTTTAAATTACGGCCGAATGCTCCGGTGCAATGATCTCGGGAGTTGCTCTATGCCGAGTGTAAGCATGCAAATTACAGAGCAGTCTGGTCTACACGGTAAGAATGCATCACATTAAAGTAAGATCATGTTCAGGGTTTCCTTTTTCAGAAGATCCACACAAATTTACCTCCTCAATTCCAGCAATATTGTTGACAGCCAACTTCTTAAGTGAACTCTGAAGCTTCTTGTCATCAGCTGTTGCAGTTCTGTGGACCACCTTCTTCTTCCTGCGTGCAGATCCCTAAAACCAAAGCAGACATAAGAGTCCTAAATCACAGCCACTTGAAGCGAGCGCTGACTTAGAAGAGTGAGAACATTAGAAGGAAAAGGCTAGAGGGGCAACACAGCCTTGGTTGTTGAATTATAGTATTTTATACAAAACTCTCCATTCAATACACATATGAACCAAACAAGGCGCAATGCGATTCTGTTCAAAATCTGTTGGAATTCATTGCATAAACATAATACAAACGGTGATAATTAAGATCCCTTTGATATTTTTAAATGGTCTCTGGTGGACAAACTTTGTGATGGTGTCACTGTTTCTTAATTCATTTTTGTATCTCAACTTCCTGTCGTCGGCCTGCATGTGTACCGATAGCAATGAATTGGCAATATGCTAATAATGACTGAAATATCGGTCCGGCAGATTTATTGGTCAAGTTGACGTCTCCTGTTTTGCAAACCTTTATCTTTTGTTAACTCCACCAGATGTTTTCTTTTCTTGTCAAATATCATATTTTAATTGATACGAGTTATTTATAATCATCTGAAAGACGGATGTAAAGCACATACTCGGACACTAAAACTATTTTTTCTTGAATAAATGTCAGAGAATACTATAAACATGCTCATAACTATTTCCCAGAGCCCAACATGAAGTCTTGACCATCAGTTCAAAACCCAAAGGGATGGATTTACAATATAACATAATAATAAATAATAGCTTCACCTCTACATACTTTGATAGCAACTCAAATATATATATTCAGATATTATCTTTTTGTTTTTAATAATTAGCATTTCAGCTGTAATCATCAAATCAATCCAAAAGTACAGCGCAGACTTTTTGTAAAAGAGGTGTATTATGATCCCACCCAAAAATACCTAATCCAACAATTTTAATAAATGCTAGAAAACACACTGTTCAACAGCAACTAAAGCACAATACATATATAACACTTTTTATTGCAAGATGTCTTGTAGGTTTGGGTTAAGCGTAATTTATTGAACTTGTTGTAAGTGACCCAACATTACACCTTTCCAATCAAAACAATAAACCACTTCCTGGTTGTCAACTCACCTTTCCCCCTATCCGGACCTGGGCTTGAAGTTTTGCCAGTTTTTCTTGATTCATGTTCTCACCTGCGTAATAAAACAAGTTGAAGATTAATGTTGAAAACAAACACATGTGATGTGTAAGCAGCTAAACAACTAGCATGCTGCTGCTTTCCCTGTCGACTGTGAGCTGCTGCAACAACAACATGAGCTAATCAGACAGAAGTCCAGTTCCTAGAGAACAAATATGTTTAGTCAACAAGTTAAACTAACAAAAAACAGAAGTTAAAGAGACGTGAAAATGATACCACGCTGGTGCAGTAATAACTCAGACTAGCTCCAAGTTGTCAGTCTGCTCTGTGTGTGTGTGTGTGTGTGTGTGTGTCTATGTGTGTGTGTGCGTGTGTGTGTGTGTGTTTGGTTAGCAGCTGCAGACATGACAACACAACACAGGGCCTACAGACGGAACACAGCGTGTCACGGCTCGAATCAGTCCGACAGCTCCGGTCCGACCACACACCAACAACCACGCGCACCACGAGCGCCGCACGGTACACGCAAAGCAACACGGATCATCCCAAACCTGGTCAAATATCCACACAGGCATGCGGTGGCGAAAGATGGAGGTTATGAGGAAGAGATTACGTCACACACCATACGGATTTTTCTTCTTCCTCTTCCTCTTCTGTGTTTCCGACCAGTTGGAAGGATTTGAGCGCCGTGCTGCCACCTACAGGACAGTGTATGTATTACACCAACAAACGCTTCTGCCCATCCGTCGAGCGTGAGACATTCACCCACTGTAGGCTTGAAAGGTGTCTGAAAACGTCAAAAGTTTGCCTTTTCACAAACCATTAAGACAATTAATAATGAAAAGCTTATAAAATAATTGTAAATTGATGAATTCAATTTGCATTCATTTTATGCTTTTCAAAACTCAGAGTAAACTAAATAAGTAAAATAGTAAAAAGATATAATTCAATTTGTCATGTCGTATTTTTCTGTTTTGATGAAAATGATGTAATATGAAGTGGATTTTAATGTGGAATCCTAATGTTATTATTTTCATTATTATTTTTTACCATTTGTTTATGTGTCTGCCTATTATAATCCACCTCATGATATATTTGTTCTCTGCTCTACTATAATATTCAGTTTCCATTGTGTGATCGTTTTACTGTAATTACTATAATGAATGGCTCTTAAAGATGTGTGAATAGTGTGCCACCTACAAATCAAATTACACTAAACCCCCGGAGCAACAGAACTGTAATTAGCAAGAACTCTGTCAACACATAACAGCTGGCAAATTAATTAATCAGTTCATATGTCCTTCTCATGACTGATACGTTATAATTAATATAATTGATTGGCATTTAATAGTTATAAATTATTATAATTGATCTCTGAAAATGTCTTTAATTATCTTGGTGTCACACTCTGGACTACCTCCTAACACAAATGACCCTGACCATCACCCATCAAAACAAAATGTTCAAGGTTTATCATTTTGCTTCGTTTTACCATTTTCACCTTTATTACACATTTCAGCCCAAAGAAAAATTTTACAAAAATTTCACGAGAGAGAGCGAGAGAGCGATATATGCTACAAACATACAAGTTACCACAAGCGGACCACTGACCGACTGACGGGCCCTGGTCGGATAGATAGATGCTACAATTAATCAAACATTGTATGTCATTCAGTCTTTTTGTAGACTGGATCAAAATAGGTCACAAGTTCAGTTACAGTATTTTGTACATTCTGCTGCAGACATTTGTGTTCTGCATTATACACGTGTTCACGCTGATTCAAGCTGATTAATTAGATGGTAATCATGAATCCATATGTGGCTACTGCCAGTATCAGCAATAACAAAATAAGACAAAGACAATTAAACACTTGTAGTAAAAATCCTTAGAGGTTAAGGGCACAGGCTGGAGCTGCCAAATGGAAATCTCAGCAGCATTAATAACGAAAATGGTCACTTTTCCAAAAAGAAAAAAGTTCAATACAGGAATGACTGAACCAACTTAACTGCAATATTTTCTGCGTATTGTGAACATTTTCAACAGATTTAGTTTAGAGTCATCGATATGTTATCATATCAGAACACGTGACCCGGGCTCAGGTGATGGATTTAATCGCAGTGTCTGGTAATCTACCGAGGAGGCGGAAGTCAGTCGGACCAAAGCCAGAGTTGCTGGTCTCCATGGAGCTGTGGAGCAGGCTGCGCTGCCAGCGTTGTAGGTAGTGAGATTTTGGGCCCCAGAAGTCGTGGAGCAACGTGAACATCTTCCTCAGAACAGCCTTCCTCAGCAGGATGTAGACCCAAGGGTCCAGGATCTGGTTCCACGTGGCCATACGCACCACCATCAGGAGGCTGAAGGACGCAGGCTCGTCTTTGGCTCTGGTGCTCAGCACGATGACACGGATCTGGTGGAGTGGCCATAGAATAATCGAGAATGACAACAAAAAAAAAAAAAAAAAACTTGAATAGCTGCATAATAACTATAGACCAATATACAATTAACTGTATCATTTAATGTAACTCTCTGTTTCTTAATTTAAGAAATATATATTTTATTCCACTAACTGTATGAAAGCATCTCTGTCTATTGCACACGTTTAAATATTTTATAATTGAGATTCAAAGTTACACAAAATAGTCTGTAATACAGTAAATGTTTTCCAACTCATCTTTTCAAAACTGATAGTGTCTATCACAAAGCATCTTCCACAAATGTACAGTGATTCAATACACTGTCATTTGTATTCTGATTGTAAACTAATTCATAAATAGTAACTGAATAAAAACGATTTGAATATTTGCTTTGGTCCGTAATAATAACATGTTTTTAAATAACCCAAAGGAAATTTCAGTGCATTTCTTTGGTCATATTGCCAGATACAGGTACCATTAAACAATGTGTGAGAAATGTTGCTCTGTAACTGTAGTGGAGTGAGTGTGGCATGCTCTGATCTAAGCTTTTCTTGAGTCATCTTCTCATCACACAACACAGATAATAAAGGTTTCCGTCTCATTTAAAAACCCATTTCACTGCCTCTGACAGTCACTTTGTACTTACCAATGTTCAAAATCCATGACAGACACACACTGGCTAAGATGCGGTTTTAAGATCAGAAACGTGATGGTATGTGAGAATGTAAATCCAATAATAGATGAATTGTTATCAATCCAAATAATAGTCCGGATTAACAAAGAGTTTCAACTCATTTTCATGACTTCAGGCATTAGGGAATGTGCGACCTGCCCACTCTTACCAGTAATGGGCCCCAGCACACGCAGGACACCAACATGATACCCAGCAACTGACAGATCATCTCTATGTGGTAGGACGTGCCTCGACAGTGATGCTTACGGCGCAGTCTGGCCCGCAGTAGAGCACAGCTTGTCATTGCATTGCACACAATGGAGAGCAGCAGGGCCATCAACCCCAGCATAGAGAAAAGCAGGGGGAGGAGCACATCCAGCCAGTCTTTAGGCTCCTCCATATGGAAGAAGCACCAGCTCTTGGAGCTCTGAACCTTGTAGGGCCTCCACAGCAGCACGGGCAGCACAGCCACCAGGGCAGCGAGCAGCCAGGTGAGTCCCAGCAGCCGTTTCATGTGGTGGGATGCTAACGCTGTGGAGTGGAAGATGGGCCTGGTGACTCCAATGCAGCGCTCCACCGCCATGGCGCTCCCCAGGAACAAGGGGCTCAGGCCAAAGAACACCATGCACGCCCCGAAGACGCTGCACATGATGCGGTGGGGGTCAAACATCTCCCATTTCTTGTGGAAGCCGTAGACAAAGATCACCAGGGAGCCGTTGATGAGGTGACCCAGCAGGTCGGTGACCACCAGGCAGCTGGCAAACAGCAGGAAGGATGCCTTGGACTTGATCCGGATGCGGTTGTAGGATTTGACGAGGATGAAGAGTGCGAGGCTGTTGGAGAAGATGCCCACAGTCATGGAGATGGCGGAGGCGGTGATAGACAGTTCCTTCTGGCTGCAGGTGCTGTTGCTTGGTCTGACCTCTGACCTGCAACCTGTTTCTGAGCTCCCATTGGCTGACATGGTGGACACGAAATCTGAGGGAGAGGATAAATAGTAGATGGGTCATATGATTAATTTTTACCAGCATTTTTTAAATGAATTCAACTTCATGTGCTAAAAATGTCATCATACATTTAGTTTGGTGAGAAATCAATTCAACCAACACATTTCTCTGACATGTAACATGCATCTTCATAGTTTACAGCCCCCATGCACTTTTGGGTGTGACTATGGGGACAGTGAACGTCCTGGAATAAAAATCTGAACATGAAAAATGTCCCACATTCTTATAAGCCAATAACGTTTGTTAATGATCTTGACAGGTTAAAATCTTGCTCAGTTCCTTACCTCAGGTTTGCTCTTCTCTCACGCAACTCGCCTTCACTCTGGGTCTTTTATGATCAGTAAAGCAGAGCGGCGTGTAATCAGCCCGGCTGTAAATGCCATTGAACGGGCAACGGCTCTCCTCAATATTCCTGTCGAGGCTGCGATCAGCGCAACTTGTTCTGTCTCCACTCAGTGGAGGCGGACGAGCTTCATTCTGCGAAGTGTCACTTCAAACTCAAACCCACCGTGGTGGCTGAACACATCTGTCGCATCCAGCAACCCCCCCCCCCAGCTTAAGTGTACTCTTTTGTTTTATCTCGACACTGGACATGAAAATGAAAATAAACTGTTGGCAAAATACGCACCCATTCATTCTTATAATTGCGCATGATTGCTCGAAATTGTGCTTCTATGAAATGTATCCAAAAGTCTCTATTTTCATGAGTCCTGCAATTTTCTGTATTTTTAAATTGAGCTAAATAATATCTATTTTTTGGAGGCTTTCCATGAGTTCACATCAAAATCCTTTCTCTGTTTTACTTCACCGTCTGCGGGTTGTCGGATCGCCCTGCTGCTTGCGTTTGAATAGCAGCAATATGTTGCCAATAACACTTCCTCCAAGTGCAGGCTGTGTCTGCGACTGCATGAGTCCACCTGCTGGTTACTGACGTCTTCTGTGCTTTGTTGATTAAAAAAAGATTGAGATGTGTTTTTTGCCCTAAATGATAAATCCTGTATACGTAAAACAAGACATGAGTTATCACTTGGCTTATATTTCAATCTAACGTTTTATTTATTTATTTCCAGTCGTGTTGTATGTCACATGTCACCTCCTGGATAATTCATTTTGCATCAATCTTTTAAAATAGGAAACAGTTGGGAACATTTGATATGAGAAAAACATCTGAGCCAGCCTTTACCAGTGGGAGAACAACATGTCTTGGCTTGGACTTGTAGTGGGGAACGCTCCTCAGAGAAGGAAGTGTGTTGTGAACGCAGCCCTCAGGCTAGGCTCCTCCCCCCCCAATTAGTGCCAGCATTTATAAGGCACATGTGGTCCTGGCCTTATTGTTTTTTGGCCCCTGTTCTGGTGGTGAGTTTCACACATATTCCGCCTCTTGTTGCCGTCTGACTACTTACCCCTTGTTTCAGGTGGAAAGTATTCACAATCTATATATTTTGCAGCATGGTGTGCCCTTTTACTCTTCGTTTGTCATTTGTAGGTTCACTTGCTGCTGTTTTGCTGCCTCCATTTTGCCTGTTTTGTCTGCTTGTTTTGCCTCTATTTTACTTGTTTTCCTTTTGTTCTGCATGTTTTGGTAGTTTTTATGATTTTCATTGAATCCTTTTAATAAATATGTTAATTTTACGAAACGCGTCTGTCCAAATATCAGTAATGAATCTGTGTGCCCTTAATAAATTCTAAACAATATTAAGGTCGTTAAGTTTATATTTCCCGGGGTGTAACTCCCCAGGTGGCATTGTTGGTTCCCTTTAAACTATTATGGCTTTCTTCTCTAGGTGGCACGAGTAAGAAAGCAGACATGGACACAAACTGACTTGAAGCAGCTGAACAAAATAAGATCGAAGACTCATAAATGGAAAGAAAAGGGTCTGGTGGCAAAACAAAAGACCCTCTAAGCTTATTGCAGCTCTTCGCATGCATCTGACCCAGCAGAGAGACAATTGTCGACTTTCCCGAGAGCTGGCAATTTAAGATGCATTAGTACACATGTGAATTTGATATGTACCTGTCAATGATTGGCACACATGGCACTAAAGAGTACCCAGATTTAGTATTGCACTCCTGTAACATTCAGACTCTTGATGGTGTAAGGTTTTTGCAGAAAATGAAAGGGCTGGACCCAAATGCAGGGAGACGAGGGAAACGGAGGGTAGGATAAATGTGGATTTTAATGGGAACAAAAGTATTCAACACAAAAACTTGTGAATCAAAAGTGCATGAAAATAAAACATCCAAAAAACAGGGAACACAGCAGAGGGGAGCAGACACAAAACGTACTGGGGAGAGGAACAGACAGACTATACACCAAAGCCGAACGAACACTGAGCCAAGGGACACACAGGGTTTAAATACACAGGGGAGGCGCAGGCGATTAGACACAGCAGGTTTCAATTAAGGGCGGGGCAGACAGGTGATTGAACGCATCAGTGTATAATTAGGGGAAGGGCAGACCATCACAGGGGTAAGACAGACAAAGGCAGGAAATAAAGTGCAAGAGGGAACCTCTAAATAAAACATAAATCGTGACAGTTTATCAAAAAATGATTTTTTTTTTTTTTTTTAACGAAGACCAGTGAAGCCACAATTACAATAGTCTAGCCCTCTGAAGATTAACAAATGAACAAGTTTTTCTTGATCTTGTTTGGACAGAAATTTGTAAATTCTTGCTGTTTTTACTCAACACCTGTGCCATGAATACATCTTGGAAAAAGGTTTTGGTGATTTAAATACATTTTTAATCTTGTATCTTGAACCTAATTGCCTCCACAATTTTGTGTCATTTGTGTCAAATTCTGTATTTATACATACAGTCTAAACTATATGACCCCTGCAGGAGATGGTCCAGCAGCTTCACATCTTCCATGTAAGAAAACATTTTTTTAATACAATTTCAACAGCTACTGAAAGAGTTCAGGAAGACTCTTTTTCATTCACAATTAATTGATTGATTTTTAAGTTGATTTGTTAAAACCTCCTAAGCTTTGTCATGTGCCCAAATTGTCCCTAATTATCCAACAAGGTGACTCTTGATGAAATCTTCTCCCAGGTGACATTACACCTCTAAGTGTGGTGTCATACAGTGTCTGCTGTAATGACAGGCAGCAGAGTGCTTGGTCACAAGGCAGGGAAAGCACAGGCATGGGAGCGCAATCACATTCATTTGTTGGTTGCATCAAATGGGGCTGTTGTAATTGACTGCCTGCCTCAGTGGGGTTCAGATGGAGCCGGGAGTAGATTGAGCGAGATGGGAAAATAACCCGTAATGCAGGCTTTTTGCCAGCGGCACCATCGCTTCCTCCTTCGCGTCTTATCACAAAAACACCCCTGTGCCAAGATTCACAGGTAACAAACGTACTCTTCCTCTGCTCTCGCTCTTCTTGTACTTCCCATTATTTCTTTTTTTCTGTCTATCACCCTGACCAAACGATTTCCTCCATTTTGGAAATCGTTAATGGAGCACAGTTAGTGCCATATATGTCAGGTAGTTGCAAAATGTGTCAAAGGTGGTCATCAAGAAGGGACAAACGGTCAGTCCAGAGAAAAATAACACCCTCAGCAGTTTGAACACAGGTTGGGTTTGCTTCTTTGTGCTACCCTCTCACCCTTAGCTAATATCTCACATGTCCCTCGTGTTCAGACACAAATTTGATCCGAAAAGGTCAGGAAACTTCGTAGCAAATGAATTATTCCACAGTAACAGTCTACTGGCCTCCCAGATGACAATCTCGCATATCATCAAAACAAGACTTCAATTAAACTAGAGACAACAGGGTTTCTTATGTGTGTATAATTACTGTGTTGTCCCGTAGAGACTGAACTTGAATCGGACCTTCATGAAGACATGAAGCTCTGGTAGAGAGCAGCAAAACCCAGATAGGTGGTGACATCAATTATGTTGTGTTTGAGGCAGGTAGGGATTTGTGGTTGGAGGTTTAATGAAGGGATCAGTGTACATCTCATAACTGCTGTTATTGTACAGTTTTACATCTTACAGTAAGTAACTTGCTTGTTGACTCTGGTCTATTAGAAGCTGCACATTCTGTTGTCTCAACTGCTAAACCTTCAACATCAAGTCAGAATTATCCCGTCAATCATCCTTTTGTTTATTACCCTGTTGTTTCTACAAATTTGTATTTCAGAACGACTAGACATCTGCGTTAACGGAAGACTAAAAGAGTCTACAGTCATGCTAGCAGCTCTGTGAACCTTTATACAGTAGGCACAGCATTTTCGGCGTAATCATGAATCTTCTCTGCATTTCTTGGCAGGACCGGCCCTGCGTGGCCGGTTGAGGCGGAGACAAAATGTGTTAAATGGCAGGAAACCATAGCTATGACAGCTGGCAGAAGGTCAACCAATCAGCCTGGTGAGTTGTTATATTTTACTATCATATCAACACTGAGATTTGTACAGCACTGTTGACAGACCTGTGTATTTTCACCTTGTTCTGTCTCTGTCTTTTGCACAGCAGTGAACTGTGTCAATGCCTTCACCTGTGACTGTTTATGGAGTGAAATTAGTCTCAAAATAGTCATAAATGTGTGTTACACGAACCACCAATGAAAATTTAGATTTGCAAATGTGTACAGTGATTTCTGCACAATTTTCGGTAACCACAAATGCATTTTCCAATCTACACCCAAATACCAAGCAATTTGAACAGTTAAACTAATGTGCACATCACAACCTGAAATTCCTTTTTATATTTTATATACAGAGGGCAAGAAGAAGTGCAAGGATCATCTTGAGGCTAAAATCTCCCCAGGTCTCAGCAGTAATTTAGGATTAACCGTCCCTAAACATTACAAAAAGTTTGTTAAAAAACATCATAGTTACTGTAAAGCAGGCAGTTCTTTAATTAAATCAGTACAATGTGGCCAGAAATATGCTGACAGCTCATGGTCAGTGTTGGCTAAAGTGCATGTGAGCCTGGTGACACACAGTTTTTACTGCACAATGAACAGAGCAGGTATGAAGTCTCAAACTAAGCCACTAATGCTCATTTTGTTTAAAGCTCCAAGTTTTTATTTTCACTTGTTTTAGCCACAAATTGACATGAAAGGCCTCAGAAAACCTCAGAGTCCCAGAGCATCTCTCTGCACGTTGGAACCAAGCAGAGCATTTCCTGCTTCCACACACTTTGTCACGCATGCTGCAAGAAAAAACAAAACACAAAATAAGTCATCAGCAGACTGAATGTAGTCAAACAGCTGGTTGTAACCAGCACACCTAGTTTACTAAAAAGATTCAAACGTAGTATAATGTTTATTACCATTCTGAGCACGGAGCCATGACACAGCCTTCATAGCGAGAAGCTGCCATTCTTCCTGAGCATCCATCTCAAAGCCATGAAGCCAGATTACAGCCAGAATGGTGCCCCACACTTCCTTGTTGACCTAATTCACCAAATCAAAGAACAGAAAATGGAACGGGGCCGAGAGGGAAAACAAAATCAAAGAGAACAAAGAAGAGATGGCACAAAGGGAACATCTTATTTCCTAACAACGTAATCACAAGACAAATAAGTCCCATTATTAATTTACATTATTATGTTTGACAATAACCCACCGATGCAGGCTTGGCGTTTTCCACCTCCCCGCTGGTCTTTCCCAGTGCAGCAGCCAGAGCTGAATCCAGCACCCAGCAGCCAGATCCCTTCTGGAGGGAGACCAAATGCTGAAAAGGGGCTTTGGGTGGCTGTTTGTGCAAGGAGCATCCTGAGGAGAAAAACAAAGCGCAGAGGTAAGATCATCTTCTTGGATCAGTGTACTAAATCTCCTGCCATTCTATTCATCAGTTGTTCCTTACCATCCAGCAGGCTACTTGGAGAGACATCCAACCCTGAATTGACACTTCCACTGGCTTTAAGAGAAAAGGAGAAGGAGAACATTATACAACAGCAACAACAGTTAACATTGTAACACAGATAACGTTTCACTGTATAAACCACTGCACCATAAACTAGGACAGAGTTTGATACAAATACAACTCAACATATACAAATTCATGTTATTGTATGTTTAAAAATATAATAATTACTTATTAAATGATGAATAATAAGAGTGATGAATATGTTAACACAGCAACTTGCAGTACATTGTGACACTAATGGGGCTGTAACGGGGAATAATCATAAAAATTAGCCCACATATTTAAAGCTTAAATGACTCAAGCGAGCTGCATTTCCGGACTTCAATTTAAAACTAATCACAGCCCATAATCAAAAGGTCCAACTGCAGGTACAGCCACTGTGTGATCTCACATATTGTCTAAATTAATACTCATTCCACCAGTCTTTGTAGGACATCTATCCCCAGCTTTAACTCAGAAAATCTAAACCATCTTAGTAAATATAAACGATTATATAAGAGAATTCTATTTACTTTTTGAGCTAATTTCTCGTGTTCAACATCCTGCTCATGCGCTTGATGACTGTTTTTACAATATTCAAACTCAATCACAAACAACACTAACACAAATCTAATGTGGTGCTTTAGAAACATG
This sequence comes from Anarrhichthys ocellatus, assembly GCF_004355925.1. Taxonomy (NCBI): domain Eukaryota; kingdom Metazoa; phylum Chordata; class Actinopteri; order Perciformes; family Anarhichadidae; genus Anarrhichthys; species Anarrhichthys ocellatus. Next base: position 4,137,262 of record NW_022280060.1, read on the forward strand.
ATCAGTGGCCAAAAGAAGGCGGGCATCTCTTTGTGGCACATAAAAAATAAAAATACCTAAAGAAATATTTTACAACAAAAGTAAAGCCTGTTAAAGTGATATCAGTATGATGTGTTATTGTAAACTAGTTTGAACACTGTAATATCTGCCCTGACATGCTATAAATAATGAAACTGGGCCGCTGTCTGCACACGTCTACTTACAACCATCGTCAGACTTGTACTGTGGAGGCTGGTCCATAGACTTCGTCTGTGGTTTCCAAAAGGCATGTAGCTTCTTTATCTGAGCAGAGAAGAACCTCTTCCATCTGCCCTTCGTAGGTTGGCTCGCAGAGAAGAACACATTGCAGCTGTCATCCCTAGGTTGGCTATCCGTACATTCTGAGAGAGCAGATTTAACACAGCTTGATAATACAGAACTCCTTCAACCAAAAACTAATATTATTATTTTAAAAAGTACACACAAGCCACATTGGGCATTTTGATGAAATATTCCTTCATTAGGATGGGACTCTCGCAGTGTTTATGTAGATGTCACTCAATGCAATAGTGTGTCTCTTTTAATGCGGGACAATGACAATTCTGGAAGTTTTTTGATTACAAGGCCACGGAAAAGGCCCTGCTGTTTGAGCGGCGACGAGGGTTCTGGGTAATTCTATGTGTTGTCCACTTCCATTCAGTGTGTGCTTACCTTCTGTCATGTCGACACAGCAAAACATAATTTCACAACAGAACACCTCACCTTTGAGGTCAAGACATGAGACATGAAAATTAGTAAGCAAAAAATATCGAAATTGGTTTCTGAACTTATTACAAACTAACAACAAGCAGTTAATAACGGTACTTAAGATATTCAGGTCTTTTAAACTTTTTACATATAGACAGGCAAATTTGCAAGTGATCAATGATTTCCTCGATGTTAAAGCAAGACATCATCCTATTTCTCTTCCCTATCATTCATGGTCAGCGTTAGTATCTCTTAAGAAGAGGGTCATTTTTGTATTTGAACTTATACTCACCGCATGTTGGAACATTTCTGCGCACCAGAGGTCCTCGAATCACCTCGCCGTTGTCTTTGTTGACGGCAATGAAGGCAGTAAAGGCACTGCTCACTCCTGATTGGACACTGAGCTCCACCACCTCCTTCACTCCTCCATCTTCCTTTCCTCTGCACACTCTCTCCTCCATCTCCAGGGAGCGAATCAGAGTCCGAGCAGCCAACCTGTGGACTGTTAATCTGCAGACAGGAGAGAGATGTTAACACATCTGCACACTGATTTACCATTTAACAATAACCCTTCTAATTACTATTTTCTTTACCTGCTTAGGGTCATAAAGAGGTGGAGCCTAATCTAGAGATGCCATATAGCCTAATCTGGATGTCAGTGAGAGAAAACAAGAGCACCCAGAGGAAACTAACACAGACATATGAAAACTCTAAAGGCCCTAGCTACACCGAAGTCTGTCGGCCAGGTGAGCGGTGGAAACTAGCTCCAGATTTGTATTCTGTCAAGAGCTCTGTTATCCAAGTATTTAGATATTTAAAGATACCATAGCAACTTTGATTACTAGAGAAAATAAGAAAAAAACCTGTACCCTTGGGCCCTATTTTAATCACACACGCTCAACATTAAGTGCAAAGTTGGAGTGGCAGAAAGTGGCAGAAATAAATCATAAATCTGAGGGTGCAGTGATCATTAAATACACTTTCAGCCAATTACAGCGATGCATGACGAAAACAGTTCTACAAATGGAAAGACTTCTCCAGGGAAACTAAACATTTATCGATTGTCGCCTTTCAGTGACTGTGTTGAAACATGAAAAAGCATAAAGTACTTTTAGGATCTTGCTCTGCTGAAGAGATTCTCAGGGTTTCTTTCGTCGCTGTACGTCACAGTTTTATTTATATTTAAGCAACCTTGTTGACTTGAATACAACGGAAACAACCCTATCACCTTGAGAAGTGTTCAAAACCTATTACCTGATATTTTATGTAACTGTAGAAGCATTGTAAAGTATTGCATGTAAATCTACAGCCTATATCGATTAAAAAAAAAAACATAATTCATCAGCATGCATCAGCGCAATAATCTTGTATTAAATAGTAAAATTTTTCTCATTTGTTGCTACAGTCTTATTTTAGCTAAATAATCAATCTAAACTGTAACTTTTTACCCAGTGTCCTCTGCAGGTCTGAGACTGAAATGGAGCTGGTTCTGAAAGGGATGACCTGCCATGCTGTACTTCACCGTCACACAGGCCGCTGCTGCCTCTGAAAACTGAGAAAGCAACATGTTTATTACTGTAATTACTTGCCAGATGGATGGATGGATCAGAGAAAAAAATGACACTGGAGAGGTATTTTACTATGAGATGGTGCTGCTCCTACCTGTCCAGTGAGCTGGGCATAAACCAGTGACCTGTGACCCTGAAAAAGCGTGGTGATCGGTGGAGAGAGTACGGTGACAGAAACTTCCTTTGGCAAATCCCAATTCACTGAGATGTCCACCACAGCTGGTTGCAGAGCAAAAAGCAGCGACTGTATCACCTGGTGGGAAACAGTTAACAGAAAGTTGGAAAAGGCACTACGCTTTTATCGTGCCTGCATGTTTTATTAACATTGACATGACTGTGATGTCTTACTTTGGGTTGCATCCTGTCGTTGCCTGTGATGAACTGAGCGTGACCTCCGCCTTCCTTGGCCAACCCGTTGATAAGAGCAGAGCTTGCCCCTTGCCCGATCCCAAAAGAGAAACACCTACTATACAGCAGTTTTGTTTTTAACACACAGAATTTGAACATGGGTCATATTCTGGCAATTGTAGGGCTGTTTTTTTTTTTGTTGTGTTTCTGTGGTTTCACCTGTGGGAACCTGAATTCTTCTTCACCAGATCTAAAACTCCTTTGGTGTTGAAAACCTCTCCATCGGTAAAGACACAAAGCTAGGGAGCAGAGTGTACATGTCACTCTTATGTTACATGAGGTCACAAACAGAAACATGCAGCATGTGTTGAAAGTAATCCCCATAATTCTCACAGCTGTTTGTATGTTGTTTTTCAGAAGCACAAGTGGTTTTGACAGTAAAGTTTGAAGAACGAAGGTGTGAGTCGAATAAACTGGTGAGTAGAACAGTACCTATTGAGTGGATCAGTTTAGCCATTTTCAATGGATCGTACGGTATATTCTAAGTCTGATCTATTTCCAATCCCTTGTTTGTTCTCAGTTTACAAGCTGTAAGAGCGAGTGAACACTAAATGATCGGCAGAGCACGCATATTTATTAATAAATGATATTGTAATACAGAGCTCAACAAAAACAGCAAACTTTTGGTTAATGGGACCTGCTGAGAGATTTAATTAACTAAAGACGGAATTATTACAGTACTACACGACTGTGGATGACAGCTACTATAAGAATAACTCATTGCTGAATAGATTGGTAAATACTGATTTAGGTTCCAGCTTTAATCCCGTTAAACTTTCAATTTGATGCTGATTCTTTCATTCTTGGAATTAGGCCTGGTAGAGGAGCTCAGTCCAAAGTGATGACATGCAGCAAAGCAAAGTTTAAGATCAAGAAAATACCAAACTATCAGAGCGTTGTAGTTCTGTCACGTAAACAGAGCCCCTAGTGTTGAGAAGTGTGTGTGTGTGTGTGTGTGCGTGTGTGTGTGTGTGTGTGTGTGTGTCTGTCTGTCTTACTTGTCTAGGTTGACTGGGAATGCAGGACTGGCTGTAAATGTGTTGGAGGGCCTCAAGGATGTCTGTTCCTCCCAGATCAGCGCTCATCATTTTAACTGTCTTCAGAGCCTTTTTCATGGTCTTCTCACTGTACTCCACACTCTTACTGCCATCAGAAACACACAAATGGAGGATGTCAGATGGTGGATTGGTTGTGAGAAACTACCAACTTCTACACCGCAATTTAGAATTCACATCCAGTCTCAGACCAACTTTTTTGGGGGTATAACCACAATCTTTCCCACAGACTTACGCATGTGTTCACTGTAGAAATAATCATTTTTTAAAAAGGTTGTAACGGAACATTTAATAAAAACAATGACATTGATCATAATCCATGGTTTTGCAGGATCACCCAATATTAATTATCTATCTGCCGATACAGCTGACATGAATTACACATGTAGAAACGGTGATGTCTGGGAGACAGGACAGACTCACGGGAATATGTGTTCATAGCTGCTCCCAAAACTGTAGATGTTGAAATAGCAGCCCATTGGTAAGCTCTTCAGCAGGAGCAGCAGAGTATCCTTAAGGAAGGAGAGAAAGGATAGTAAATGACAGGGTCTGAGAGGGACAATATGAATGATTTTATGATGAAAAATAACACACAACGAATACCTTGGCATTGCCGATGCGATCCGCCATACTGCCAGATCGATCCAGTAAGAACACAAACTCTCCACATGAGGAGACTGAAGATATCTCAGCCTGAGGGATCTCGGGGTACAGGCTCAGCATCACTACTGGATCACCCATCAGAGTGCCTGGAAATGCAGAAGAGAGACCACACATCTGGTTTTTAATCCCACATGTAACGCATCAGTTGGAGGATGAAGATAATTAACTTTTTATTTGCAAAAGTAAAACCTTCACTAATTTGCACTCACCAGGCTTGGCAGAGGCCTGTCCTGCCTCCACCACAGCAATGGGCCGGTGGGCGTCTTTGTAATAAATCAGCAGCTCAACATCTCTGTCAAACTTGTGTCCTGCAGCCAGCTTGACCTGCAGTTCACAAAACACATTCGGAAATATGAATCAAATGACGCATGTTGTTCTCAGTGGTGAGGAACAATCATCATTAGGACTCTACCTACCGTGGCCCGGGTTTGCTCTGTGTTGAGGTACTGGAGACGGTCCAGGGGACAGTTGGACTCTACTTTAGAGACTGGACGAGGAGAGGACAGTCGGGCAGAGAAAGACAGATTGTAGGGCACCAGAGAGGCTGGAACAGAGGTCACCTGCACACTGCCACCTTCACTACCTGTAAACAAGATCGGACACGTTAGGAATATTGTAAGAGCCAAGAATCTTTGGTTCAGCAGAAGTTCTGGATGACCAGAGAAGATCGCAAGGATACACTCAATTTGTTTTGGTAAGAAACACTAAATGTAAATCAAAGAAAACTCTGCAGGGCATTTGAATTTGTATAAATAAAAGGAATATCAACCAGTATAAAGTTAACCATTATATCAATATTGATTTCCTCCTCAGAAGCCAAGATGGTTTGGTGTCTGCCTGTGAGAGGAGTTGTGAGATGATGTGTTCTGCCTCCAGTGTATTGGACATTGGTCAAGAGTGGTGTGCACTTCAAGCTAAAAAAGTGTTGGCTGTTTTTTCCTACCCTGAGGTTGGTAGCGAGGGTTGAGCACGGCAGGCAGACAAAACCTCAGCCCATCATCGGCCTGCACAGCCAGCTCAGTGACGTACTCCAGCCTGATGGAGGCGCTCTCTCCTGGAGGCAGACTGCCCACACATAGAGAGAATACATCTGGACTCTGCTCACTCTCCTCCAACAGGTAGGCCTGCTGACCGGAGCTCAGAACGTCATCATACTCGTCACGAGCCTGGAGTACAGACGGCGCATGTGAGTAACATTCACTGTATTTTAAAGCTCCACTGTGAGTTGAGTCTTTGCTGACCAGCTCACCTCCTGTTTCTCCTTCACCTCAGCTACAATCTCTGTCTGTCCAGTCTTAGCACTGAAATGACAGACGGCAGCATCTCCAGGCAGAGGGAAGACAAAAACAGCCTCTATTGGTTTGTCTTCCTCGGTCTCGTAGCTCAGAGTGGAGACCACTGTAGCTACATGGTCCCTCACCTCCAGCTCCACCTCCACACTCTTCAGAGGAACTGAAAGAAACACAATCATATTTTTCCCACATTGTTGAGGATATACAGCTTAAAGTTTCTTCTCTACTGAATAGTTGCATTTTAGCCACACTAGAGGTGTGTCTGTTACACAAGATGTTAAACCTGCCTCTTGAATTTGCAAAGCAGGATACGTTATTAGGCCTATGTGCCCAAGAGCCATTACAGCTAACATAAGCAGACAACAATCTCTAACAACTCTGTACCTGGTTCCTTCTGGCAGGTTAGCAGACCACAGCAGTTCGCCATCATACCTGTACAACAATCAACAACAGTTAAAGACTTCCTGCTGTAGTGATGAATGGTAATGACTGTACATTCTGGCCGTTCCTTACCAATCAATCAACAATAAATATATTGATTTTCATCCATTATAAATATTTTTACATGAATGCAAACAAACATGAACATTATGGTTATAAACATGCTCTGGACACAGGACTGAATGTGAGGAAGATACACAAAAAAACACATTTTATATATTCACTACATGTATCATCGAACAAACTAAATAGATAATAAACAATACATATGATTATAAATATGTTAATTATAATGTAAGCTAACTGCATCGCCTGTTAATCTAATACACCCCATTTCCCTTCACATATTTCCTGTAATCATATATCAATTAACCACTTCACAATCAATAAATAGGATTCTTCTGCCTTAAATTACCTTTCTTCATCTTTCTTGATTGAGTTTCTCTCCTATTTTTGTCACTAGTTGATGTAAACCGTGGTAAGATGTTCAAAGTCCCAATGCAAAAGTGAGTACTATCTTTTAAAATATGTATGATTTGAACATCAACATTATATGTACACAAGTAGAATGCTCAGGTGAACATATTTATTGGGGAATTAAATCATAACAGACTTTGTTATTATAAACCGTTCTAATGGAATACGGAACAGGAGCATTCTGGAGTTGAATTGTAGGGGTTAAAGGTTAGGGTTAGGGTTCAGATTTTGTTTCACAGTAAAATATTTTGCAAATATCAAGTCACAAGCCTCTGTTAATCTTTACATCAATGCAAAACTAGGGTGTGTAAATGAAGAAAACTATTCATCAGCATGCACGTTTGTTGATTAATACCGCTGTACCAAATCATCTGCTGGTGGAAAGGTTAGTCTGGAGCCTTAATCCTAACGCTTGAATTGTTACGCACAGCGGGTGAGTGGGATTCACAATAACGCTGTTCTTGCTCACAAAGTCATTGCTCACCAACTGATTGAATTTGAGATCAAACCGAGCAAGGACGCACGCACACACACACACACACACACACGCACACACACACAGACTTTACAATCCTGACCCGATTTTGGTGATGGGGTGGTGTGGTTGCATTGCAGGACGGTTTCTAGTTTCTCTTCATTTTGATTGTCAGATTCCTCTGAAATGTGTTTTGCATCACAAGGTGTGCAGAATGACTCAGATTTCTGCGAGTAGTTTAAACATTAAGCCCACAGAACCGTCAGGTTCAGCGCTCTCAAAGAACATAATGACCCTGGAGAAAAACAAACATGCTGGTCCCTTGAGAGACGTACAGCTTTTATTAGTGAGGAGGTTCATGGAAACACCTCACACTGTTGCCCTGGACTAAAGCGAGTGGGGGCACATTTAATCACTTACCTCAATTTATGGGTCAACAATTTGTTCAAACAAAGTTGCTCTTTGACACCAGAGCAAAGCAAGAAAAATCTTTGTTTTTGTGTCGCCATCTGCTGCGTTTGGTTAAAAGATTGATTTCATCTTTCAGTCTTTTACAATCCCTGTAACTTTACAGACACATAAAACATCAATAGACCCTAAAACAAGAGGTATTTACACACATATTTAAGTGTATATTACAGTCGTTTGTGAGATATTTAACGCACTTTACACAGATGCCACTGCCAATGCCCATAAATATAAAAAATCACAGAAATATTGTAACATTACCTCAAGTGGTGTGCTATTCATGCAACATAGTTCACATTGACCAACAGACTTCTGTAAATTACTCATCATCTCTGGCTGAAGCGAGCGTCGTTAGCTGCTATACTAGCAAAGTGTAACACACCTGAAGTTACCCTAATGTGATTTTTATTCTATATACTCTCTTATGTTCTTCTCCATAATGATGAACGACTCTGACTGCTATATACAAGACGATGGTCTTTTACGACTCTGCCGCTGGGCTTTGTTGGAAATGGAAAATGTCTTTCTGCCTAAAACATAAAAAGAACAACCACCGCTGGAACACGTTTAATAGCACTGGTTGTAGATGTCTGGGCCAATAGTGCAACAACAATACCGGGTAATAAAATATTATTGTGAATCATTAGAAGTCGGTTTCATTTATTCATTTCCTCTTTTATTGCACCTTAAGTACAAACAAATTACCATTGTTATATTGTATTATATATACTGAGCCCTCTGTTTCCAAACCACACAGTTTTACAGTAAAATGGGTCTTTTCGGGGTCACCTTTCAAAGCCTTTCTTGATGTGATTTCATTTTAAGTTGTTATACTATTATACATTACTAAAATGCTGCACCTCTTATGTTACATATCTATTGTATACTTGACAAATTTTCCAAATCAGAGGTTCCAGGTTGTTAGTCTGAACAGAAAATGCTGAGACATGTAAGGCCACCAGGTGTCAGTGCAGCCTCACGTCACAGTTCTCTATTTACATTTTTAAAAGGTTCAGTTTAATCATTTGTTTTATTGGATTCTGGCTATAAAAAAAAGGTTTTGCAAAAGAGATTACTTGGTGAAATGTGAATCAGAGAGAGCTCATTCGTAAATTCATCTCTCTAAAACAGGATGGTATTTTGCAGGCTCTCTGATAAAAGCCTCACTATTGCTTTATAAAGACGAGCCTTTGTGTAACTCAGACAGTTTGTTATCAGCAGGTATGTGGTTCCTGTATGTTTAAAGAATGTCAAGACGAGCCGTTGTGTAACTCAGACAGTTTGTTATCAGCAGGTATGTGGTTCCTGTATGTCTAAAGAATGTCAAGACGAGCCGTTGTGTAACTCAGACAGTTTGTTATCAGCAGGTATGTGGTTCCTGTATGTCTAAAGAATGTCTTAATTAGCACTGCTGAGGAGATGAAAGTGTGAGTTCATCCTGCTGCTCTATTCACAGCCAAACACACAGAGATGTGTAAAAGTGTTAAACACTGGAACATTGTTCTGCCTTAAAACGTCACTGCATTAGTGAGACTTGCTTTAACAGTAAATCATTTCTGATAGTATCATATCGTGCCGTTCAGAACAAGGCTCACAATTCAGTACATAGTGTGCTAAACGAAATAACCAGACACAACTTTATACAACAGATTAAATGTTGCTGGAAAATCCCTGAGAGGGATCTGGCAAAATCAAGGTTTTTATTCAGAAATTCCAAATGTATTTTGCTGAATACGTTGAATGTTATAACGATCTAAAAAGGGACATGTAAGCCACATTGTACTTCTTTATGCTGCAAAACATATTCAATCCTAAATAAAACCACAATTTGATGTCAATTGGAAATGTGGATTCTACGAACCGTTACATTCTTTCTCAGATTTTTTCTTAAAAATCACAAACAGTTTTGTATCGATGGGCTGAAGCCTAAAGGAATAGAAATTGCATCTGACAGTTAGATGAGAAAATTGACTCCACCCTCATATTTGCATGGTAAACGTGGGGCTGAAGCCAGCAGCTGGTTTGCTTAGCTTAGCATAAAGAGCTGCTAGTAGGCAGACTTTTTTAAAATGCCGGTGACACCCCCTCTGGCTCCAAGCACCTTCGTCTCCCCAGGTTTCCAAGGTGAATGAAAATCATGATGTCGCCTCGAGCATGAGTTTAAGACAGCGACGGCAGGCTCATTTGCAGCCAGCTTGTCCTTTGAAGCGTTCGAGAGCCAACCTTTCCACCTGAGGAGTTAGTAATTGGTGTGCAGAGCACACAGCGCAGATCTCAGGAGCAGCCAGTTAGCGTGATACTCAAGCACTGCATGAGCTTTTCTCAGAGCACCTGTGAGAATTACAACATTACGATTCCACCTGTGTATGGGAACAGGCAGCAGTGAATGTCTTCTTTTTTTTTTTAGGCCCCTCTGCAGGATGGCACTTTGTGAATTCTGCAATATTCTTGCTGCTCCGCTCACTCTGGAGATACGGTTGGATAGCACAGTGTAATCCCTTGCTAACAAGCAGCTCCCCTCTGTATTCGGAAGAGGCGCAGGCCTGCTGGTCAGGACTGAAGAGGCTGCTTGTGACACTCTGATGCAATCATTTGTTTTAGTATTATGGAGGAAGTGCTTTGGAGGGCTTGTTCAGACATTTGGCTTTAGTAACAGGAGAAATCGTGCCCCCCCCCCCCCCCCAGTATCAGACACATGGGCTTTTATGAGGGGCCATCTGTTAGAGAACAAAATAATGACTTATTAACACGTCCCTTTGATCTAGATCAAGTCTACATATGATTTAAGAAGGATTACATTTACACTTGGTTTTTAAATCCATCTCGTTTTGAAAGTGCTTTACATTCACGTTTTTGAACACTTTTGTTTGTACTTTTAAAGTTGTCAAATGTGTGTCTGACCGGAACTTGATTTGAGTGACGACGTGCTCAATTTCTCACAGATTTAATGTTTTTTTATGCAACATTTTACCACAAGGATCCTGTCACCAGGATTTTATAAATACTGATGTCAAGAGTCTAAATAATTTGACTAACAACAAGGAAATGTCTGATTATTGTCCAATCGTATTTCATTTCCCTCGATGATGCTGGTTCAAACTTTATTTTGGAATATACAGTTCAACTGCTGCAGCAATTCTACTAATCTTTACTGTCATTTTCATTTTTTGGTCTAGAAATTAGATAGTGTCTGTTTTACTGGTGAGAATTTGTTCAGAAAAATTCCACATCTGATGCCACCTGTCCTAACAATGGACCTTACGTTCTGGTCATGCATCTCTTTAAATCATTGCTTCACATCCATATTTGAAATGTTTTCATAAATTTAAGTGAGAAGTTAATTGACAGAAAACACTTTTGATAAACAATATTATAGTTTGAGTCATTTATTAAGCAAAAAATTACAAACATTCACTGGGTTCATCTTCTCCAATGTGATCATTTCTTTTGTCAAATCAGAACAAGGCACATGAGGACCTTATACTGCATAGGTTTTATGAATGTATAAAGGCAATTTTTCACAATTTTCTGATATTTAATAGACAAAACAATTAATCCAGTCATCAAAAAAAAAACAAATATATATATATATATATATTGGCAATGACAATACCATTACAATAGACCCAATCAATTAACTGCAATATTTTCTGTACCTTCAGAGCACTCACATTACTTCATATCATTCCACTGTATTTGTTTCATTGTTGGTTTTGAAGGCTGCCTGTTATACGACAGATCAAGATGGTGGTCTGATGTTGCTTCACTGATTTTGTGGAGAATCTCTCCTAACCAACAACATATACATAAACACTTCTCTCCTTTCTTTGCCTCCTTTTGTTGTTGAAGTTATTTCTACTTCCCTTAATGACCCTTGAATTTATTGCACTATACATACGTGATATACAGTAAGTGGCCTACTGCAATGTGATGTGTTTGTTCTGTCATTTACATATCGAGTATGAATCGGTTGTATGTTACAACCAAATATGAGTTGTTTGCAACTGGAACTGGAACACTTTTTTACTCAGTGTTGTCATTTTTGTCTGTATTGTGAATATTGAATTGTTGAAAGGGGATAAAAGTGCTAAAGAAAATGAAAACTATGACAATAACATCAATTTGATTGTAATTGAGAAGATTAAACTCGGATCATTCACAGAAATAATGAGGGCATGACCTCAGAGTCCTCAGTGAATCTACATTCACTTCATGAAAATGGATCGGTCCTATTGCAGTGGTGCACTGTCTCATTGTCTGTCTCCTGTGACAGCTACAGTGTTGTTAAAGCAGCTCTACTCAGAGTTAAAAAAAACAACCAAAAGACACTAGAGCCCCCCTCCATGGCTTTGATTCCAGTGTGAAATTCATCCCATTATAGTTACACTTCCAAAACACTGTCTGGGCTTTGTGCTGCCATTACGCAATGATCCCATTCTGCCAAGCTGCTAGGCAGCGGGCTCACAGCCACAACAGTCGCTTGCTCAGTCTAGTGCTGGGCGGTATACCGGTTTTAATTCCCCGTATGATATGAATTCTGACGTTTTACGTTTCTCCAGCCACTGTTGTTGCAGCTGGTGGTAACACGAGCAACTTACTCCATCACCTCAGCAGAAAACCAGTAACGTTAACGCGAGTGAAGCCGAAGGGTCAGACATCGCTTGAAGGAGGCATTTGCTCGAGGCAACAAGAAAAGCAAGCGGTGGAGCGACATTACAAACGCAATAACGATCCAGCTCTGCAAGGACATGGTCCCGCTACAGACAGTCGAGAAAGATGGGTTCAGAGCAATGATTAAAACACTGGATTCAAGGTACGTCTTACCGGGGCGAAAATACTTCAGCCAAACTGCTCTCCCAACATTATACGAACAAACGAGCACACCCTGTAGTCAGCAAATCCTTTATACATGATGACATTAAATGTTTTTATATTCTATGTACTCCTGACAGTAGAGTAAGCCACTATAAACCTCTATAAAAACACAGTCAAGGAAAAAAAAAATACCGTGATATACCGTGAAACCGCCAGAATCTTAAAAAATACCGTGATACACAGTTTTGGTCATACCGCCCAGCACTAGCTCAGCCCCACACTGCTGTCTCATGCATTCATGTCGTCCAGGGAGGGAATCTGGAAACCGTCCACACACATATTCATCCACTCTTCTGGGGATTGTCCCTGGAGCGAATCTCAGGATTCAGCTGGAACCAGAGCGTGGGAGCTGTTCACGCTGGCGGTGACGGCGGCCGGCTTCCAGTCTGGCTGGTGAAAGTGGATGTTGAGGGTTCGAGCCCAGTTCGCAAACACGGCCTTCTCCGTGTTGTAGCGGTGTCTTCCTTTTTGGTTCCTCTCGTTGGAGAGATACATGGAGCACTCGTTGGGCCCCGAGGGCTGGTAGTAATGATACGGCAGAGAGGGATGAGAGGAGGATCTACACGGGAGAGCCGAGGAGAGGAGTAAAGTGTGAGAAAAGGCATGAACGTTAGAGAGGGAGGGATGGGAATGATTATGAGACGAGGGTGGGGGAGAGGGAGCGAGTCACAGCGGGGGAGAAATGGAGAGAGGAACAAAGAAAAAAAGAAAGATCAGAAGAATCTGGGCTCACAGATGTGTTCATTATTCACCATCGTATTCCTCTGATATTCACGGTCACGCCAAGCTCAGTTCAATCTGGCCTGCATTTCTCTCTGAATATCTAAACCTGTCAAACTGTCCTTTATGCCGTTGTAGATCCATGTGAGAACATTATGAGCCAAATTATTTGCAATGTGAAACGACTGTACTTGCATTTCTAACCTATTAAGTGAAAAATGTCAAGATGAACATTTCCACTGGTGCAGGGTGTAAATGAACGATTGTCATCACAAGTTGAAGACACCATTAAAGATGTACAAGATTTTGATGTGGAAACACACCCTCGTTGTCAGCACACAGTGTGGAGTTGAAGGCGCTGCAACAGAAGAGAGCGAACCCAACCAACCTTCATGCACTAGTTGCCCCACTTGCTCAAACAGGAAGTGACAATTTAAAAAGTCCCGAGGATGAGGAATTCGTTGGTGTTGGATGTATAATTTAACAACTGAGCTACTGAACAGAAGTTTTAGTGCATAATGTTACTGTTACTGTCAAATGAATTACACAAAAATCTCTTATAGTATGTACTATTACTTGGTTGCTTGCTTGGTGGAGTTTTCCTGACTTTGTTTCCCTATAATAGTAAATATAATATTTAATAATACATTTGTGAAATGTGGGAAAATGTTTGGTTTTAAGTTACATATTTTATCACGATGCCTTCAAATGAAGTGAGGTAGTATTTTGACCTGAAAAGTCAAGGACACAATATTATTGCCGTTGAGGCCATGTGAACACTGTTGCTAGGAAACTGACAATGAAAAGGGACATTGCCTAGTTTCTTTTTCAAAGGTGGTCAATGATTTTGTGTTTTCTGAGTTTCAGTGTCAAACATAATTGATGAAAAAAACAATCAAAAAGAAGCTTTCGTGGGCTCCAACACTTTTAAGAACATTCATCACGACTCGTGAACGTTCAGTCTCATTGTGGGACATTTAAATGGATGCTTCTTAGGAACACAACGCTAAATACTTGAGGTCAGAACTGGAAGATAATGGCTGGATGTATATGCGTATGATTTAATGTTATGCTGTAACTTGAAGTACATTGTATTAAGTGCGACCTTAAATCATGTGATTGTGATTTTACATATTTACATAACATGTTTTATGCCTTTTTTAAGCTTTATTTTATATTCTATTTTTCACCTGACTGCAAGACACATTTCCCTTTGGTTTAAGAAAGTTGCAATAATCAATATTTTTATATTGCCAATAAATCAAATGACATTGTGCATGTGAAAGGTGTCACTTGTGGTGGTGAGCCCCGAGAGATTCATCACCAGACTCTGCAGTTCCTTTCTGCTTTGTGTCTTTCAGCTCTTTGTTTTGGTTTTATGGCCTCAGCTTTACTGTTCTGGTTGAGTGTCACAGTTCTCATCAGCGTTGTTTTCAGACACAACTGGCAGCGAAAAAGCTTTTATAAACCCAGTGCGCAATTTCTCCCCAGCACCGAACAGCAGACAGACAAAGTCTGCGTCCAGCTGGTGAACATAGTGGCGCATTTAGCAGCTTTCCCAAAGTGAGTGAATATTTGACTTATACACCAGGAGGCCAGACTCCAAATGAATACTAATTTTGCTCCGCATCTATTGGAACTGATAAAGTTGACATATAGCTAAAGTAGAAAGTTGTGGACATACATTTAACTAAATGAACAGAATTTGATCTCATCCCTTTGGTATAAAATTACAGACTGGCCTGCTAAGCAAGCTGCTAAGTTCACAGATAGTACATAGTATTGATATTTTGCTATTTTTTAGCTTCCCACTAGTGTGCAAAATTGAGTTGAAATTGCTAAACACCTAAATTCTGGGATTAGAAAATAATCGGAGTTTTACCTGCAGAAATCAGGCGGCACCATGCCGTACACATTGATGCTGTCACACAGCTCCACAGCTATGGCCATGGTGAACCAGCCGGTAGTCAGCCAGGACTTGGCCCTCATCCTGGAAGAAGAGAGGAAATCACATATTTACAAATTCCACACTCATATAGGGTAAATATTTTGGTGGTACTGACTCCTTCCAAGAGACTAACTGATCAAATGATACCAGATTAAAGCTTTGAATTCATAATTCTAGAATTTTTCTGATCAATTATCTTTTCAGAAAGAATAAATAAGAAGATTGAAGAAAGACTTTCTTTGATTCTATGCCTTGTACACAATAAAATAAACATCAATGAGAAAGACATTTATTTTGGCGCTGACTGTGCTTGTTTGAAGGTTGATGTGATTGGATTCTTAATTCAAATGCAACATCCTCTTATCTTCCTGTTAGCTTTCTCTTCACATGCAAATTAGTTTATGGAGTGATGTTGGCAAAATGTCTTTATATCGAGCTCTTATTTTGCAAGATCATTGTCAGCCAATTTTCTACAGTACAGGTTGGTGGAGCCATTTAAATGTTGACCAATGAGTGATGCTGGGGGAATCCATGAGCCTATATAAGTGTAGACTAAATTGACACAGGTGTGGCAGACAGTGAGGTCCATGGTAATTGACTGTGAGTCAGGGTGATGGTGTTTACAGTTTGAGTTAATAAATGGATTGGTATAACCGATATTAGGTTTACTCATCACATTGTTTTTCGGGTTGTAATCACTGGGTAAACATAACACATCTTACAGAATCCAAATGACATTGAAACAAAATGTGTGTGTTTTCCTTTCTGATGTTGAGCCACATCTGTAGAGGTCCTGCTACATGGTAGCACATAATAAGAAAGTGCTTTGCAATAGTCTCCCTAAGCCCGGCATTAGTGGGTCAACTGTGAACGTGGCATGAATCAAATCCCTGAAACTCCTTTCAGAGATAATAGACACGTTTTAATCTAAATCCTATTAATAATGCTGTGAATGTTTGGAGCTCTGACTTATTCTTTTGTGAGCTCGTATGCTAAAATATGTGAGGATTTTTCAGAAGAAAAAAACCCCTCAAACACAGGACTGATTCTGTGGACATTTACCTGTTAACCCCCGTTTCCTTTTCATACAGTTCATCGAACTTCAGCATTTTGATCCAAGTAGTGCTGTAGACTTTAAGTTTGGGCAGTTGCCGGTTCAACAGCCTGAGTTTGTTGTAAATGTGGCCTTTCCCATCCTGTCTCATGCTGCTGTTGGGTCCCCAGAAGATGAACACTGTGTCTTGGCTCGCATTGAGCAGCTCCTGCTGGCTCCGCAGGACCATCTGCAGGCTGGTGTGAGCTACGACACGCAGGCTTGTGCGTCGCCCAACGTCCTGCTGATGTCTTATACTGGGAGCATCGTTCATACGGATTACGCACTCAGAGCTGTCGATTTCCTCACCTCTCCTGCTCCCGATTAGCTGGCCGGAGCTGGTCACCAAGGCACAAGTCCTGCAGTGCATCTTCAGAGGCTGTATAGATGAAAGGTTAGAGATCAGATTGGTTTTTAATCCAGAGTATAGTCTTATCAAGCCATTACATTTTCCATATGGAATCACTTCCGTTTTTCTGTCAGTAAAAACCTTTTAAAAATGACAGCATGACGTATTCTCAGAGGCAATGAAAAGAAAATACTACACGCAAAAGTGCTCACCACGACAATGCTATACCATACCAATGTTCATCGTCATAACTAAGTGTGTTAGCATGCTACCGTTTTCTAATTAGCACCAGACATGAAATAATGCTAAGGTTCATGGGAATGTTGTTGATTTTGGAAATATTTGATAATATTGACATGTTCATTTCACTAAAAGAAAAGTAGAGGGATCACTAAAGGGGAACATGATTGTCTGTCCAAAAATTCATGGAAATCCATTTGAGACATTTCCCTCAAAACACTGCTAGAGCAGGGTTTTCAAAGTCTCTGTGGGTCTCGTGATCGTATTTTGATAACTAATGCAACATTTACCTTCCACTTTGAAAACCTCTGTGCAAGAGGAAAAGTCATGAAGGAGATCACTAAAGTAGTAGTAGTAGTAAAATGGAGTCACCACGCTAGTGTGTCTAGACGAAACATAAAGTTAAAGTAGCAACAGGCAAAAGGGATGCGTCCTGTAGCCGTTAAGGGCGAGTCTTACTTGCAGAGAGGAAGAATCCTATGATCCTGAAAGAGTTCAGCACAGTCAGTACGACAGCACATGTGGACAACTTCAACTGAAAACAGTCCACACTTAAATGCTGCCCTTTAGTACTATGATTATGCTGTCTTCTGCAGCCACAAAGGACCTGAATAAAGTGTAACTGGCAGAGTCGAGCAGCTAGACTGGTAATGGCCTCTTCTGTCAGGTATCCTATTATTCAAATGCACTGCAGGTCGACACTCGACAGTAGAGCAGAGGCTATTCTGTGCAAATACTTTCATTTTGTAGGAACATCATGAATACACATAAGCCGGTATATTTATTCATTCAAGCACCACATCAGAGCAATGGAAGGAATACATGTGCAGTACTGGTCAGAACACGCATTGATTTCATCCAAAATCCCACATTAACATCCTGTTTAGTTTGCTAAAACTGTGTGTGAGATATTTTAGTACGTCTTAACACTTGAATGTAGATGTAAGTATAATATTCCACTTTATGCAGAATACATTAGTTCACAATTGATAAATTCTCACAAATCATCATTCTGTCACATTAGGTTGAATCAGGTCACCAAGGTTTACACGTCTAAAACCGGCAAAGGGGCTCTCAGGAAGTGATGTGATAATCACAATTCAGTGCGTCCGAAAAGATACACACTACTATTTACTCACACAAGTTGAACGATAGTACACATATTGTGTAAGTAGTCCATAGTATGGGATTTCTGACTCAGCAATAAGCTTTGTCGAGGTGCATTGCAGGGCAGTTGTGTTGGTTGGCATTATATTGACCAAGAATTTGTGTTTAGTGTCCAAACAGGTCTTCCAAGTTGAAAAAGGCGAGCTGGGATTGAGTGATCTGACAGCAAAAGCCCAGAAACTCTTCACATGAATTATTCTGAACCTTAATAGAGAGCTACATTGTGTGTCTGTATATGTGTGTACAGGTGGTGGTGTCTGTGGATGTCCTTAAATGTTTGTGCAGAGTTCAATGTCGACCCAGATACGTCATACAATCACGTTTCTCTGGCAAGAGTCTGCATCTGTCTAAAAAGTGTCAAGATCCAAAACCAGTTGTAATCCCTCCTACACACACATGCACAGTCACTGTCTCTATGCATTGAGGAACAGGTATTTCCAATCCCACACTGCCCAAACAAACCATTTCCTGTTGTGTCATGTTGTGTGTGTGTGTGTGTGTGTACATAGACCTCCCTTAATAACAAGTTGGCTTGAGCAAATGATGCGCTTCACTGCACAAACACCCTCCCTGCCTTAAAAAATATCCCAGTCCTATTAGCTGTTTCTTCTTTTACATGCAACAGATAGAGTGCATTTTCCCTTCGGCACCGTCCAAACAATTACCATTATCATTTTGAAAGTCGGGGAATGTATTAAACTAGGAAAAGGCAATTGAAGGTTGCATGGACAGTGTTGTGGTTTAAAATGCTTGTGAAATACTTTAAAAGTGTCCTTGACGGTGGCGCTGAAGCTCCAGTGTCAGATCCCCGAGCTTCTGACAGCTTGACGATGCTGGGAAATAGCCACTTATGGACCGTGGTGCATCACATTGAGAGGGGCATTCAGAATCAGATGGAGAATATATATCAGACAGCAGGCAGCTGAAGATGTGACCCACATACTCTCAAATGAATGAGTGTATTGTATTGCATATTACAGGTGGATTTCTTTACTCATATTCAGCCTTGAATTAACACAGAGGTCCTTTAATTTGTGAACCAATTAGCACTCGAACACTTGGTGACTCCCACAGAGACACTCAGTCTGCACTTTATCATGCAGGCAGAGGGCTGTCTGCCTTGATCAATAATGCATAACCTCATAAGATAACACTTTCCTGGATAATTCAACTTCATGAGGCCATTCAGCGAACTCTGATGTGATTGCCGACCAAAGAGAGACTTCCGGTGTCATGGCAGTGTGAAGATGTCTCCACATGCGCTCCTCATTCATTTATAGTTCACCTGGGAGGTCGTCTATCGAAAATGCATTCAAATAGTTTCTAAACATTCCCTGTTATGGTACTAAAAAGTATCTAGAGGCAATACCAGACTAAATGAGGCTGCTAACCAATGCAACACAATAGCTATCGTCTGTTTTTACTGTTGTTGTAATTAATGAAGCCTACTTTCCTTTGCTTCCTCTCTCTCTCTATCATGAGTCTTTACGTCAAGTGTTCTCTCTTCGTGCTCGTCAGACAGTCACCACACAACAAAACAACTTTGAAACAGAACTTTACATGTCGTGATCAGAAGACAAAGTAGACAACAAAGACCGTGAAAGGTGAACCAGGACCAAGAAAGAAAGAAATCTATGCAGCAGGATAATGAGGACTTTTGGTTTGCTCCAGTAATTGGGGACAGGCTGGATAAAGTCAACCCAAAGCTTAACTCATAAGTTAAATTCAAAATCTAACAGGTGCCATTTTAGGCGGAGATGGACTCCCCAAATCAACCGTTAACAAAAGAGATGGCTTTTTTACGCGATCTTTTTATAATCTATATTTACTTTACACTTTAAGTATCCAGTACTGTTTATTCTGGCTCTGGCGCAATACATCTCCACTTTTCTAAAGTATTAACCCCAAGCAATAGGGAAGTCATATTTATGACATTGCATATTAAATCATATTTACAAATGAACCACATTTGAAGTAATGTCCATGGCATGTGTGCTGCTAAGGATTCGACAATGCATTGCTTGAGATTTTATTGATGTAAGGATATACGGATAGATAAGATATACCTTCACCTGCATTGATGATGCAAAATGATGATTGGTTTGGTTTCATTCTGTCATAAATCAACCTACACATAACGTATATTTTTTTTAATTAAAAATGTCTTTTCATACTATTCTTTCACAAACAGGAGTAAATAGTGCATTTGTTGGGGACTATTTTCAGCTGCAAACTTGAACATACCTTCTATATGCTGTGCAGTGGGTGTGACCACAAAAAACGAGACCTAAATCACCTAAACCGACCTAAAGCAGTCGTCTAATAGTTGGAATATAATACAGCGAGGCGTTAGCCTGGTTAATCTGTAAAGACGCTAACTGAACTGAATAAAAATCGTAATTTGTAAGCTGGTACATTTCATGGTTAAGATTTTATTATCAATTACACCTACAAGACTGTAATGGGATTTGTTGACAATAAGAAAAATGTAGAATATCTCCAACCTTTTCCCTTGATGTCAAACATCTTCTGATGTGAGCAGTGGTGTGCAATCATGAAGACTCAGCTGTATTTTCTTAATTATTTAGATGTTGAGCATTATCATAACAGTAACTGTACACTTTCTGAAACTAACAGCTCAACGGAGAGCAGAGGTGGATTAAGTGGCGCGGTTGTGTGGTGTGAAGTTTAATGATCAGAGCTGCTTTCTTTTCTCAGAGACCAATTAATTACATCGAAACCCTCCTGACGGTTGACATCTCATTAGGCTCCTTCTGGCAACACACATTCAAGCCACGACACTAAACTTGCTCTGTTCTCAATTTAAGGGAATAAAGGCGGTTCAACAGTATGAGTATGGAGCCTCGTTAGCAGCACACTGATGGGGAGAAGTGAAATAATATCTGGCTAGTTTCCACCATGACCAGAAAGAAGATGATATTCATGACTTCCTGTCAGCTCTTGCCATTCACCATAAGAAAAACACAGTGGTATCGCTACACGACCGGATCAGCCAGACCCCATTTGGAAATGGTCAGAGATCTGATCACAATGTAGGCACAATCGAGATAACGAGGAAAGCATTTTAATATAAGGCGTAAATGCTAAGACCCATTTATTGGATGTCATCACCCGGATACACATTACATGTTAAAACCAGGTGTAGTTTATACGTATATAAGCAGGACTACAAGCTGGGCTATGTAATGTAAGTCTGAAGACGACATCTGATTCGGTTTTTCCAGGAGTGCTTCCTCACTTTGAGTGGATCTAAACTTTGCATATCCTGAAACCTCATCCATTAAGTAAGCTGACCATTAACATAGCGATTGTATAGCACATCTTACAAAGAACGGGGTCAGCGTAGGTGAGAGATTTATTTTTGTATAATTGACTTTCTAATGACACCTTTTTTTCCAGGGCTGACAGCGTTGTAGGCTGTGAGAGACACGGAGAGGTATTACCCATAATGAGTAGGTACATCATAAACTGGCACAGGCCCACAATCCACATTCATGCTCTCACACAGGCTTTGTGATTAGAGTGTATAAAGGCCAATGTAGATTGATTCTGCTGACAGTTCTTCAAAGGTCAACATCTCTTTAACTGGAATCAGCAAAACGTCAGAGAGCGAGAGAAGATGAGGAGCTAAGCAGAAGGAAAGAGAGGCTGTCTAGGTGTTCAAACTCAAATGTGTGTGTGTGTGTGTGTGTGTGTGTGTGTGTGTGTGTGTGTGTGTGTGTGTGTTTGAAAGAGTATTCAACTCTGTGGCTCTAATTATTGTAGCTTGTCAAAGAAAAGAAATACATGCTAGAGAAGGACATCTCACAAAAACCTGAAGAGATTGCAGAAGGCAGACAAAGAGGAACATAATGAACACAGAGACTCCTAGCAAGTCGCTCAAAATATCCCACATACTGTGCACCATAACTTTATAGTCTGATCTCACAGTGTATAAATGTCTTTCAACAGTGCTGCTCTGCTGTTTTCATATCACCATTAAGCACTGAAGGGGCAGAAGGAAAAGCCAAATGTTTAGTCTTTAATGCACTGCCGCAAGAAGTAGCACAGTCTTAGCGATTGATGTGTGCTTGGTGTTTTGCAAACTCCTGGGTGAGATGTAAATGGGCGAAGCAACCACAGACCATCACCAACCTCGGTGAAATCCCAACCCATGCAGACAAGATATGCACATTAGTTGATATGGACCATAAACAGGGTCCAGCAGGCACATTAGATAGAGCTCCCCTCGCATTTTTAAAGCTTCCCTGGCTCTGACGAGGGCATAACATTTTAACAACACGTCTGGGTATTTGCATGCAGGTTGTCTGCATGCGTGCGCCACAGCTGTGTGAATGTGTGCGTAACCCTGTGTGAGTCAAAGCCAAGATTCCCTCAAGCGGCAGCAGCAGCAGCAGCGGACCTCAGATGACCCTGAAGGAAATAATACAGACCGATCCACCCACTCTACTGATCCTACAGCAGGTCTGCTCTGGTTAGTCATTCCCCGGCTGTCGGAGGGTGAAGCAGCAGCAGCAGGAAGAGCTGGAAGCCCCACGGGAGCTGGGAGCATAGTGACACTAAGCAGTATGAAAATGTCGCAGTGTGGATCCATCATGAATCAGCTGTCAGCCAGGAGGAAGTGGTCGAACATGAATGATTTGTGAATAATGTAGTGCCTACAAAAAAAAAAGTTCCAAACTCTCATTTCTCTTAGGAGCCACGGTAAAATCTTTTTTTCATTGACTTTAAAGGGATCCCAACATGGCAGAGGAGACCTGAACGTAGAAGCTGGCAAAGTCAAGAAGTCCAGGAAGCCTCAGCCGGATTAAACCTCTCTCCAAACCTACAACGCTCTCACACTCTCCTATCACTGATCATTAATCACTGAAAGGTGAAATGTAACAACACTTTTTTCCTTCCAAATCCTCTCCTGTCCGGAGCTGCCTGAGCAATGTGCTTCGAGCGGAAAGCTATCTTTCTCACAGAGGGGGAGACACGACGGCGTCTGAATGATCTGTCTGTAACACTGTGCTGGTTTCTCAATGATAGGCCTCTGCATTACAACAACACTGACTGTGGCGCTTATACCAAAAGATTACAGCGGTGATGTCTTGAGTAGCCGTTCACGTAGAAATCCATCCGGTTTTAAGTGCTTTTGTCACTAAATATTTCATGGCGGGTACATCAATTATGAACCAACAAACAGAGTAAAGTACAGACATCATTTAGAGAGTGTTCTACCACAGCAAGTTCAGCTTTTGACTTCATTGTTTAAGAGATTGATTGTTATTATTATAGCCTTACAGGGGACAGAAAAGCTGTAATAAACTTCCATTTCATTCTGTAGCTTTTCCTTATTAGTAGAAATTGCTACAAAATTTCATTTATCACATTCAGAGGGCTTTACTGCTATCGCTAAAAACAGCGCACTGCCTTAAAAACATATCAAATGTAAAAGCAAATGCAAATAATCATTGTATTACCCAAGGTGAAAAACCTGGATGTCGCATTCAGCTGTAGGGTGGCTATGGACATGTACACAAGTCAAACACATCAGAAGAGGATTTTTCAGTTCTCTCTGTAACCAGGGCAGCACCAGAAGCTTCAAAAAGACATTTTCAGTGCATTCCTGAACCTACATTTACATGTTCGTGTCTCAGTTGGATGACAGTTGAATACAGATTAAGTGCACTTTGTGTTATATATGTGGCAAAAGTGTCAAAACAATCAGTTTTCTTTTCAAGGGGTGGCTGCTTGATACAAATATGTCACGCACAATATATCCCAATGCCAAATTCCTTGATGTAGAATGGCAAGAGACTAAGGTTACTACCTTCATCTTAAGGATAGCCACTGTATGTAATGCATTAACTGATTCAGTGAATCAAGCAAGGTCTGTCTGGCACATCCCAGACAATAAAGATATTCAAAGTGACTTTGCTGCTTCTTTTTCTGTATACAACAAAGCCCCATGTGCTGCTGTCCTTGTCACTTGTATCTCCACTGCCGGCCTCCACATGCTCCTTCCAAAAATCTTTATAACCACTTTTCATCTGCCAGTATGCTATTACCCCAAATCCCACTCCCGTCTCCATGCAGGCTCCTAATGCACCGACAAGAACCTGATCCCTCACCCCAAAACACTGTCATTGTGTTTGATGGATCACAACCAAGCTGAGGTTTACCCTCTATATCTCCGTGGTGGTGGGTGAACCAACCTGCACCACTCTCCTGCATCATTTATTGAAGTTGAGCTTTGGTTCTTTTCAAACAAGATAAATACCATAAAATGGAGTTCATGCCCTGTTTACTGAAATTAATTATCATACAGATTCCCCTTTTCCATCTGGCCTCCCTAGCTCTTACGTATAGCTATATTAGACATCATCACTGTGCAGTGCATCATGAAATAGCAGAAGGAGACAGATCACAGTGCACAGATGGTGCATAATTACCTTATGATCCATGACACCTGTGTACCCCGCAAGTGTTGGGAGTGGCTCCGGTCTCTCTTGTTTTTTCATGGATGGAACAGGACCATCTAAACGGTGTAACGATAGTGACGGTGAGGGATATGATCTGTCACCAGAGCCGCTGTTGTTGTACACCAACAGAAAACCGGTAACCATGGTGACGAAGATGATGCCACTAACCCCATGGCACTGCAGAGAGACACATGACAGACGTTAAGATATAAAATAAGAGCCTAGAAACAAAATCAAGTCAGAGCATTCGATTTCGAAAATCAGCTTCAGGATAAGAGCTACATTTTCTTTTTTTGATCAAGAAGATCACTGCTAATTAAATGTCAGCTTTGAAAGCAGGGGCAATGCAGTAATTGCAGCTGCTCTTTTCCTCATGCAAGGCTGCAGATGGAACCTCAGCTGTGCCACTCTGTTGTTCAGCGGTAAATACTGATGCCTGGAGTGGTATGCCACTCCTTTTCTAACAGCATATACCGTTTCCTGAAGGCAGGTGCCGCTTGAAAGTTCATATTAGTGGTATGCCATTCATTTCAGTGCTCTCAGTGGGCAAGCACAGAGAGCACTGCAGTCATTACAGTTTCCAAAAATTATATTAATATTTACAAATATATCCATCCATCCATTTTCCTCCGCTTATCCGGGGTCGGGTCGCGGTGGCAACAGGCCAAGCAGGCCGACCCAGACCTCCCTCTCACCGGCAACATGTTCCAGCTCATTCTGGGGGATCCCGAGGCGTTCCCAGGCCAGCTGGAAGATGTAATCCCTCCAGCGTGTTCTGGGTCTACCCCGGGGTCTCTTCCCAGTTGGACGTGCCTGGAAAACCTCCAGTGGGAGGCGTCCAGGAGGCATCCTAATTAGATGCCCGAACCACCTCAGCTGACTCCTTTCGACGCGAAGGAGTAGCGGCTCGACTCCAAGCTCCCTCCTGATGACCGAGCTCCTTACCCTATCTCTAAGGCTGAGCCCGGCCACCCTACGGAGGAAGCTCATTTCGGCCGCTTGTAACCGCGACCTTGTCCTTTCGGTCACGACCCAGAGTTCGTGACCATAGGTGAGGGTAGGAACGCAGACCGAGTGGTAAATTGAGAGCTTTGCCTTCCGGCTCAGCTTCCTCTTCACCAAGACGGTCCGGTGCAGCGCCTGCTTTACTGCTGCAGCCGCACCGATCCGTCTGGCGATCTCCCGCTCCATCTTACCCTCACTCGTGAACAAGACCCCAAGATACTTGAACTCCTTCGCTTGAGGTAGGCACTCCGTCCCCACCTGGAGGGAGCAATCCACCGGTTTCCGGCAGAGCACCATGGCCTCAGATTTGGAGGTGCTAACTCTCATCCCCGCCGCTTCACACTCGGCTGCAAACCGCCCCAGTGAATGCTGGAGGTCACGATCCGAGGAGGCTAACAGGACCACATCATCTGCAAACAGCAGAGAGTCGATCCCGAGACCCCCGAACCTGACGTTCTCCACCCCCAGGCTGCGCCTAGATATCCTGTCCATGAAAATCACGAACAGGACCGGTGACAAAGGGCAGCCCTGGCGGAGGCCAACACCCACCGGGAACGTGTCTGACTTATTGCCGAGAATGCGGACACAGCTCCTACTGCAGTCGTACAGAGACCGGATCGCCCGTTGTAATGGGTCCGGCACCCCATACTCCCGCAGCACCCCCCACAAGAACCCCCGAGGGACCCAGTCGAAAGCCTTCTCCAAGTCCACAAAGCACATGTAGACTGGTTGGGCAAACTCCCAGAACCCCTCCAGTAGTCTTGCGAGGGTAAAGAGCTGGTCCACTGTTCCACGGCCGGGACGGAATCCACATTGCTCCTCTTGTATCTGAGGTTCGACAAACGGTCGGAGCCTCCTTTCCAGCACCCTGGCATAAGCCTTCCCCGGGAGGCTGAGTAGTGTGATACCCCGGTATTTCGAGCACACTCTCTGGTCCCCCTTTTTGAAAATGGGAACCACCACCCCGGTCTGCCAGTCCATGGGCACTGATCCCGACCCCCATGCGACATTGAAGAGGCATGTCAGCCAGGACAGCCCAACTATGTCCAGCGCTTTCAGCATCTCAGGGCGGATCTCATCCACCCCCGGCGCCTTGCCACCAAGGAGCTTTTTGACTACCTCAGCGGCCTCTGCCAGGGATATGGGTGAGCCTCCCCCTAGATATTCAGGCGCTGCCTCCTCTGCAGAGGACACGTTGGTCGGGTTTAGGAGTTCCTCAAAGTGCTCTTTCCACCCGACGATGTCCCCTGTCCGGGTCAGCAGTCCCCCCCCCCCCTGCTGAGAACAGCCTGGGGTAAGCCCTGCTTTCCCTTCCTGAGCCGTCGGATGGTTTGCCAGAACCTCCTTGAGGCCAACCGAAAGTCCTTCTCCATGGCCTCCCCAAACTCCTCCCATGCCCGAGTTTTAGCATTCGCGACCACTGCAGCTGCAGCCCTTCTGGCCTGCCGGTACCTGTCAGCTGCTTCGGGAGACCCCTGGGCCAACAAGGCCTTGAAGGTCTTCTTCTTCAGCTTGACGGCTTCCCTCACCTCCGGTAGCAGTGGAACGTTTCACATAAAGTCAGCATACTGAGCACAGATAGTGAAGAGATAGAACTGCTACTGTGTAAAGAGAATACTGCTGTTAAAAAGAACCTGATGTGTTTTTAAGTGTTTACAAACCAAATGTTATTGACCTTTGTTCATATAGCAGTACTTTTAAAATAAAAGTGCACAATACACTACTTTTGAATTCATTATTGAACTTTGCCATAACAATGCGATTAATCGCGATTACAAATTGCAATTGTTGCCCAGCACTAATATATATATATATATATATATATATATATATATACGTATATATATGTGGTGGTATAGAATGGCACTATATAGGTAGGTACCGTTTGCTGAAGGCAGGTGCGCTTGAAAGTGGTAGTCCACTGTCAGACAGGCACAGCAGTACCGTCTCTTGATGCATATGCACATTTAATGCATATCAGTGATGCCGGAAATGTATTTTTTCTGACTTTATTGACAAAGTGGCGCAACACAGCGTCTTAAATATAGGAATGTATCTATTTTATCTCGTCCATTTTCTTGTTCGGATATATGAAAAGCTTTTTAAATGACAATAAAGTGATTTAGTTTTTGCTGATCTGCCCTGAAACTGATATTATTGCCAATGTGTATATATACATAGACGCTGTGTTGCACATACCGCTGAACAACAGGGGTGTACCATCGGCCACTTTTCGATCTCGGCATTACTGATTACTTTCCCCTCTTGCAGGAAAAAAAAGATCTTTAAACATGTGCTCTCCTACATGATTGTCTTATAGGAATCAGATCAGTTAAAGATTATTTAAATGGTCAACATTAAAATGAGATCATAGTACACAATATAATGACAGCTCACCCTGTAACTCACTTATGAGAATACACTAAACGCTTCCCACAAATAAACATTACAGTGATATCTCATTCATAATTACCACTCTTATCTCCATCTTCACTGCCCCTCCAAATTCCAACCTTCAACCTATCGTCCTCTTAAAAGCTCCCTCGCAGAGGACAGAGGAGTCAGAGGAGCGTCGGGACTCTTCAGCATGCAACACTTGAGCGGCAGCAGATCAGCGCGCAGCAGTGACAAAAAAAAGAGAAAACGACGCTCCACTACTCTTCTCCCATGCTCTCCGTTAAAGGGATGGCCTCACTCGACACTGCGCTCCTCATGGTCCTAAACAACTCATGTTCCCAGCCCAACCCTCAGTCTCAGGGTTCACTGGGGGTTCATGAGATGGTAATTATACACTTAACACTTAACTGTTACTGTGCAACACGCAGTAATTATCCTGGTCAATATCAAGGGAGCTCTGAGTGGTTCTCGAATGTGTTTTCTCAGTGGCATTATTGCGTATTTGTATCTCTGTTTCTATAGTTAATTATTCCTTTACAGCTTTTCTTGGCACAATTAAATCAATCATAGTCAACACACTTTGTGAAATAGCTAATTTTCACATGTTAGCTCAGAGTAAATGCATTTTTCATTGCTTTTATAAAGCATCGCAGTTATTTTCAAATGGTCCAGTGATGTATTCAGTCTCAAAATGTTTTATGTGGGTTTTTTTTAAAATGTATTATTCTCCAATGTGTTAATCAATATGCTTATTGTGTAAGTCCTCACATCTTAAATCGGAGTGTATTCAAACATCATAATGTACCACATGCTGTTGTATGAGTGCTTTGCCGTCATTCAGTGGAGTTTCTCCCACTCTACTCCCCATTTCTCAATCCAGTTGAACATTTCTATTCTACACGGAGATGACAGGTGTATAATCATCATCCTCGTAATCACACAGTATGTCTGTGTGTTGGGAACAATGAATGCTCCCTATGGTTCACCAGATATGAGGTAGATACAATGTTTAGCTTTTTTTTTTTTTTCTTTCTATATTTCTACCATAGTTCCTAAATTACATCAATTTATTCCATTCAGATGAATGGAACCAATACATACAATGTTCATACAATGAAACCACATGTACATTTTCAGTTTGAAAAATATATTTAATGCTAATCATTATAAGTAATTAAATACAGAATCACAACTTCAGTGGACTCTCTCACATCGACGCTATTTCTTAGATCTCTTGAGTGACACATGCATGAAAGGACATTTCACTTTGCTGGCAGTGATTCACTGGCTGATGATATTCATTTTAAATGTCAACACGAGTTAAGTGTTTTTAGTGAGTGACTTTTGTAGGTCAGGTGAAGTCTTGGTGTTCTGAGAGAGGTGACAGTGTTTCATAAAATATGTTCTTGAGATATTGAGGAAACATTTAATGTCGCTGCCTCATCTTGTTGTTTTGTCATTTTATTGCATCCCGCTAAAGATTATATAGTTCTTCAAAGCGTGTTAATGATAATGCATCACCATTTTTTTGGGGACATCCCATTTGAGTAAAGGGAAGTATTTTATTCGTTTGTCACGGCAACCTGAGCAGCTAAACCTCCTCGTGGGAGACAGACTTTGCTGGAGGCTGTAATCTGGTGAGGAGGAGCCGGGATATTGGGGAATGAGTCATTTTATAGACGCCCTCTGAGCTCATTGTGTTCATTTTCTAATGTGTCTTTCATGTTCTCGTCATTCAAGACTCACTTTACAAACTGAAATGTATCTGTTGGCTTTGTGGGAATTAATAAGTAATCTATCCCAAAACCAACACGGAATATCGCAGCCAGACCAAATGCTGCAAGAAAAATCAGGGTAGCTACTGTGGGAACAGCACGTCTTTTCCTTTTATGTTGTTGGCCCAGATTTACACAAGTTTAAACAAATGTCTTTTTGAACTAATTGGCTTTATTCAGGGATTCATATAGAATATAATGAGATACAAGATAACACAAAGCAATGGGAATAATGCATTATGATACCATACAATATTAAGCAAGGGAAACTCATATGAAACAAGCTACAGTTTTATAATATAATATAATATAATGATAACGATTCTGGATATTTTTTCAAAACAAAGCTTTTTTGGGAAATACTGGATAGTTTTCCCCTCTAAAAACATTTCAATTGAATGACACTTTTTGGATGGGCTTTTCCTAGCTCACAGACGTGAGGGTAGCGTCCAGTGTTCAGTAGCACAACATATCAACAATGCATGTAATTAAACCATAAAAGGAAATTCTTTGACAGGAAACAATTAATATGTGTCTCATGCAAAGACCTAGAGCTAGATCAAATGTTTTGACCACCTTTCGTCTTTCATTTAGCCTCTGAATCAGTTAAAGGTTATCAACTGATCCAAGCTTCTGAGGACAACAGCTGAAATAGAACCTATTATGGAGCCAGCTCATTTGTTGGTTTGACAGCGATCAATACCATTTTTAATTCAGTCTTACATACTCACTTGTGTGGGGTTGTGGTGGAGACCACACCGTCATTTCCTTAGGCTCTTGTTACAGTCGCTAAGTTTGTAGCTGAGAAAATTATGAAAATATCAGATGACTCACTGCACTCTGTTTAGATCTGTTAAGGTACACCTTCATATGAAACTACGATGTTTCCAAAACATATGCACTATGTAACATTCACCATTTCTCTGTTTTCCATATGAGCATATCATTGGTAGAATTTTAATCAGCAAATTATCTGCATCACTGAGGAGCAGCGCCTCATAATGCAAATCATCGCCGTGAATTCAGAGGATTGGGTGGCTTGCGGTCTGTGTATTTTGATTAAAGGGTGTCCCCGAGGTCTTGAAGGCATCTCAAAACACACACGCATGAACAATGTCTGTGTAAAGAAAATCGAATTGGAATTAACTTGAAGACATCTGTCTGCTGGGCCACATTCAATACAAGTATGAAATGATCTGCATTGATTGCACCTGTTTGCTGAGCTGAAAGCTGTTGTTTTTTACACATTATAATGTCTCCAATTTCAGGAGTGGTTGCCTCCAGATGTCAGTATAAGAAACTAAGCGCAGGTACCGGTGGGTACAACATATGTTGTACTGAACCATGTCTGCGCTGTACGTGTCGGAGGCTCGACTACAATGGAACTTTGGTTCAGTGTGTTTTATCACACAAGATAAAGATATATATACTAATAGTGACTTTTCTCTTTGTCAGTTTAATGGAAAAATGTGCAAAATTATAAATTGTTTTCATCAGAATCGTCTTGTTGGCAGGGTAGAAATACCTCAATATGAGCAATTCTGTAAATGTACTTTTAGTGGCTGATTGGTTTATTATGTCAGAGTGATGTACAGTAATGTGACTGTCAATATAAGCAAGACAGCGCTGGACCTATTTCTATTAAACAGGCGATATTAACCTCTTAAACAGTACGCATCAATTCAACTCTAATACCAATACAAAACTATAATGCACTTGCAGAAAACAAAGGTGGAGGCGGTGGTGTGGTGGATGTTATTGTATCCTCCAGTCCAGACAAATACTGTGCACTTCAGCTGTGACACATCTTTTAAAAAAAGAGGGCAACAGAAGGGAAGAAACAGGCTTTATCTCCTGCATTTTCAGGCCCAGGAGATAAAAAATCTTCATTCTCTTTGCAAATTGCCTCCACTTTCAGACGGATCATTGACTCATCGGCTGGCATCCTAACCAATCACATATGCAATTTCCTGGTACCCAATGTTTCTCAGAATTGTTGTGTTTATCCAATTGATTGGTGGGTAAAAAAGACCTCCGATCATTGAGTGTATCTCTGCTGCCCGTTTATGCGGTGATGCTACTGCTGTACAGCGTTACCTAATCGCTTCCTTTTAATGGTGGGACTTGGGGGGATTTCAATTTTTAGGAGTCAGCAGGGTTGATTGCTGTTGCAGCAATTGTAAGCGCTGAAGGAAAAAGACAAAGGGTGATTGTGTTGAGAGCATCTCCTTCTGCCTCTAATCATAAAAACTCACTCACTTTGCAAAGTGCAAAAGGACAACTGCGGCACAGAGAGAAATTCTCTTGTGTTTCAGAAAGTGGAGAAAGGCAAAATAACAGTTAGAACACAATGCACCTATGGAATGTGTCACTGTCCTTGTTCAGTCCTTGCAGGATTAGTGAACCTTCCTACTGCTGGCAATGAACAAAGGATTTGCTCGACCTGGTGACATGTGATAGCGTTATAGTTCTGCCCAATTCGGCTCAGACAAAGGTAGATAACACGGTCACAAACACACACCAACACCATTCGCTGACTTATGCTCTTTTGATTTTTGTATATTTTATTATGGATTTCATTGATGTTTTATATTGCAGGTTATTTGTTTCTCTTTGTTACTATTACTGGTCTTATGTTACCTAAGAATGAATAAAATGTATTATTATTATTCACTTCTAAAAATGTGGGAATGCACACAACAGCAGGCACTATGTTTCCAAATAAGGTCCATCTGGCTGTGGTATCATTCTATTTATAGCATCAAAGCCAACTGCATCAGATGTGATGAATAGAAATTCAAAAATTACATCACAAATTCTGACAGAAACATACAGTAGGACTGATAAACAATCCTTTACATTTCTACATCTGCTGGCTATACCATCGTCCATGTCTCCATCCTTTTCTTTTTTGTTATACAATGTTTCACAACCAGACACATTAGCGGATCTCTGGAGGATGCAAATCCCTAGGGCATAAAAGGTTTAAAACCACTGTCCTATGCCTAAGACAAATGGCGCTTCATTTATCGTATTGCATTTGGCAATAATGTGATCCTGATTCTCTCCGTGTGCCACCGGCACTGATTCCGCCACATCAACGTATGATCGGTCCCAGGGAAGTCGATCCCTTCTTAATGCCTGGCCTTTGGCTACCTGAGCTCCCATTACTTTTATCGACAGAGCACTGAGAGAGACATCACTTTTCAGATGTCAGTGTGTAATACAAATTACCTGTCCCATTTCTAATCTAATCGTACATTAAAATGCATGAAATATTTAACGTTTTAGATATGATGTCATTAAAAGGGGATAACACTTGGAGATGTGCAATTATTATTCAGGGAACATCCAGGTTGAGTCCCTTTGGCTGCAGCTGTCACAGATAGAAACATTCTTCTTACTTGGTCTTACTTTGTTGATACTATATGAGAATTGAACCCTGCAGCTCTTGGATCACCCGGTTATTGTGAATCATTGTCAGTCTCTGCTGCCCCATCCTGGTCTTAGTCACTACTCTCAAAAACCCATAACCAAGGTGTGTCTGTGTGTGAATACTTATATGGAAAGTACATATTGAAGTATTGTAGCCTACTACACGTAATTCAGTATTATTGAGTGTTTTTTTTTTTGTTTTCTGTGACTCAATATTTTAACTCGATCTATTTCAAATGGGAAATTAATTTTTTTCCTCCACTACATTTATGTACATTTATTTTGCAGAGCAAATTTTTACATAACTCATAAACTGTGATGTAGTCTACTGTTTAAATTACCCAACAATGGACAAACTGTGTTTGAATGAGTACAGTAAGTGAGAGCCACCTGGATCACGCAAAAAATAATGAAACACTGCTTACTGGTGACACATCAAATAATAATGGATTTAGAGGGCCCATATGTATGTGTGTAATATTTTATTTACCTGTACATAAAGGATCTGAACCACACACACAGGTGGGCGTGTAATGTGCTTGATTGACGAGTTGAGTTGAGTTTTGTTGCATCTGTTTAGGTGGGAGAAGTTACACCTTTATCATTGTTATAAGTTAATATAAGAACAAGTGGAAACTCTTTTGTGCAACATATAAGAGAGATAAAACATGCATTAATGTCACTGTTAGAAATATAGGGGAGGCAGAGAGACAGCAATATTTGCAATGCCACAGAAAGCCCAGCTGAGGGCAGTGTTTCTCCACCAAACGCCTCACTGTGAAGATATATATGTCCCTGCCT
The DNA here is from genome assembly GCF_004355925.1 of Anarrhichthys ocellatus. Taxonomy (NCBI): domain Eukaryota; kingdom Metazoa; phylum Chordata; class Actinopteri; order Perciformes; family Anarhichadidae; genus Anarrhichthys; species Anarrhichthys ocellatus. The sequence goes on from NW_022280060.1 coordinate 4,171,128, forward strand.
CCTAAAAATACTGCCTGCAATATTGGCTGTATATTATTAATCAACCAAAAGAGGCCTCCTGGAATTCACCGCTCTTATTGCAGACACAGACCGTTTACCAAGTCCTCCGTTGTCTAGCATCGTTGTAAGTCCAACTCATGTTCATGTCAGCGGACAAACTGCACAAAAACGGTGTGCTTTAATAAAATCAAACACAAAACAATGGGGAAACGAAAATTCAGCAGCAGCAGCAGCCACGGTGCACGTCCCCTTTAAGACCGTTTTGGAATAATTAATGACGTCGCGCTGTAAACACGACTGACGCTCAGCTGCGTGGCCGAAAGCATCCTCCAAGAAGCTCGAGACCTCTCCAGGTTTCCTCCTGTGTTTATTTCTCGACGGGACCGCGCGAAATCCACAAAAATAACTGCGGTTCACCTCGACTCTCATATGCGGTCTCCAAAACCAAGACGACGTCGCATTTGTCCTGCTAAGTGCCATGGCTAGAAAGACGGACGTCCCCTCCTCATACTATGGTGAGTCGGTTCGTCTTTGTTGTAAACGCCAACATGTTTTTTTTCTTCTGTACTGTGAATAAGGATTTGACAACATGATACAAACGGTACGTTATTTAGCCTGAGTGATGTTTTTAACCCATTGCTGTGATTTACAGGGACGTTAGCTAGCTTACATTGTCAGTTGTTAACTATTTAGGGGCTATTTAATGGTTAACCGTTGACATCCAATACATAGTCAACGTTAACGGTTTTAAACGGCTATTAACGTTCGAATAAGTAGCCTAACTTGTGTGTGTGTGTGTCTTGAATCTGCTTCTTTGGCGATAGTTTAACGTTACCTGGTTAACTCCGGTGATATAACGTTAAGGTTTATGCCTTTGTGTTGTTTACCTTGTGAATACTCAATAAGTCGTATCACTTTCCTCCTCCACTTGTCATCACTTCATCTTTGTTGTAAACGCAGATATATTTTATAACATTATTGGATGACGATTATGACAACATGAAGATATAACGTTATCTCCATAAACGATTGGTCTGCCGATATGTCACCAGATTTATCGTTTTGTCAGGTTATTATTTTAACTGTCAGAATGTAACGTTAGTGGAAAATGCCCATCACTGTTTCCCAAAGACGATGCCATCAGATGTCATTGTTTTTTTGAATAGGACAAAGAAAATCAGCTAAGCTAACGTTTATCCTCACACTGAGAAACTGGAATTTGGGCATTTTAGCTTGAAAGACTTCCAACGATTAATTGATATGACCTCAAATGCGCATTAACGGTATAATGACATTTTAAACGGGTATTTAAAAAAGAGTAGCCTTACGTGTGTTTCAATCCGTCGCGAGTATTATTCGTATCCTCTTGTTACCGGAAATAATTCATTACAATACAGGAAAAAATGTCGATAAATTGTTTTTGGACAATCCATTAATAGATTAGTTAATGTTATAACCTCTTGCTGTAGTTTACAGGAACGTTTGCTAACATAGCA
>NW_022280060.1:4173023-4202073 GCF_004355925.1 Anarrhichthys ocellatus
ATATATATATATATATATATATATATATATATATATATATATATATATAAATAATAACTATAACTGTTTGTTTTTGTAAACGGTTGTGTCACCTAAGTTTCCTGAGTAGGTCAGTCTAATGGCCTTTTCAGAGTGTTTATTATGTTTCCCCTACACATGCTGAACATTATTTTTGCCTTGTTTTTTTACATATAAAAAAATGTGCAGTATACTGTTAACAACAATAAGTATTTTCCTCCACCTCTTCTCGCCACCATTATACAACGTTGTAACAATCGCAGTCCAGGTAGTTCTGTTAGTGATGAAGATTCAAAGCAATGTCCTCTGTGAATGATAATGACAACAAAGGATTTATAGTCTCCATGATACATGTAATACATGAGCAGATCTTCTGTCCATTAGCCGGCCTTAGTAATCATGTTGTTTATCAAAGCAAAAATAATCCTTTATCACCACCAGATGCCACACAGTGGCTTCCCTCTGAGACAAAGAATCACTTACACTGGTGATGTTTACCACACTGGTGGCTTTCTGAGGTTTGATACTAGTATTCATACTTCCACAGATGAAAACAATTGTTCTCTATATTTAGTAATCTTCCATTTAGTCATTGAAAAATAAATATTTTGTGCTTCTTTCACATTCATGTTGTCAGTGTACTGCTGCTCTCAGGCTACTACGGTGTGAAACTAACTAGCTATTGAAACCCAGACTAAGTGATCCACCACACTGACAGGACATTCAATGTCTCCTTTCAATGAGAAATGTCTTTGCATATATGGCTGTTGTCAAAGAGTGACTTTAATCATGTCTACACTCATCTATTTTCTCAGATTCACCCTAAAGCAAAGGTAGACCAAAAACATGATCAGCTACTCTGACCACACCCAGTTACATCGCATTATTGATTATTCACTTTTTCACGCTATAATCATTGTCTACAGAGCCTTCCACATCATTGTCAGTTAGATACAGATATTATCCAACTCCAAGTTTTATGTAATACTTGCAACCAAAATGTCTGTCAGGGAGGCTTTAGATAGAGTAGCAATATATAGAGTAGGTCTGCTCCTGACTGTGTCTCCCACATGCTGACCCCGAATGTCCCTCAGCCCTCATGACCACAGCACTCTGCCAATCACTACTGCAACCTGTCATCTGTGATAGAGTCTCACTGCTCTCGGCAGACATGCAGCTCACCACCGGGGCCTTCAAACCCTATCACCATAAACCTGACACTAGAGATTATGTGTAAGTGTAAAGTAAACATCTTAGCGCAGTTTTGGAGTGAGTGTATCATTATTTTTATATACATTACTTAGATGCAGGGTGTGCATCATTACAGAGGATAATACAATGCATATACCTGCATTATCTTCTCTTGTGTCAACTCGAGTGCTACTCTCCAGAGAATTGCATCAAATACACTGAGACAGTTTAATTAAGGAACATAATTTTGCCTAACAGCATCCACTGACCTAGCTAGCGGAGCATTGTCTGGAGTTATGGGGCCTCACTGTGTTTAGGTCAGCGGCTTTATGTTATTGGCTCCCTGGTGCTTTCCTTCCATCAGCTATAGCTCGGCAAAAGAGCAATTCAGAAAAATGTTGGTCTCACAGCTGAGCATAGAACGAGAAGACACATTTTACATCAGCATAATATACCCCGTAGTGTTGACAAATTAGATTGGAAATCTTTTTTTGCGATTGCTGGTAATGTACCCAAGGTTTCTGGCTTTCTGTGGTGGTTTACTTCTTTTATTCCCAAAGGAAGTGGATGATTCTCGTTTATTATTTCCAGTTCAGTTGGTTGGATAGATCTCGTCCAACTTGCCAAACTGTGTGTCAGTTGATTCTGATGTCCGTTCCGCAGAATCAAAGGAAAAGGCTTTTCTTTCTAGACTTGCCACATTGCATTGACACTCAGACACCTGTTTCTTTATGAACAGTAGCCATAAGGTGTGTTTTGTAGAAGAATTGGGTTTTTCTCAACAGGAAAACCTCTTACTCTCTTAAAAGTCATGAGTGATTTTCTAAGAAATGAGAAACCACTAACTGAAGCAGACGTTATGATGACATCAACATTGAGTTATCACCTCTCCCTAACATATTATATTGTTTTTTTTTCTTTTAATGAACATAATTACATGCAGCGAAAAACAAGTGAGCACTAATGAGTTGAGCCGTGTGTTTAAGCAGCTGCTTAAAAACATAACTACCTGCCATCCCATCATTCACGTTCAGCCGTTTGAGCCAGATTGAAGTGCTAGTATATTATATAATGTTTCTAACTATGTAGCAAGTGTTCAGTGGGCATATTCTGTCCTGCCGAACTGTTCAGTTAGTCATAAAAGAAGGAAATAGCTCATAATCATTCTGTGACAGCTTTGTAAGTAACAATTTAGATACGAGTTCCATTCACCACAGAAAGTGTTGAGTCGGGCACACTGTTAATTAACAAATTTCTCGCATGGGCAGCTTCCCTAAATGCTGCATTTTCATACAGAGTCAATGACGGAAAGCTGAGCGCCCTGGTTTAGAATCAAACATTCACAGCCTCTTCCTGTGAAAGTGCAGTCAGAGAAGGTTGCGGCTCAAATGGCCCAGTTTGCGCCCAGGACTAAGTGCCATCATGGGCTTCTTAAGTGTCACTGTCCTCTGCAAACACTCTGACTCCATAGTGCTCCTACACGTTTTATTAGTCTTTATTCGTTATTTTTAACAAGGTTATGTTCTTCTGCTACGAATTTCATGTGTCTTTTCTCAATAGATTGCAAAGTCAGTGCCTGAGAGTATATATTATTCACACTAATGATAGGGTGAGTCAGTAAATAATTGTCAGATTCACTTCTGCACAGCACTGGATGGGGATTTGTTCAAGTCCGTGAAAATGGGACATTTAAGCTGTGAAGCGACTTTCTAGGCGACAGCAAGGAGACTTTTAAATTTCCCATTTGCAGTACAAATACAGTCAGTGTTTGTTTATGACTAGGAGGCTAAGTAACATTGCCAGTGATTTATGAAACACAAGCCAAAGATACACCGGAAAACGAGTGAGAGATAAAGCTACCTTCATGCTAGACACGTAGGTGTGGAGACTCGAAATTACTTTTGATAGGTTTAATCTGCTAAATGATGCAGCTAGCGTGATCAAAACAAATGCATCATTATCCTAAGAACAAACGAGACATGATGTTCTGATGTTGCAAACATGCTTTTTTCTTTGCACAGGTGAGGGTCTTGCATTGCACCCTACAGGTTTGCTTAGATAAATCATGGATTTAGTGTTGTTGATGCTAATCTGAGTTTAATGTGAGCAGACTGCTGAAAGGCAGAGGTTCAAAGGAACACAGACAGTGAAGTGATGTTAAAGGCAGTGTTGGTAATCATCATCAAAAAACAGTATTCATATTTTTATTGAAATTGTCATTACATCCTGACAGATTAATCAATTATTCAAATGCTTAAATCAGGTATATGTGGCTGTTGCAGGACTGTAATAAGCCCGTCCAACCATTTCATTCAGCAAGACGGTCTACCTGTCTACCTGTCTGTCTGCCTGCGCGTATTCTGCCAGTGTACTCACTGTTTGTCACATACTAACAATAGCCATGTTTGTTGTTTTTGTTCATTATGATAATTTTGGGGGAGTGGCTTTAGACAGAGGCCTGACATGGTTGTCAGTGGGGCCAACTTGGCCACTTTCTTGCTAGATTTAGCAACTTTTGGAGCTATCGTTGGTCGGTACTTTCATCAGAAAAGAGTTGGCATCACTGGGCTAGGTTTTTCAGTTGGATGATTTTGAAAAATCTAGCGCAGTCTTGCTAGTTTCTCAAGATAACCAACCCTGCCTTTAATATTGATCAAATGAAGACATTGGCCCTACTTCTACCTCCAGGAGAAATCTATATTGTATAACTAGTTTCATAAAGTCATTAAATTACATAAGTGCATTAACATTTCCTGCAAAGTATCCAGATTCAGACTCTGTGATGTGCTGTGACACATATACGTATACGCACTTATTTAAAGCCACATCATGGACAGTCAGTAAGAGATTCTCTTTGTGGACTTAAATTTTATTTGTGTGAAGTGTTGCTTACACATGATGACCTTCAGCTTTCTGCTAGTTGTTGTTGGGGCCCAAAGTGGACACATTTGAATCAAATATGCAATTGAAAACAGTGCTATGGAAATATACTCATTCTCCCTGAAATGTGCAATTGCAAAGTCTCATTACTCCTACCATTATGGATCTTGGCCCAGATGCATCTTGCCTAACATAAAAGTTTAATGTGCAAAGGGAGATGAGGATTTTTCTGTGTTAACATACACGGCAAAAAAATCCTCGTGGTAATTAGTTGTTTAGATCCTGGAGATCTTGTTTTCCTAAAACACAGAAATAGATCTGGCTACAGGGTGAGATATTTTACAGTAATCTGTTTTCAGTGCAGATTAATTTGAGCATACTTTTGTGAGAAGCGAGCTGCCTTATCTTGTCGTGGTTTTTCACGATATCAACACTAATACCTGAAGAAGTTGTGTACGAGAGACAAGTCTTGAATACTGAGTATGAGAGAGGATTTGGGCATTTGCAGTGGTGTGTAAATGGCATATTTGGTTATCAAGATGAAGCACATCCTCTTATGTTTAAGTCTTTATGAATCCAGGCCAAAGCCGGTTGAGCCCGTCACTGATCCACAGTAGCAGGAGCGAGCCTGGTTTCACAGGAACACTGGGCTGCCACTGAAATGCCTGGAGGATCCCACAGAAGTAACCAAGGTCACAAAGCCCCAGCCACAATATACTGCCACTTCTCCGCTCAGAGCGGCAGGCTAGCTGTCAGCGGCTGACACGCTCGGATGCTAACTCCTCTCTTGGGGGTCGAATCCCAGCCCGGATCCCACTATCCTCTGCTTCCGTGTCTTAGCTTGCCTCTGAACATATGCACCGTAAACACTGTTCATGCACAGATAGGAGTTAACCCAGTGGGCTACCAAAACCAGACATGCCAAGTACTCCTTGAGCATCTGCTAATAGTTGAGAGGATCCCAGGGGACTCTGCTAAGTCAAACCTAAACCAGAGATCTGGATGCTGTTGTCTTGTTCCAATAAGGAGACAAGCACTTGAAAGGTTGTACTGTTGTCCAGTGTGAGGGGGGATAAGAGCATGGCAGGGAAGATGTTTTTGGATACAGAAGGGCGCTGGAAGAAAGCCAGAGAAAAAGAGTGTTTGTGTGTATTATCTCTCTACATTTCTAACATTATGAAAATGGGGGAGCCATCTGGAGCTTTTTAACTGCTTTGATTACTTCGGCTCAGTTTTGTGTGGGAGACTTCCTTGATCATAATGCGGTTCCCAAAAGTCAATGTGTGTAGTTTCTCTTAGTGTAGTGTAGTGTAGTTGGGGTTAGCTGGATGTGAGAGAAACATGAACACTGCTAAATTAGAAATACAAACTACAGTCAAAGCCCAAAGCCATGTCACGGATGTTTCTCTCCTCTCTGGATTGGCAGAAGCCAGTGCTTTCATCAATTATGAATGAACATACTGTATACAGCATTCAGGCTTTCAGGGTGTGCCTGCCCTGCTGAGCAACATCATTATGCAGAATTTTTAACATTTCTATTTTTACTTTTTTTTTTTCCTTATTTGTAGCTGGATCTAAGCCCAGTGTAGCTTTAACAGGAGTGCGAACTCACAGCACTCCACTCTCTCCAGGTCTTAGAAATGTTTGTTAATCAGCAGAGTGACGACAACAAAAAAAAGTCCTTCCCTAAAGGCCCCTCTGACCCAGCCCATGTAGAGCACCTGCAGTGTTCGAGCTGTTTGCCTGACCACGGTATGAAAGAGGCCTGTGTTGGACAGTGGGGGCCTGGGCACACTGGTGCCTGTGTCTGCCCGTGTTCATGTGTCTGTGGACTAGACGAGCTGGGAAATGCTGGGGGGCGGGCGGCGGGGGGGCGTGGAAACGGGCTGGAGAAAGTAAAGAAAGTTTTACTGTGGAGGGTGTGATTACATCACTGTACCGTGTGGTTAACATTCCTACCATTTTATATTTGACAATGATGTGCTTTCAATTTTTGACTTGGATTTTAAGATTTCTATATTTGCCGTATAGGCTGCAGGTTTGTTCTCGCATTATCAGATCTCACAGTATCTGCAGTGATGTTTGCCACACTAAGTATAAATTATGTGACTCGGTAGATAATCCCCGAGCAGTCTACTAACCTTATGATGAAGTGAGCTGCTGGAGATAAGTGTGCAGTTTAGCGATGAACTGCTTCTGTGACTTTCCGTTGAAGCTTTATCTCTCCGAGCTGGGTTGTAATTTTTTTTCCTGCACAGGCACTCAGAAGTTGATTCTCAGCAGTCAATCCAGCACATACTTTAGAATCCGTCTGACAGGAGGCACGGACTTCAAATTGAGGCGTTCTCACACAGAGCTTTTATTAAACCTCTGTTGGAAGAAGGCATTTTATCACAAAATGTGTGTGTCACAGACTTATTTTACACTGTTAGGGTCCTCACCACTGTAAACTGATCCATAGATCTTGTTGCTATGGCAGACTTGCTGCAAATGGAATTTCGGAGCGAAGATTAGTGCCAAAGCCTTTTGTCTGATCCTGATGTGTAATTCCTCACCCAGTCCAGCCTCATTGCCTCTGAGCCTCTGATTACCACCATCACTGTTGTGTTATGCGTAAATCTTTCGGTCACAGCAGGACACGTGTCATTATTCAACACTCTTGTCATTAGAGGAGAACCAGCAGTTAGTAGAGCTAACAGTGACTCCGGCCGTCCCAGTGCAGCATGCCTGCCAGGCTTTTTCCGAATGTTGTTGACCACAGAGCCCTCTCTCAGCCTGACTACAGCCAGCGGCACACATCCAGTGCACCGCCCTCGTCTCCTGCGCCGGCACACTGCAGTGCGGTCTAAACAGCCGTCACCTAATGCAGAGCCTGCTTGTATCCGGGCATCACTGGTGGTTCTCACCACTCTCTCTCAACCCTTCATTCAAATCTGAGTTGTGGGACAGCATCCTGGTGTAAGGCGTCAAGCTGATGTAGCTAATTTTATCTGTGCTGTATCAGCACAATCTCTATCACCTGAATGTTATTGTGTTAAAGTGAAGGGGGTATGTAGTCCTCCAGAATGTTTTAGTATGCTGTACACTATACTACAATATGTTTTTACTGTCGGGGGAGTATGCAACAATCACATGTTAGTTTTTGAGTTCCCTCCGTCATACTGTATTGACAGGATTACATATATTGGACATTGGCGCGGGGACCATGCTGCTTGCAAATGTATCCTGCTTGCTCCACAACTCCAAAACAGTCTGCCGATCAAGAAAGCACACATGACTCTGGATCAAGCTCTGCTCCCTGACAGTCACTGCACCACAATCCGTCCTCTCACCACTGGCCTCCTTGATCTCGGTGTGATTCAACTTGCACTCACCATATGGACTTACTTGTTTGTGTCAACAATGTCTCCCGCACTGTGGAGACCTTATGTTTTGATTATTCACACAACCGAGGAGGATCAATGAAATGATTTTTTAACATCCATTTAAATTCAGCTTACGTTGGGCCCCGTCTAGTACCCAGCTACGGATCTCGTTCACCCCCAGCAGCTGCATCTCTAATTAGCTCTGATGTGAGTTAATGTGATGCAACCTGCTGGCCGTGTGGGTGTAGCAACAACCACTGGGATACAAAACAATTGGAGGCAACTTCCGGCACAACACAGTGGAATAGCTCACTCTGTCAGTACATCATGCACAGATGCTGATAGGGTTGTAAGAGTATGAGATTTTCACGGTAGTATAACATTAGTATAACAGTATTTCTCTCTTGTTTTTTTTTTTTTTTTTTTGTAAACAAATAAAACAAGTTAAAGTCGAATTGGTATGAAGCTGTTTTTAGTTTAAATGGTTAAATTGAATGCAAGTTGGGATGCTTGACCATGGTTCTTGACATTTGACTCAGTTTAATTGCCCTGTGGTAGTTGGTTTGTTAGCAGCATGGTTCACTCTCCCATATTGTGTGAAACTATTACATTTTTTATGTGTATGGTGCATCATCTGTGAAAACATCTTTGAGCTCTTAAATGTGTAGGTCATTTGAAATGGAGTGTAGCATCCTCTTAGATCCAGAGCTAGTGCTCTGTGAATGCTGCAGTGAGCACCTGGTCCGGTGACATCGTGTCCTTGGCTGAGGACTTCACACACTTAACCCAGAACATCTCACATTTATAGACCTGGAACACCACTAAAGTGAGTGGCTTTCAGTGACAGCCAACCAGATGGCTAGGCACACTCATGGGGTTTTTAACAGCAAGGGCAAAAGGAAAAAAAAGCACATAGAGCCTCTCGTATCAAGGCTAGCCGCTCACGCTGCTGCCATGACAAAGAGCTAAAATGGTCATTATCACACCTACAGTGCATTCAAGGAATTTCCTCATGATCTAATATCTGCACATAGCCCCATGCAGTCATGAGACCAGCTAACCGTGACCTTTGACACATGCAGTTCTCCATCTGCCATAATTATTGCTCCATTATACAGAAATGTGACAATTACTCACCGAGATTCAAGTACATTTCCAGTCCAGCGCATTTGTTGTTGCTGCTGACTCGGCAGCTTAAGGGCACCAGGGTTGTTGGTTTGAGAAACTGTTGTCACTTTTCCTGACATTATTTTACTGTTGGCCCAGCAATTTGGCATCTCTATCCTTCAGAAAGTTTATACTTTCACACCTGCAAATGTGTGTAACATCCGCCTTAACTTCATGCAGAAATATTAGCTTTAGAAACCTTGTTTGCCATCATAGCCAGACGATTGTGGTAACTTCACTCAGTCACTATGGGATGTGTAGCTGGAGCAGCCTCCAGGCTGTACTGTGCTCAATCAGTTATTCTAGGCAGAGACTTTGTACATGTATTGTATTATAAGATTTCTCATTTTGCAATTGTGTCCAGTCCAGGCATTATACAATTTAAAAAATAATCTTTAAACAGAAGACGTTTTTTAGTTTTAGTTAACTTCTGTTGAGCGTAATTCTTTTAGTTTCATATTCAATGTAGCCTCAGTTCTTTCATTACAAACAGATGGATATTACTTCACAATGTCATAATTGAGATAACACCGACGTCTCTGTGTTGAATTTGTTAGAGACATGAAAGAGATGTTGCTCTGGTTTTTGCATTTACTGTATTTGGCCTTTTAATGACCTTTTTATGGGCGGACTAAGGAAAGCCAATACAGTGTTGTAGTGCAGACTAACAAGACATTTAGTGGAGGTGTGAATGGTATCGACATCACAATAAGAGACTGGTTTAGTTCATCTGGTGAATAAATGTGTTTTTCTGTTGTGAAATAATGACTTTTTTGCCGAAGCATAGCAGTACATTACAAGAGACAACTTTGTGTTTTGGAGTTCATTTCTGAAAAAAGAAGTATACATTTTGTCCAGTAAAGTGTTCACATTTTGTCCAGTAAAATGTTCACCTTATCCAATTAACGGAAAGTCAATTATGCGATGTTACTTTTGTGTATCGTCTGTGATGCTTTTATCTGAAGCGAGAGAGGATGAGGTGCGTTTGATTTCCATCCATGCCAAAAATAAATCAAATATTGAATAATAATATCTAAGACATTAGCTACAGTATACCTAATGAATATATCTAGTTTATTACTCAGTGTACACCATGGAGAGCTGGATGCTGCGTTCAAAGACAGTGGCCTGTTCAATCCTGTGAAAGTTGCTCACTGGGCAGAAGGAGCTTCATTTTCAGGCTGCTTTTGTGGATTTCGAGCTCGCCATAGTTAAACGTTGAGCCTGGAGCATGTGCAATAGTGAGAATACCCGGAGAGGTTAAAAATAAAGATCTACATTTCTAAAACATTACATTGCTACGTAAAAACCTGTGGCGCTAACAGTGTATGCTGCTTTTGCTTTTTAATGGTTGTAACAGTGAATAGAGCTACCTGTCTTTAACAGTGTTGTTCCTTCATTTCATTGTCTTCTGTCTAGATTACCAGATGATGTGGTGGTTCACTTTCACACTGAGATCTGTAGGATAAAAATGTGTTCACTGTTTTACAACCACAGCACACACAACTCTATAAGCATGGTCATAATCTTGTTCCAGAATAAACTACACTGGCCAAGTTGAGTGTAGTGGAAGATTATATCACCCAAAGCAACAGTATGTGTTTTTAATAGTTTTTGCATAATTGCGGAGATCTATGGGATGGAGGTGTAAGCTCAATCAATTTCAGCCAATACTTGTTATTAGGATACATTCACTGTTGGCTTTGGTCATTTAGTTGTATTTGCTGATAGAAATAAATACATTTAGGACTCATTACATTTGACAGTACATTCAGAAGATGATTTGTACGTGGTACAGTGTACTCATTCCTCACACTCTCAGAAGCGGGGCTGAGTTGTACGTCTCTCGACAGGATGAATGGGCAGATGGGAGATTGGCCCACTCATGCTGCCCCCAAGTCTGCCCCAGCTGCTTGGAGATATTACGCTCCATGTGTGGTGATTAATAGGTCCTCAGTCACATCAGACTCAGTTTCAACTGGGCTAGAGACGACTTGGGCACCAAAGAAGAAGCCAGTGATGAATGCAAATGCTTCTTCATACCTCCAGGAGCACCCAGTGGGAGTTACCCCCTCGGGTGACTGATGGTGTTTATGACATTGGTTCAGTATTCACTTTGCTGGGTCAAATGGGGAATCCTCACTGTGACCCATATATACGCTGTTTGGCTTCGGTCTTATAGTTGTTCAAATGATTTATCATATTTCTGTGTTAGCTACATTGTTTTGGCTTTATGGCTTTATCCTAGCATGATCATCCCTCATCATCGCAGTCCTGTTACGAGACCTGAACTGTGAAGTGGCCTCGTTAGGTTTTATTGGCCAGTTAAATAGAACAGCAGGTTAACTTTACTCGTATAGTATATGGTGTCCAATGCTGTGAAATGTTGCTCATTTGGATATGTTATTCACTCTGTCAGTGAGTTTTATTTTTGTTCTGTTTGAGTCTGTTTGAGTCTAATCTCACCCTTCTCTGCTTTTCTTATAGGTGAGCCACGCAAGTATGACCCAAACTTCAGAGGGCCGGTTCATAACAGGTACTACACATACATGTTGCGTCTAACAAATATAGCAGTATAATAATAAATAATAATACTTTCGATGCACAATTACGTCACTGTGTTACAAATGTATTTTGAGATATGTAGGCAGAACTCACAGAGAGATATCTCAAAACTGAAATCACTTAAAAACTATATGTGTATGTGCATACTACTAAGGCTTTGTAAGAAAATGTGTTTGCTTTTTTTACTCTGGTGGCGGGAACCCTTTTAACTATTTGTCACTGTCTTCCGTGTACATTGATTTTGTTCATTGTATAATCCTTTTGGTACACGCCCAAGTCGAAGCGCTGATAGATTGATCATTCATCATGCCACGTTAATAAAGATTGAGGCCGAGTGCTGGCAGCTCTCTCCACTCCACCACACAGATCAATGGCCATAAGTCAAGCTGGTGGCTGGAGTTAGCCCAATGACACACACTATTAACTAGCCAGATACACCCAAACAGATGTAGTCCACACATCACCGGGGCCATTGCATCGAGGTGTCTCCTGTCTTTCAACCAGAAGCATGGGAGCACTTCTCCTGATGAACTACAGCCTGCTGTCTGCCTAGTAAGGGCTACGATTCTATAAAGAGATGTCTTTGAATCACATGAAATTGGCAACTTGTGTGATACTTTAGGCACTTGAAAGTGAGCTCACATATGCCAAAAAAGATGGACAGTGATGGTGCTTTACAGATGCAATCACAGATTCACAGAATCGCAGACCTATCAACTGTAGTTTGATAATCCCTCTCAAAAATGAGGATATTTAAAATTAAGTCTGCATTTTATGACTACCTGATTTCTGAGCAGAATTGTGCAATAAAGCAAAAAACCCTCCGAGTGGTTCACCTCAGGCTTTTTTGATGACTCAGTCATTTTCTGAGGTAAAGTAGGCTCTTATCTCTTTTATGTTCAATGTGAGTTTGGCAGGCTGCTGTTAAGGCAGGTTTCAGTCCTCCTGTGTCTCTTTATCCCACCCCTCTCCAGCCCATTCCACTGCTACAGCTGGGTGAAGGCGCCACGGATGCTTTGATGTTTCTGTGGCTCAGAGGCTCTTCTTAATGAGAACGGGGAGAGAACCGACTCGGTGGTCGTCATGTTTTCATGAAGTAACCTGAAGTAATCTGTGGTTATTGAGCAGTCCTCTAAAGGACATATACGTGTAGTGGGACAATATAATACACAGATATAATCTGTGTCCAAAATATACACTGAGGAGCCACAACTGCACAACTGTATTGCAATGTAGTAATGCCTTTTGATGTGCACTCACAAACAAATGTATCCTGCCACCAGGGACAGCTACCTGAAGGAGCCTCGTGTTTGTCAGACATCCCTATAGTGTGAAAATCTGACCCTCCAAGTGTCCTTTCCTGTTAATGTCTGTTACAAAGCAGGGACAGGCTGGAACCCATGCTACTCTGTGGCACTGCTGCCATCTGTGGCACCTCTGCTCGCTCAGAATATCAGCTCAACAAATGTCAGTGTTACAGAACCTCCAGTACTGATGTTTTTTTTCTTCCCCGTTCAGTACACCAGCAATGCTCTGGTCCCTCTGGTCCCACTTCACATCTGAAGAGGCCGGGTCGGGGTCCGACTAGATTTGCAGTTTTTGTTTTTTTTGGCCTGCTTTTCTGAGATAAGAGAACGAAGCAGAGTTGTTTTCACTCCCCTCACTTGGTCAGCTTCTCTTCAACGCTCACCTTTGCATGCTTCACAGGTGACCGTGGTGCTGTGTGCACTCTGTCTTAATAATGCAGATGGATCTACAGTAACATAGTGCGGCGTAGGAGAGGCGAGGTCGGCTTTAAACCCCTCAGATCACCACGATGTGCCGCTGAGTGATAGCTAACTCATCTTCCAGCTAAAGGATGGAGAGGGATTCAAACATTGCCATGGCAACCCTGACAGCCTTTCCCCTTGTTTTTGTCTTAGACGTGATGAAATGGTACTCCCTTGTCTCTCTCTGTTAATCACATGCACGATATCAGCAACAGCGTTGGTTGTAGTGTGTCAGGTGTTTTTTATACTCCTCATATTTCACTGCCAGTGTAGAACTGCAGCTGTCTTCCTCAGGCAGAGCCTTTGTTTCTCTATTATCTCCCGAAAATAATTGCTGTGCTTTTCCTAAAAAAAGTCCCTAAGCCTCACTTCATATTGCAACCAACTGCTTGTTGAGTCTTTTGTCTTCCAGTGTCGGTCATTGCAGGTTTTGGCTGATATTTGCCTGAAGATAGAAAGTAGATGGTCTGTGAGTGGAGATATAATATTTTGAATTTGCAGGTATCCGCAGTCGTGATGGAATTCAGATGAGAGCGGTGATAATGGAGTCATCTTATTTTAAAATGAGAAATGAGAATCAGCAGCCCTGCTGGGACAGAAAACATTCCCAATCCTCTATATTAAGTTCAGAGCAAACCAGTCTAACATAGAGCTCAAGCTTTACTGCCGTTATTAATGCAGTTAAAAAAATAGCTCTTAAACTTATAAACAGTCTGGGATCATTTGCAATTCAAGCTTAAATTACACAGCTGACCCCAATTGATAATTGATTCTAAGAGGCTGCACTGAGTAACACTACACTGAATAATGTAACTACATAAGTATCTATTTTAAGCTACATTTACCCCTCTTTGTATGGGTTGATCTGTGTGCTCTAGCCTCTCTTCACTGTCTGCTACTTAATCATGAAATTGTACTTGGAGGCTGAAGAGTATCCCGTGTAGAAGCATGTCACCATGCTGCATACAGAACGAGGACAATCCTCTCTTCAAAGAACTACACAGAGGAAACACTGTCACATCTCTGATCTCAGGCCTCCTTTTGACATCGCCTTCGCTCCTCTGGATGAAAGAGGAGAAGGGTCGAAAGCTGGAGGAGATGAGGGTCTCTACTCAATTTGTGGTGTGAGAGGCAGCCTATGTATGTCATCTGTATGGTACTACTGGGCACAGTGGATTGAGCCTGGCTTTATTCAAGGCTGGGCTCAGCACTCCGAGTCTGAATAGTTTTTTTAAAAGGGGGCTGGACTGACAGCTTCTCTCAGAGTGGAAAGGAGGGGATGAAAGCTTGTTGTTGGGAGAGAGACAGTGAAAAAGAGAGAGAGAGAGAGAGACTCTAAGACGCTGCTTTAAACTAGCAAGCTGAGGATGCTGTGGAGAGAGAGGCAAACTTCAAATAGCTGTCTGTGCCTGTGGGACAGTTAACTCTCATTAGAAATTCAGTAGACCTCCATGCAGTCTCTCTGAAAACAGAGTACAGATGACACCTTGTTATACCTGGTAGCAAGTGCTGCACCCAGATGTAAAGCTCAAACTCGCTTGCATACAGCAGCTCCATCATGATTACCAACAACGAAATGGTTAAACACACAATCAACATAAAATGTATTTTCCTAAATTTCTAAATAACCTTATTTTATGCTTTTATTCTTTCCAGTGTCAGGCGTCTGTTATTTGTTTTTTTCACACATTTTTTGTTTTTTTCCTCCCAGGAGCTGCACGGATGTGGTGTGCTGTGTCATCTTCATCGTTGTCATCCTCGGCTACATCGCGCTGGGTACCGTGGGTGAGTTCGACACATTGCTGCTGATTGCAAAGTCCTTAATGACACACACGCACACACACACACACACATACGATATGATATGTTCTGATCTGGTCATGAAGTGAAAGTGTCTGCCTGTGACAATAATTTGGCACAAACAACATGGGTTTGCTCTACTCCACAGGATACACCGACACTTAAGGAGAACATAAGCTGTTTTTTTAAATTTTTTTTATTAGTTTGATTTATTCATAATTTCATTGTGGGCTATTTGACAAAATGTGTGATTGTTGAAATTGCGTGGGAGTTGAGAAATGGAGCTCCCCCAGAGAATGGGCTCGTCTTTTAATAAGAGGGAGAGTCACCACAACATGCAGCTTGTATGTTTTCTGTTGATTTTCTTCCCTCTGGCTCTCATTTCATTCAAATTGTCTCGTTCACTTGAGTGTGACAATGTCCACTTTGTCTGCAAATGACTGAGTGTGCAGTGCGGTGAATCTCCTCATTGGCTTTTCTTTATTTCCGTCTTGCCTCAAGTTTTCCTTTTTCCCCATTTCATTTTCTTTACTTTCTCTCTCTCTCTCTACTTTTTAGTTCACCGTCTCATTTTTTTCCCAATCTGCCACTTTTCTTTCTCGCTTTCTCGTGCAGAAAACATATCCTGTTTAATCCAGCACACCTGACCGCACATCTCTGTCCTCGTGTCTTTCACACGTATGATAAACATCACGAATTAGGGATGAAATGAATTCCCGACACTGTCCCCAAAGAGCCGTCCGTTGCCAGCTTGTTGTCAGCGGAGTCACGTCTCAATCTGGGCACGGGAAGGACTTTCTGTTTCGCAATCATTTAAAAAGAGCAGCAGCCACAACAATGGATGCGACTTCAAATACACACTGACATTGTCTGCAATTAGCTGAATAACTGTGTTCTTTCTGTAAAAGTTGTAACGTTTCATCATCCTTGTTGTGTCAAAGACTGTCATTGTTTTACCGCTTCACATTCAGAACAATATTTCATAAACTTAGAACTTAGAATTGCTTAGTAAATTTAATTTCAAGGCTCCTGCTACTCCTGTCTAGAGAAACACAACAAAACAAACTGGATTGATGCATTTATTTTTTTAAATCTGTGGTGATGTTTCTTCTGAATTCACATGCATACATACGTTCCAAATACATTTCCATTATCTTTCTAATTGTAGACACGCATGGCCTTGGCCTGATGCACTTATAGATTGATTCCTATAGGACCCTCTTTGACCCAGCTGTACCTACTAATAATAATAATAATAATAATGCAACACATGTCTTAAGGTAGCTGATACAAGCTCTCAGACTTACTCTACACTGATAGCACGTGTCCTTTAGGACCACAGAGAGCCGTGTGTACCTCGGTAGGTAGAGCGATGACACTGAGTCTGTGTCTAGTGTGGGTGACACATGTTTAAATTGTGCTGTGCTGTTGTTTTCAGCCTGGATCCATGGCGACCCCAGGAAGGTCGTCTATCCGACCAACAGCCGCGGCCAGTTCTGTGGCCACAAGAACACCCCCAATGCGTGAGTGGAGAAATATCTTTCTTCAATGATTGGACACTGGAACAATTATGTTCCCCAATTTGTCTGCCAGCTTCCCGGCGTTATCTTTACACTCGCATAAGGATTTGACCACAATACACGGCGATGCTTTGTGATGAATTATGGCAGGCTTCACTGCATGGCTCACTCTCTCCAAGCGTATGTACGTGCGTGTTTGAATGCTTGCTGATAAGACTTTGCTTCTCTGTCTTTTGAATCCCTCTAATCAGACTTCTCTCTTTATCGTCTCCACAGAAACAAATCCAGATTATTCTACTTCAACATGCTGAAATGTGCCAATCCTGCAGTTTTGATTACCCTCCAGTGCCCTACAACCCAGGTAAGAGACTGAATGAAGCCCCTTCTGCCCAACCGTTGTGTTCCTCACCCAACCTGTCCGCCACGCTTGATTATGCAAGATTGATGGGATGTCTCATTAAGTGGATGTGTTGCCTCCTCCAGCTCTGTGTGTCCAAGTGCCCTGACAGATTTGCAACTCTACTGGATGCATGGAATACCAAAAACTGGGAATACTACAAGCAATTCTGCCAGCCGGGCTTTGAGATTAGCAGTAAGGTGAGAGACGGTGGTTTGTGGTCCATTACAAGAGTTTGAACCCTCTTCTGTTGTAGACACACTTTTTGGAAATATAATTGTACAAGAATGCCTCTAAACACAAAAAAAAAGTAAATCCATCCTCAGATTTCATCACTTTATCTGTCCAGTGGTTATAATGAAGAGCTTATTTGAATGTGACTTGAGAGACGTTGAGCTAGCAGCCGCTGATGCACATCACAGCCCCGTTCAGCCGGCTGGTGGCAGATCGGTGACGTTGGCGCGGTGGTGTGTAAGAACCACAAAGTGAGGTGGTGTGTGTCGGTGCACCTAACGGCTCAGTCATACTGTTGGAACTGAATCCCTCGTTTCCATTCATCCAGTCATCCCAAGTATGACAGTGTTACATCAGAAAGGATTCAATCCAACCACGTCACAGGAACAATGATATTATTATTGATACCAACGCTCAATGCAAATTAAACGTTGCGATAATAAACACTATGATAAACATCTTGTTTTCAGTTGTTGTGCCATCTCTTTTGTTTCCCTCTCAGTCCATTGTAGAAGTCCTACGAGATGAAGACTGCCCGTCTATGATCGTGCCAAGCCGACCCTGTAAGTACATCTGAACAACTGTAATCACAACCGCACACATTAGCTCACTATCTGTGAGCCGGGCCACTAAAGAAATGTGTTTCAGTCCTTCAGCGGTGCTTCCCGGATTTCATTACAAGAAATGGAATTTTAACTGTAGCCAATGAGACCCTCTTCAAAGATGGTAACAATAACCAGAGAAGTGTCCTCGACCTCAAAGACGCTGCCAAGTAAGATCTGCTTCCCTGCAATGTGAATCTTTATCCTTGTTGTTCAACCAGTCAAGTTACGCAAACAGTTTAAAAGTAATGTACATCAGATCGAGAATTGGCGTTTTTTGCTGTAGTAAAAGAACATTTATACATATTTTACCCTTGTAAAGTGTTTTAAAACTGTTATACTGTCAATAGGGCTGCCCGCTCTGCACCCACAAAGCTCTGGACAAATGTTACAGGGTAGGACAAGCGGGCACGTCACTGATGCCCAGGAATGTGTCCAACCACATTTCAAAGTCGTTTGCATGTTTATCGCATGAAAATGCAGCTCACCCACAAGTTCCAGACTCGAACTTCAGGTGTACCTATGAGCTCACAACAGCTGCTTTGTAAATCTACGCCATCGACATGTTATTGGGCTGAGATAGCTTCAAATGTTGGAGAAGCAGAGAAATCATGTATTTAAACCAGTGAGCTGATATTATAACATACATGATTCTGTGTCTGCTGGGACCAACCTGTGAAAGATAATGTGCTTTAATGCTTTTCTTTTTGTAGCCAAGTAACGGCCATGCAGCAAGGAGTGGAAAGGTCTCAAAAATGATTTATTATAGCTTTTTAACTTTTGCCTCCGCTGTAGCCAGTAGCTTTTTGTAGACTAACCCCGCCTCTTCATCATAAACAATCTGTTCCGGCTTCCCTCCACCTGCAGCAGGGGACTGGAATAAGGACAGATTAACACAATTGTTTGTGGCATACATCTACCTCAAAACATGCAGTCATCTACTACTCTGGGTGTGAAATAACATGGAGGGTGATGTAGTGCCCCCTGGTGGTCGTTAGGTTTGCTGCCTGGATCTCGATATGAATGCAGGTTTGCATAACAGTGCTGGATATGATCCAAGCTCTCGTCTATGGACTCGGTGACCTTTAGGGAGCTGAATAACAGCTCTTCATCTTCATGCTTGTTGTTTGTCCCGTAGCGATGTTCTCGTCCTCTCTCCCTCCTCGGTACTTCAGACGTTTATCTGAGTCACAGGTCAGTGTCTCTGCGCTCAAATACTGCAGGAGCAATGTTCCGACTGTGTTACCAGTAGTTCTATTCTCTCCGTGGAGATCTCAACATCTGGTTTTCATTACCAGAGTTCTTTAAATACACTGAGAGAATAGACAGAATGCTGAAACATTTGTCTTTGGTTAACATTTGTTTGTTTTTTTCACAGGGAAAGGTTAAGTTAAAATATCAAAACAGATTGAGTCATTTGAGTTTTCTTAAATATTGATGAATTTAGGTGACATGTAAAACAGATTAAAAAAACAATACAATTCATCTTGAGTATTTGAATCATTTAGTTTTATTAGTTATCGGACACTTAAGCTGTACTGTGAATATAAATAACTGGGTTCTTGATCCGATTCCATTAATATGTGCTCTTCCACTAGCTGCTCCTCTGTATCACATTCAGTAACCCGCTGCTATACCATTCACCGCCATACCGAAGCAACGGTTGCTGCATAGCGCTTCAGTAACACTAATGCTGTTTTCTGGCTCTTTGATATAATAGTTAGAATACTTCATAACCCAATACGTGTAGCTCTTAAAGCTGAGAATATCAAAAAGCAATTTTAAACTGTATCCATCTTTGTTTCATCGTAAGAGCATCAAAGATGAGTAGAGTGTCAAAATGTTTTTGAGAAACCCTAGTAAGTACATTTTTAGGAGCAGTATCTCAAACCTGCCCCAGTCCGTCTCTGTGTCCTTATTAAATCCTTTTTTTATTGTCATCTCTCCTCTTCCCACTCCTTCCCTTCTCACCTTGTGACTCCATCACAGAGGTATCTCCAGTCTGATGAATGCCAAAGAAGTTGGCATGAAGATCTTTGAGGATTATGCAAACTCCTGGGACTGGATCCTCATGTAAGAAGGTTTTCACTCTCTGAATGGATAATGTGCTCCTCTATCTGCCCCATCAGTGATATAAGTGATGAAACTGAATTAAATGTTGACCCTGTAACGTTAGTTAGAGTTGCTACTGTCCTACCCGTCAGACACTGGTCAGTACCCATTATGTGTCTGTGTTGTTGCAGTGGTCTGGTGATCACCATGGTGGTCAGTCTGGCCTTCATCCTCCTGCTGCGCTACACTGCCGGTGTGCTCCTGTGGCTCATTATGTTCGGTGTCGTCGCTGCGATCGGCTTCGGTGAGAATTCACCACAGACGGTGGCTGCTGTATACTTTGTACACATTGTTGGAGATGTTGCCCACATGTTTTACATTTGACTTTTCTCACCTATCTTTGCCATGTGCTGTGCTGTTGTCATGGCAGACTGTGGCAGATTTAGATTAGTCTAACCTTACCTGTCGCATCTTCTCCTGACGTTCATTCTGTCTCTCCGTGTCTCTCAGGTATCTGGCACTGCTACTGGGAGTACAGCGCTCTGAGCGGGAAGCGCGGCGCTAACATCACCATCTCTGATATCGGCTTCCACACCGACTTCAGCATTTACCTTCAGCTCCGCCAAACGTGGCTCATCTTCAGTATGTTGTTATCCACTCTAATGCATCATATAAACCCAAACCCTGACGGCCGTGGTGTATTGCTCGTCCCACCCAGATTTGCTCAACCACAATCGTATGAATAACATGTTTCTATCCCTGTAGACTTGAGTTTAAATGCTAAATTGACATATTAAGAGATATGTGTTGCATTGACTAGTAATGAAACAACTTTTACTTTGTAGTGCTCTCGCTCTCTGTGATTGAGGTCATCATTGTGGTTATGCTGATATTTCTGAGGGCGAGGCTGCGCATCGCCATTGCGTTACTGCAGGAGGGAAGCAAGTAAGTACCAATAGAAGCTCTGTTCGCTCCTTAAAAATGAAATGGTTTGACTTTGGTCCTTCTTGTTTCTAGGGCCATCGGCTACATCATGTCCACTCTCTTCTACCCCATCATCACCTTTTTCCTTCTGGCCATCTGCATTGCCTACTGGGCCGTCATAGCAGTGTATCCTTACTGCTGCTACATTGATGAACTGTTTCACTCAGAGAGTTCTGCTGTAGAAACACACTACATCAAGTTCAAATAAAACTGAATTTATTTTTAGAGCAAAATGGGAGAACGCTTGTGCTCTTGTGTCTCGGTGAATCATTTAGCATCGACCTAGCAGCAAAACTGCCTCTCTTTTGTCAGCAGTCAGTGATTGGAGAAAATGTCCCCCTGTGTTGCCCTTAACTAGTTTGTCCTCAGCTTCTTAGCATCATCGGGTAACGCGATCTACAAGGTCACAGCTGCTGATGATAAATGCATGTATGCCAACCTCACCTGCAGTCCAAAGGTTAGTCCTCCCCTCTCTTACGCAATGAAGTCCACTGACTGGAGAAACACTGGTGTCACTCGTTCTTCATTTTTGTAACCTTGTCATTTCTCCACCACTTCTTGCTCTGTTAAATACTTCCTGGTCAGCCTGTAATCAATCAAAGTGGATGTAATAGCTTCTCTTATTGCCTACAAGTCAAATGTGATAGCTAGCAGTGAGTTCTTAGAATCAATCTCTAATGCGCTAATGTTAATAGAGTTCGCATTAGTTGCTGACAGCTAAGAGCGATTATTTGACAAATGTTGTTCATCATTCTGCCCCCCCCCCCTCTGTTTAAGGTAATGTCAAATCTAAAAGCTTTTATATGCTATGTGGTCACACAAGCTTTAATAAATGCAGGACTACTCATACATTAGCAAAAATGATTCATTAACGTTCAAAACTGGAGTACAGTGGAGGAAAAAGCCAAGAACCTTTTGTGATTGAGTAGTTTGTCTCGCTGTGAATTAAGTGTGAAATATTTAAGCCAATACGAGATCACAGCACTCTCGTCTGACTCAAATCTGTTGCTGTCTTTCAGACCTTCAGTCAGAGCAACATCACCACAGTGTGCCCCGGGTCACAATGCATGTTTGCCTTCTACGGTGGGGAGAGTGTGTACCATCGCTACATCCTGGTCCTCCATATGTGTAACCTGTTCATGTTCCTCTGGCTGGTCAACTTCACCATCGCGCTGGGTCAGTGCACCCTGGCAGGGGCCTTCGCCTCCTACTACTGGGCCCTGAAGAAGCCCAACGACATCCCTGCATGCCCCCTCTACTCGTCTTTTAGCAAAGCTATACGGTAAGGACGTGTACTATTGTACCTCTTCACCCCGAAACATGTATGGAATGAATATAAGTCAAATTTGGGACAGTGCTTGTCTCATAGATAAGGCTTTTCTCAATGCAAAGCATCTATTGAATCTGCTGAGAATCCTCCGCAAATGTTCCAATATCTGTTCTATTTGGTTTCTCGTGTCACAGTTACCACACAGGTTCTCTGGCCTTCGGTTCTCTGATCCTCTCTGTGGTGCAGATGATCCGAGTTGTTCTAGAGTACCTGGATCACAAACTGAAAGGTAAACTGTGACTCTTAAAACACAAATCTTACACAATTTGATGGTTATTCCAAACGCGATGTTGATAATTGATGATTTTTCCCGCAGGTTCCCAAAACAAATGTGCTCGATTTATGTTGTGCTGCCTCAAATGCTGCTTCTGGTGCCTGGAACGTTTCATCAAGTTCATAAACAGAAACGCATACATTATGGTGAGTTAGGAAACCTCTGATTTGGACTGATTTATTGCAAATATCTGTTTTTAGTTCCGTTGTTAGTTGGCTTGGCTTGTTTCTCAACACTTCATTACTCTCTACTTTTGTCTGACCTACAGATAGCAATATACGGAAAGAGCTTCTGCACCTCTTCCAGGGACGCTTTCTGCCTCTTGATGAGGAACGTTATTCGGTAAGCCCTTTCTTGTAGGTCTGTGTCAGATCCGTGCGTCTAAAAAAAGGTCAGAGTACAGATTATTAACTAAGCCGGGCTAAAACAAAAAGATTTGTAGGTTTGCTTTATATAACTCTGTGAGACAATCAGGACGTGTGTTTTGAGCAGTTGAACATTTTTGCTTGTTAGCCTTCCCATCGTGTCTCAGTGTGTGACGTTGCTGGCTGTTCTCTGCCTCCTCTCTAGGGTGGCTGTCCTGGACAAGGTGACAGACTTTCTGCTCTTCTTGGGGAAACTGCTTATTTCAGGAAGTGTTGGTGAGTTTCATGTCACCTGCAGTCTGTGAAGTGACAGACGGGATGAGATATCCTCCTGAATGTTGGGTGGATGATGACTCGTCTCACTCCCAGTTATTTCTGCTGTGCACATACTCACATACTCTTATTTCCGCTCAAGTTTAAATTCACTGTTGCAAAGGTCGTCTGCTGGTCTCTGAAAATGAGTAAATCTCTTACGTTTAATTTATCCTAGTTGTTATCCTTGCAAATCCCTGTACAGAAAATATTGAGCTATTTGTCCTCAGCTTTCACGAATGTAAGATTTATTGATCTAAATGTAGCAGAACGAGTATGTGTGCTCTTAAGCCTTTAATGTTTTTAAAGAGCTTTTTAGGATGATTTGTGCTGCTTGATTTATCCAAGAATCCTTTATGTATTTATGTTTGCTCTTAAAAGGTTTATAAAGGAACTATTTCAAGACTTGATATACTTGAATTATATGCTTGTTATTCATGTTTTCCAGGTGTTCTTGCATTTTTCTTCTTCACACGTAAAATACCTGTCATTCAAGAGGAGGTGCCGTCCCTGAATTACTCCTGGGTCCCCCTTGTGGTAAGGAATTCAAAATGTGGGCTTTTTAACGAGTAATTTCAGCAGCAATAACAACTGGGACTGAATGCAGTGTCTTTGTGAGGTGGAGGTATTCTGACTTTGATTACTCACTGTGCACACAAAAGATTTTATCCAGATGCTCGGAGGTGCTTAGTTTTGTTCAGAACCTTCCTTCCTCTATGTTATGTCTCTGGCTCAGCCTGCACCTTTTAAGTAGAGTGCTAGTGTAATTGTGTTTTGTTTAAATAACTGTCGGGATACATTAAAAGGCTGCTGGAGCATTAGTGTGGAGCAAAAGTATGAAAGCTATTCTGCTTTTTTTCACTGAATATACGGCTAAAATGTATGTATTGTAGTATTTATTATTGATAGAGCTTATCTTATGTCTTTACATTTGTCACATTTTTGCAAAGCATGGCACTGATTCAATTGAATAATTTAGAACTAATTTAAAATGAAGCCTTCTAAATGTGTAAGTAGTTTTGTTTCTTGGCGACTCTGCTCAATTCCATGAAGACCTGCAGGTAGGCCTCCTCCTCCATAACAACATGTCTAGCACCTCACCTGTCCACAGAACAGAGAGAACACACACCTCCTGGTGTAAGAGGTCTCTGTGCCACAGATTACAATGCTCCCTGGGTTCCACATTTTTTTATTAGTTGTGGGAAGTAGTTCAACTGCATTTAACACCATGTCAGATGGCATAATAACACATGTTGACAGTGTAGACTGACTGTGACCTGTTGATTCTTTCAGACGGTGATATTTGGATCCTACATGATCGCACATGGCTTTTTTAACGTCTATGCGATGTGTGTGGACACGTTGTTCCTCTGCTTTTGTAAGTATGCTGGTTTTTTCAGTAATTTACATGACGCAATGTGACAATAGGACTACTTGTAATGAGCGCTGCTACGACGGTTAAAGATTAAATGTCTAGTAGCCCGTCAGCAGCTAAATTGAACTCCTTCCTTCTTTGAAACTGACCCTAAATGACAACTGAAGCTGGCTCCTGCTCATTCAGCGCTCTAATTCCTGCGCGGCTTTTTTGAGTATTTATCTCTACTAAGTCTCTGCTTTGCTTTCTCTTCCTGGCTATCACTCTGTGTGCTCTTCCTGCCCCCCCCTGTCCTCTGCTGTGCCGGCTACCTGGTCTCAGGTGAAGACCTGGAGAGGAATGACGGTTCTCCCTCCAGGCCTTACTACATGTCTCCTGGCCTGCACAAGATCCTGCGCAAAGGAGAGGAGGGTGCCAAATTATGCGCTGCATCCTGAGCGACGTGCGGCCATTTTATTTTTAAATTGAACTCTCTCACTCACTTCTCCATATCTACTGTAAGTGTGAGGGTCCGGACCTTTGAGAGCGAGTACTGTAGGGCTAAGCATCAAAACTGGACGCATCCCGGCCTGGTCGGGGATGGTCTCGACATAAAAGTACACGCTTTTAGTTCAGTTCCTCCCAGAAAAAGGCTCGGGGGGGGGGGGGGACTAGAAACGACCAGTTTACTTCCTCTCTTGAGCCAAACTCAGATACTTGCCTTTTTTTTCTGCCTCGCTTATTTTCCTTTCCTTCTCTGTATTCTCTGCTGACCTCTGCCTTACCGAGAGGGTACGTGTCAACTCGCAGGACGGACGCACAGACCGAGATGAATATGATTCAAGAGCATTTTTGCATAAACAAAGTTAAAGGACCTTAAGATGTACAGATGCCACTGTTGGACTACGGCGTATGTCCTCACCATGAAAAAGAGGTGGCGTTATGGAACACCCTCTTGTCGCACTTTGGTCTTCTAGTGTAAAATCATGTTTTGTATGCACTTTCACACATGGGAAAAGAACCATGTGATCTATTTCCTCTGTCGAGCATGATTATGTTGCTGGCTGTTGATGTTTACCATTGGTTTTATAGGTTGCTTTGATCCACCGTATTTATACTAACACAAACACACACACATCCAAAAATAGTGTGTAATTCTGCACTTAGTGAAAACAGGTTTCTCTTATTTCACATCGGTAAGAAAAAAATGTCGCAATCATTGCCATCATGCTCATAAACGTACTGTAAACCAGAGACTTTGCGGGAGGTCGAGACTTCAAAAGACATTTAATGGTTTTTGCTTAGAATCTGAACAGAACCTGACAGGACACTTCTGAATGCAGCCACTAGTTTATGTGCCTAGTTGTGAAGAAAAAAAAAATGTTCCTCTTAATCTGTGGTTTTAGCCCCAACACCAGGAACCTTTTGTGATACAGTTTATATAAGGATGTCAAAGCCATTTTTGGTAATTTTTTTATTGGATAGTTCGGATGTATTGCTGTTTCAATACTAAGTATACTACACGCATCTATCTGGAGGTTATTCAGTGTTCTTTTTGTATAGCAGCATTTTTTTTATCAATGAAATCCAATGAAAATGTGAATAAATTGTTTTGGAATAAACATAAATGTTTTAAGTATTGTCCAGTTCATCTGAGATTTAATCCTGTTGCTACTGCTGCCTCCTAGTGTGGGATCTGGAGGCGAACGACGGCTCTCCCAACCGGCCCTTCTACATGGACAGAACCTTGAGGCGTATCCTCAACAAGAAAAACGTTCAGGCGACCAGCAGGAGGTAGAAGGAAAGACCAAAGAAATACTCCAGATCAAAGCATGGTACAAGCCCATGTGGCAGTAAGCGTTCAGGAAAATGTATTTCAAGTGTACACAAGTTGCAACTGTACACTCTAATGGACAAACTAACTCTATACTAATGATTTATGGACATTATATTTAGTTGGTATTTATAGCTAACTCAGTTTGTATACAAAAGTATTTTTATTGGATGGTGTATAACGTCACACCAAGTTCTTGTAAATATCTCTAGTTTTTTATGTTATAGTTCTAACAGATATATATTTATGTATAGTTGTGCACAGTCACACTTCACACTAAGTTCCTATTGGAATGAGTGATTTCTTTCTTTATTGAGATTGTGGTAAATGTCACTTAATATCTTGTAGTTGCCAGTTCTCACCACTTGGTGGCGCCATTCCTTACCAGACGTTTTACATGCGCTGTTGAGCTGTGAATGCAAACCGCTGATTGAACCAGTTCTTCCGTGAAACGGTCAAACGTCAGCTCACCTGTGTATTGTGTCATCACAGCGTTTGACCTCATATTGTCTCACATTGAGAAACATATTTGCGTCCACTGTTTTCATATTTAACTGCCAAGGACATAATGGCAGAGCAGTTCAAAGTGCTCCACTCTTTAAGTGCCTTTTTTGTCTCAGAAATTCCACATTGAGTGTCTAATTACATCCTGCAGCTCCATCATTAACATTTGAAGATGCTTTTCATTTTTTGACATTTTTATAGAGCTTGTTAAAGTGATACTCAGCAGCCAGCAATGGCAGTTCACTGTTGGGGCTATGAATGGAAGGTGAAGCATGAGGAATGTTCTGTGTTTGGTGGTTTGGAAGCACGTCACACAACCTTAAAGTCACAGGGCTATCCTCAGCTGCAGCTTGTGCGTCCCACCAGCAAAGAACACAGAACCTTGATGTGTTACTCGTGCTATACCATTACATTGAGTGCTCTTAAAGTGATACTCCCCCAGGTTTGAGATGTTCACATGATACTTTTTATATTTAATACCCAACATAAACAAACACTGTGCTCCCTATGAAGGAAGACGCTTCGGTCTTTGCTTCTGCCAAGTTAGATCCGGGTAGAGTATCACCTTAATTCTGATTATTGAACAAAACATAACGCCAACATTTCTGGTTGAAGTCATGAACTTCAGTTTAAATAACGTTAAATTGTGTCATCACTATGGCTCATGGTGTTGATCCAAAGTGGAGCTGGTCCATGGAAAAGTATTATTGCGTTACTAAAGTGTTAGTCGACCAGAACCTTTTCTGTTTATCAGGTTGTGTTTTTATATTTTTTATTTACCGTTTTTACATCGGTGCTTATTACGTCAAAGCACATTTCTGGCTTCAGACATGCAAACAACTGATGTCAGTTTGAATGTTTGTACTGGTGAGCCGGTAGTGTGGACGATGCCGTCTCTTTGACCACATTTTTGATTAGTTGATGCAATCCTGTGGGGGAGCACCTGCTTTTATTTATTTATTTTTGTCCTTGAATCAGAATCCTGGAATCTCAGGAGAAAGTTCTCTGCAAAGTAGGTTTGATTTTTAGGTTTGGATGTCACCACGTTGTTGGTAAAATGACTGATGAAATAAATGAGCGGCACAGCTGCTGTGTCCTTGTTTCACAGGCATCAAACTCCTGGTGATATTTTCCTTTTTTCCCTAAATGGATCCATGCGCCACTTGTTTGCTTTCAGATCTTTGAGATGTGACTCATGCTTGTATCTTTGTGGCGTGTTTGTCAAACCTGAGAAGCGGCCCTCACGGGGCCTCCGAGTGACAGCGCTGCTCACACACCTTCTGCCTCCGTTTGAGCTGAACACGCTGGGACACGCACGACATAACCAAAAGCAAAACAACTCTGCTTGTGTATCTGAAAGGAGAGAAATGATGCATGTGGCGCTCAGTGTGGCACATTACGAGTGGGTATACGCATGTTATTATTCCTTTTTTTATACTGAATAACTACTCTGGTAGAATTGCGTATCTTTATGTTCATGGTTCAGGTTTTAGTTTCATTCCCATGAGGGTGAATACCTAAGATCTGATAAGTGAAGTAAAAACTGTTTTTATATTCCTTCCCCCTCCCTCGCATGTCTGGAAATTAGATTCTTTTGGTCAACCACAGTCAACAAGTAGACACAAGTCAATCTGCTCTCCTCGCTAGAATGTGCGTCAGTTTTCTCACCGCAAACTCTTAAAAGTCAAACTCTGAAGATGCAGTGCTCAAACCTGTCAATACTCCAAACGGTGTTGTTTATTTTGGCTCATTTGTGCAGAAAGCTGACAGGTTAATGCCTCTCATATATTTATTGATATAGTAAAGGTTGTATGTGTTTCTAACAGAGTATATTGCATTTAAATAGTAGATGTTTTCTTACTTCTGTTTTAATCAATAAATAATTGCTTTTTTACAATTGCATTTACTTTGATTCTGCACAATCAGCTCTAAACACTGCAGCATGTCCGCTGTCACCGGATCACTAGAATATCTGTTTTCATTCACTCAGCGCGGGTTTGTGAAATTAGACATTTATTTTCAAAACAGACTTCACATACAATAAATAAATTAAATTGCAATATCCAAACACTGCTATATAAACAATTTCAAGTTCACCTTCATAATGACTTGACATTTTGGTGTCTTCCACTTAGAGTAGCACGGTCAAACTGTGTCACCAACTACACAAACAAATATAAATCTATGATGTCGTATGTCACAATCCAATGATGTACACTGAAACGTTTCCATTTTCACATTATACAGTACAAATTATAGTCATCCATGATATGCTCAACAGTGAGTTTAGTGTTTTTAAAGAAGGTCAACATATGATGAATTACTGGCAGTTCAAGAAAAGGAAACGTTTTATGGTTCACTTGAAATGGATTCATATTTACCATGAAGATCTGAATACTGAGGCCGCTAATGACGGCCGACCGCTGGTGGATGACTGAGGCTGCTGTGTGTGTGTGTGTGTGTGTGTGTGTGAGTGAGTGAGTGAGTGAGTGAGTGAGTGAGTGAGTGAGTGAGTGAGTGTGTGTGTGTGTGT
>NW_022280060.1:4202173-4351389 GCF_004355925.1 Anarrhichthys ocellatus
GTGTGTGTGTGTGTGTGTGTGTGTGTGTGTGTGTGTGTGTGAGTGAGAGAGCAGCTCAGGCGCGAGACACAGGCAGGGAGGTCATGGCGTGGGCCGGCAGCAGCGGTTGAAACATGGATGGAGGGGAGTGTACTGTGGGCAAGCACAGAGAGCACTGCAGTCATTACAGTTTCCAAAAATTATATATATATATGTATATGTATATTTTAATTTAGACATTCATTGTCCGGACGGACATCTTTTTCGATGTTCATCCTATAACTTAGGAGTAAAGGCAACCTTAGGCAACCAGCCACCATTGGAATGATTTGATTGATTGTTGTTTCCACCACCTGCATTCCACCAAGACCCGCCCTACTCTGCCTCTGATTGGCTACTACTCGTTGTTTATTCCTGAAGATTGGTGGAAAGTTCGTAGAGTTGATGATTTCAACTCAGATGTGGTGGATGAATTACAATGACCTGATTATGTTTGTAAATAATGTTGCTCTGCATGTTGCCTATATAGATGGAATGAAACGACAGATCCTTTGGAGATTTAAATTTTAATGTAGTGTCTTAATTAAACTTAATGTTAACCTAAATCTTGATATGTCACACTGATTAACAATAAAAATGTTAAACTGGCACCTCCTGTTGCCGACCCCAGCTATAATGTGATATTCTAGAAACATCCCCAATGCTCTCAACCTTAGAATAGACTTTTAAAATGTAACTTAAATAAGCTATTTGCTGATGATTTGAGGTTAACGCTTATCTGTTTCTTTGACTATCTGCCACTCTCTTCAGAGCCAAAGGTTCAATCACTAAAAGAAGATAATGAGAAAACCTTTATTAGTGCCTCTTGTTAGTCGCAATACTTAAGATATTGTTCCATTGAAATAAGCCATAACAATATAATATTTCAAATGTTAAAATAGGAATTTGTCATATAGTAAAGATCATTAAAAGGCTGGTGCTCACTGTCTATGAAGGAGTGTAGTGCAGAGAGCATTGATCCCTCCGGGCCTCCGTACGCCGTGTACTGCAGCTCCTCGGGGGTCAGGGTGGGCTGGGAGAGCCGGCTGGACTGCAGTGAGCTCATGGGGGTGCTGGAGTTGTGGTTGGGGCTCACGTGCTTCTTGTGGCGCGCTCTGCAGTTTTGGAACCAGACCTGGAGGGGACGAGGAGGGATTCGTTAGGTAATAACAAGCCGTGACAGAAGCATTGTCACGAAACACAGAGATGATTATTGTGGGTTAGGGTCGCCTGTAATCCGTAGAAGCTTTTATCTCTCCGCCAAGAAACCTCATGCTGCGACAGTCGAGGAGTCACTTCTGCCCCCGGTGAGTAAAACCGTCGTCACTATCAAACCATTGTTAGCGTTGGAAACTGTCTCACAACCATTCATGGAACCACAGCTCTGTGAACCGCTAAATAACTTTGCAAAGACTTTATTAGTTATGTTGAAACACTCCCATTTTGTGGTTGACCTATGACCTCCTCTTTGTTTCAAGTGTTTTTCTATGTAAAAATGTGTTCTGGTTCTCATGATTATATACTTTGTGTACATTTGCTCAATTACTGTACTTAATTTTCAGGTATTACTGCACTTGAGTATTTCAATTGTATTGCTGCATTGTACTTGTACCCCACTACATTCCAGAGGAAAATGAAGTACTTTGTACTCCATAACAGTTACTTTGTTGATTTATATTTTATATTTTATAAACATGATCAGCTTATGAAACACAATGCACTGTTGTGGATCAGACTGTCCAGCACAATTTACAATATTTAAAACTATATAGCTTCACCTCAAGCAGCTACATTAAAATGCACAATAACACATCAATAATCATAAACCAATAACATACATCATAGCATGGATGATGTGAAAAGCTGGCTGTTCACACACAAAACATGTAAATAAGGTTTTACACAAACGGGTATTATTTGAAAGCATAAACAAGTATATTTAATGCTATAATTTCTGTTTTTCTTTTGGTTTTGTACATGTTTAACCAGCATATAGTGGTTATTTTTAACTCTTTCCTCTCTAGTATCATACTGTATATTACATCATCCATTTCCTCCACTGACCTGTATGACTCTTCGACTGAGGCCCGTCTGCTCCGCCAGCTTCTGCAGAGTTTGGGCATCGGGGTTGTTGTCCTGAGCAAACTGGCCCTGCATCACCTGCATGTTCAGAGGTAAAAGAAAATGATTTAAATATCACACAGGTTTACTTTGTTGTCATGTGAGGAAAAGCATGTTTAACTGCTGTGTGATTTTACCAATTTGGTTTATCTGTATCGGAAGCACTGCTGTTAATAAATAATAAATGTATTTATACAGATAAATGTGAATAAAAAAACACTGAACAGAAAAGAATAATTTTGGACATTAAATTATAGCGCCCTGAACAATACAACATCATTATAATTATTAAGTGAATAAAAACTGTAAAATAAGGATTTAAAACCCAGCATCCTTGTTTGTGGCATTCTGACTGCATCACGTCTGTTTTATTAAAGTGAATGCTGCTACATTTATAAAAGTTTATTAAAATTGACACCTTATTTTAGTTTTACCCTGCAAATTAAATCTGAATTACACACATTTGTAATTATAATAAAACAACACAACAGCATGGGGCTAGTGTTTTTATAGGCTTAGTTATTTCAGGCATAAATGACAGAATAATTCTATTATGTATTATTTATCTGTCTGAAGTATGTGAGGATGGAGGTTAACCTGCAGCTGGTCGGCGGTGAAGCTGGTCCGTGCTCTCTTGGAGGGTTTTGGCTGGTTAATCTCCTGCTCAGTGGGCACAGCCCCCTCCATGTTAACATTGTTTCCTGCAACAAGAGCAGATATTCAAACGGATTAAAACATCTTGAAATATTCAGGACAGAATTAAGAAATCTGTATTCCTTTGAAATACAGTATATTTTAAACCTGTTGCATAAAAATAAACCAAGCCATTAAAAATGTCTGGGACAAGTTCACTTTAATTTAAAATAGATTCTCAGGACATGATATAGGGCCTACATGCTGTATGTTCAAATTAAGCCTTTTAAATACATTTCATATCAAATTTCATGAGTTTAAAAATCTGAGTTTTATGATACATTTATTATTTTTTTTCTTTTAAAGATAAGGGGAAATATTGTGTCTTTTTATGTCAAAATAGAACAGATCTGGAGGAACATACTCTAAGTAATTTAAGTTACTCTTCCGGCCTCCAATTGTAAATGACTTTAAAGTAAAAACAAGAGCAAGGACCGAGTCTTTCAGCGGACACCGGGCCGGCCGGCTCACCCTTCTCCACGGCCCGCTTGAGGTTGTCCAGCATGCAGTCGTAGTGGACCCTGCAGAGCACCTTCTCCTCCACCAGAGCGAACTCCTCCCCGGTGGACAGCTGCCTCTTACAGGAGAAGCAGGCGAAGCAGGCCAGGTGGTACACGTTGCCCTTCGCCCGGCGGACCCAGTCTGTGGAGTGGATGTTCCGGCCGCAGCACGCGCACCAGGTGCCGTATCTTCTGCAGGTGAAGGTCATGCAAATTAGACACCCGCATGCAGTAGCTGCCTCGAGGGCGTTTAAAGGCATCTTTATTTTGAACTTTTTTTATCCAGCAGAATAAGTCCAGAATTGAACCTGGACCACTGAATGAATACTCTGACATGTAGCTGCCGTTGTTAAATTTTGACATAAAGTAGTCCCTGTTAAATGTAATTAGTCAAAGAGCAATAGTATTGTCTCCTCGTAAGTCACAGAATATTAAAGATAAAACAAAATTTTAAAAAGTTAAATATCCAGCTCAAATCAAAGTGAAATGTCAAGTCTTGCGACTATTATCATTGCAGTTAATATTCCTCTATGTATTATAATATCTTAATTATTAAGCACTTATTTTAATTATTTCGTTCCGATAGCTTTGGTTGTCGTTTAAGCTGCACTGAGAATAATCGATGCACATACCTAAAGTAATCCAGTTTACAGAACACCTCTTTCTCTTTGATGTAGCAGCTCGTGTGGCTGCCAAGTGAGGTCTGGCACACGCTGCAGGAGAGACAGCGCACATGCCAGCACAAGTCGTTAACCTAAAGCAGAGACGGGATCAATTGAAATCGGCAGAAGTCAATCACGGTGTAAGGTCCGTATACACTCATGGATACCTGCGCGTGCCTTAAAACCCAAAGACATCCAAACGCATCCGAGAAAAAAAATTCATAATCCAGAATTTTAAAAAAAGCAATCCTCGAGAAAAAAAAAAAGAAAAAGTGTTTACCTTTAATAAATATTTATCCACAATTTCCCCGTTGCAGCTCGCACACACAGCTGTGCCTAGCAGAGGTGCAGATGCCATCGTCTGCAGCAACGACGCGTCCTCATCCAAAACTTCCACCGGCGCGCCCTGAGGGGATCAGACGTGCGGTTAGAAAATGACGCGCAGGAGCGCATCCACCCCGTAACTACGGTACAGTAACCTACAGCATACATAACGTGTTTGAACTCAGCTCACCAACTTCATGAAAAACTGTAAAAAAAAAAATACTCAAATTCTAGTTTTTCTACCTCAACTAAATTTGATTAAATATGTGTCAATATATTATCTTAAAACGTGACAAGATAAAGTTAGTTTACAGAATAATATTAGCAGCTATTATCACTAAAATAATGTCAATTTAAAAAACAAAATTAAAGGGAATGTGTCTCACTCATTGCCTAATTAGCTAAAAGAAAGTTAGCTGATAGATGCTAATTTGTAGTGTACTATAAGAAATCAAATAATTTTGTTGTCCACAGTCACGAATATTTAAAACTATATCCGTCAATAAAAACAACAATGGCCTCCCGTTCACCCTGGACCTGTTTTGGAGAATAGGTTTTTAGTTCCTACCATAATGTCTCTCCTGTCCTCAGTGCATTTGTCTAGCAGCTCTTCGTCTCCTTTGCAATCTTCGCACATGACGAGAAGCTACACGTTGGGAGGAGGATGCAGGTCTGTCAGACGGTCGCAGCTGCCTTAAATGCCCCCCGCGCCATCCCATAAATATCATGCCTTTCACTTTTCACCATGACAACGCGGGCGATTACCACAATGACATTTAAAAGAGAAGGATCGCCATTACGTACATAAACAGACAACACTTGAGCTAATACTTGTCCTTATGTGCATTATGTTCTTGAGATCTGCATTTGTGAGCCAGCAACTGCTCGCTTGCATCCGCGCGTGCTGTGGTTAAACAACCCCCCCGACGCACCAATTTCACGTGTCAATCAGAAACAAAACAGCGCGAGGTCTCGGGGTGGGAAAAGAGGTTTGATTTTTTTAATAACTGCAATTAAAAAGGTTAAGTTCGCCACAAACGTCTACCCGGGGCAACCAAAAGGTGAAGAGTTCTCATTAACTACTTGAGTTTTTAATTGCAGAATTCAGGGGAGGGGTAATTTTCTTCGACATTTCTTAAAATTGTGAAAATACTGAGCTGTCAGCCTGTGGAGGGCCGGCTTCACTGACTTTACTGGAAGCCCACTTTAATTTAATTGGCAAAGCAATTTCGATTAGTGTTTATTTAATCTCCGTCTCGGTATTACGCACTGACTCACACCTCGACCTGCTGATGAGAAATATACGTCCGTCTTTCATTTGCGTGACTCACCTCATCGTTGGACAACAGAGATCCGTTTTCTGTCTCGTTAACGACGCAACACTCTACTTTGACTTCACTTTTCCAGCGCATGTCTGCGTCCAGGAGTGTGAGGCTTCCCCAGTTTCAAAGTAAAAGTGCTGTTATTCTTTCTTTCTCCTCCAGGATTCCTGTGTGTCGGCGCCGAGCTGCTTCCAGAGGGCGGATCATAATTCCTATTTGTCCTGTCCTCTGTGGCCGCGCCTCCCTTTTGGGAAACACACTTATTGTGTGGTTTGGTGAGAGATTTGAGGGGAAAAATATAATGCAGTCTTGTCACTGTTCTATTGTTATTGATGTTTACTGATCCATTTCTGATTGGAACTTCAGGTTGCCTTCAGGTAAAACCCCTGAAATGACACACAGGCAGCATAATGAAGTTAATAATAATAACCAGTGGTGAAAGAACATTTACTCAAGTTCCGTACATAATTATAATTTTGAGATATTGTAGCCTAACATGAGTATTTTAATTATACTTATTTACTACTGTATACATTTCTTAGGGCAAAGTTGTACTTTTTACTGCACTAGTTTATTTATCTGACAGCTTTAGTCACTTAGCGTTTCCTATTTTTACATTTAAAACATGGTTATCTAATAGAATATGATGAATTCTTATAGACTTAACTACACAATAATACTTAAAATGAGTTTCACCACAAGTTACAACATAACACTAACCATCCAGGATACTACTTTTATTTTTTAATGGATTTTGCTGATAACACTTCTGTACTTTTACTTAAGTAAAAATGTTACTGCATCGCGATTACTTGTCAGGAAGTAGGCCTATATATCAGAATACTTCTTCCACTACTGCTGATTAGCATAGACTGTATATAATTAGCCCATGAACACATTATAATATATTTGAGCAACATCTGTTTATTGAAGGCAGACATCAAATGTAAGTCTGCCTGTTTGCTCTCACTGACTTCACTTAGAACTTAAAGAACCTCGAGCTACTAGAACTTTATGTATTTCATTTACAGTTTGAGAACATGCATGGCCAGATGAACCTGTTAGGGCAGTATAGTTCCTATCTAATTGGTCCTAGACCCCTTAGAGCGAAGCGATGTGTTCTTGCAACCTCTATATGAGTAACTTAAGGATCCCTAAAGAGATAAAATGATTCCATAATTCACAGGAAGACGAATCAAACATAATAAAATCTGAAAAGAAATCTGCATAATTTATGTTGCATAATTATGTTTCATTTCTGCTTTCCTATTATACGCCCAAGCCCATATGGTGAAAGGAAGGGGTAACCCACTTAGAATATTTTCTACATTTTGGGTTTAAAGGTATGAAAAAAAAGAAGAAAAAAATCAGTAAAGGAAAAATAATGTTTGATTTTGCAATATTATAAATCTACAAATACAGCAGTGGTCTGCAGGAACCCAAATAACAAGGAAGTAAAGTCAATGTCAGCTAAATACAAGGTTTAAGTGAACTTGAGTACATGTACTCAAGTTCTTTCCACCGCTGCTCTTTGGCCCTCTGGGTGATTTTGCATCATCCCAAAACAGAAAATCAGGCCGCCCACCTGCTTTAAGTCTGTATGCAAATCTTGTTAACTGTTAATATCCATCCAAGCGGTGACGGGGGAGGCTTTCAGCCCATATTCTCTATAAGGGGTCATGCAGATACTTTACCAGGGTGAGACATTACATTACATTACATTACAGTCATTTAGCAGACGCTTTTATCCAAAGCGACTTACAATAAGTGTATTCAACATCGGTTTTCGAGAGAACAACTAGTCACCAGAAGTAATAAGTGCATGTCCTTTCCTCAAACAAGCATCTAAGAGCATAAACCAGAGCCAACGTACAGTGCAGAAACAAACAAATGCAATAAGTGCCACAAACTAATATAAAAAACAATAAGTGCAATAAGCTAGTATGAATACAATAGATGCTAAGTAAGTGCTAAGCGGAAGGGTAGGCCTTCTTGAAGAGGTGAGTTTCAGCCTGCGCCGAAAGATGGGCAGCGACTCTGCCGTCCTGACGTCAGTGGGGAGTTCATTCCACCATTGTGGGGCCAGGACAGAAAACAGCCGCGACCGGGTTGATCGGCCGCAGGGACCTCTGAGCGACGGGGCAACCAGTCGCCCCGAGGTCGCAGAGCGAAGTGGTCGGGCCGGGGTGTAGGGCTTGACCATGGCCTGGAGACAGGAAGGAGCTGTTCCTTTCACTGCCCTGTAGGCTAGCACCAGAGTCTTAAACTGGATGCGGGCTCTTACAGGTAGCCAGTGTAGAGAACGGAGAAGGCAAGTTGTGTGGGAGAACTTGGGGCGATTGAACACCAGGCGAGCTGCAGCTTTCTGGACAAGCTCCAGAGGTCTGATGGCCGATGCCGGGGCTCCGGCAAGTAGTGAGTTGCAGTAGTCCAGGCGGGAGATGACTAGAGCCTGGATTAGCACCTGCGCCGTCTCATCAGTGAGCAAGGGGCGAATCCTCCTGATGTTGTAGAGCAGGAATCTGCAGGAGCGTGTAACCGATGCAATGTTTGATGAGGAGTACAGGAGTCTCATAAACAAACTCTCTGGGTTACTTGAAAGAAAACACACAGTTGCTTACTCTTTTTATCGTTTCACAGACTCATTCAACCCAGTCGCTCACGCAATCCCACCCATCATCACAAAACACACGCACACACACCCTTCCACCCCAACCGCCACACACACAAACAGCAAAAGGCTATTTTCTGTCCTCTGGGGGGATAACAGTCCGACCTGCACCGGCATGAGTCTGCGTCCGTATCGCAACTGTCTCGGGACATAAAGGAGTTAGCGTGCCTCCATCGAGATGTGTCCTGTTCCACCTGGTGGAGATGAATGCTCTTTATCAGATAACAGATCTCAAACATGGCAGAGCAGACAGTTCACCGAAGCAGCCTGTGAGACAGCCACTCCTCCCTCAATCCGTATTGCTGCAGAGCTCTTTGAACACTTCAAAGTATAAAAAAAATCCTGTGAAACTCTTTTTTTTTGGAGAGGTCAAAGGTTAGAGGAGATATGTAATGCCAGCAA
Source organism: Anarrhichthys ocellatus (assembly GCF_004355925.1). Lineage (NCBI taxonomy): Eukaryota > Metazoa > Chordata > Actinopteri > Perciformes > Anarhichadidae > Anarrhichthys > Anarrhichthys ocellatus. The sequence continues at coordinate 4,210,887 of NW_022280060.1, forward strand.
GACCTCACTGCAAAGTATAATGATATCAAAACAAATAATACCTACCTGTAAGACCTACCTTATCATGAAAAGACTAATCCTCCCTCAGACATTAAAGTCTTTATCGCTCCAATGCACCATCTGTAGAATGCCTGATATGACCACAGATGTTGGGAAAGATGTACCTCTGTGTGTAACAGTTGCATGGCTCACTTCTTAAATGTTTTGCACGATACGGACCAGACAAAAACAATGTCTCATCTGTCAACAATTCTTACTAAGTTGCTCTGCTGCTTGATGCTGCTGCAGTATTAACAGTATGATCTATAAATACTCCATAAATAGGTATGAGACGTAGAATGTAGGTCAGTGATTGTGATGGTAAAATGGGTTTACTGTTACATTGTGGCACATGTACCAAAAGCTGCTTGAACAGCACATTATATTAGTAGTTTTTCCATTATTAGAAGTCTTCCATAGAGAGATAGGGGATTTAAGAATGATATTGTAATAAAAATAACTTTTTAAGCACTGGTATTAACCCTAATGTTAATTTTGGGGTCCCGGAAATCCTTTAACACATCCAAAACATAGTTCATAATTGTTAATCAGTTCATGGCTTTCCCTGATTTTATGAGCATTGCATATAAACATATAAATATATTGCATATATTATTTTGAACTGACATCAGAATCATGCTACACAGAAAAAGACCGGTTAGACCTCTCTGGGGTCTAATTGAACCCAAACATTAGTCTCTGAAGGACTCTTTGGCAAAAATATAAAAGGTGTAAAAAGTTCCTTATTTGGTGTAATATGGAAATTTCTGTATTTTGTCACCTTCATAAAACGTGCAAGTCCTGTTTGTGGCAAATGGAAAAGTAATCACGTAGATAATTTAGTGTTTTAAAAATGAAAAAATAACAAGAAATTATACATACTTAAAAGAAAAGAATTGTTCTTATCAGCAGTGGAGCCTCTGAGGCCCCAAACAAAGAGGAAGTAAAGCTAATATCAACAAAACACTTAACAAAGTACCATAAGTGCTGAAACAAAGAACATGAAAGACGACAATTATCAAACTAAGAAGTAGAGCACAGCACAGTTCCTTTGATAATCAGAAACACTCTCACACAGTTATAATGGTGAAATATATCTATTTCACCATTATAACAAGGGATCACTTTTAAGGTTCATTGCATCAGCAAATTTTCATTCTTACCGGATGCACAGTTGTCACCGTTGAGCATGTTTCTATATTTAAAGTGAGGAATTGTTTGTAAAAGTCACATTTTAAAAAGACACACAGGTTGCTAAAATACAGACGGAACAAGGAATGTGGGAGAGGAGCGTTGAGCGTTTGGACCCGGTGAGCCTCTGACAAAATCTCCTAATTTGCTACTTCCACATGGACCTTTGCTTTCTCCCGGGCTGCACCTACTCATTTATTTCATTGAAATCAGTCCGAATTGGGGTGGTTTACAATTGACACAACGAGTTTGGCATGACCTTTTCTCCTTGCTGTAAATGGGTACTCATCGAATCTGTAGGGGGAGGTTGGGGTGCTGGAGGGAGGGAGGGAGTAGGGGGGGGGCGAGCTGCATTGGCTGGGGGCCGATGGGGGGATTGGGTGGAAATCACAGCAGTGAAAATGGCAGTGCGGTGAAAGAGGGGCCTGATTGCATTGGGACAGCATGCGAGAGGGAGCAGCATGCTCAGCCCAATCAGAGCCACATAAGGAAAAAGTGCTCTTATCAACGAGTAATGGCCCACTTGACAATCACACAGGCACAAAACTGCTCTATTTAACGCTGATTGCAAAAACTGCTGCCCCCCCATCTCAGAGCCGCATGACTCCCCGACATCTCCCTGCCACCTCCCAGCTTACAGCTAAGACCCCTTTCCTGAATGGAATTCATAATCACCCCTCTTCCATTTCTACGCTAATTGTTATTTTAAGACTTAGGTTTGTGTATTAGGCATTTAGTGCTGGTGGAAATGTCTGCATTGATTGCTGTGTTTATTGCGGCATATCCATCTCAATTCCACCTGCTTGACAGGTAGTGAATGTTTATCTACCTGGCTGTTTGTCATCGTTCATGTCCACTGCTTGGTGGGAGAGAGACCTGCCGTAGTGCACATCTGTACGCGTGAAGGTTAGAAGTGATTCATCTCTGCAAAGCATGTTCTACGCAGCTCTGATGATTGATGAAATACTCTGACATGCAATAGCTGTTTTAGCTCTACTTTGATAAGATCTTATATTACTGTGGTCTAAAAAAAACACGTTTTTTTTAGAGTCTTATTACATTTCACAACACACATTTATCATTCACACCGTACCTCGTGTGTATCGTGGTTTGGCAGTGGACACTGTTACATCAACCTGCTGTCAGCTACTCTTTGTTATACTTCAGAATACTACCAACAGTAGTAGTTAGTAGTAGTCGTATGGATATTCCTCCATTTTTCTTATAAGGAAACTGCATTAACTTATTCCAATTGTGTGTATTTCGTGCTCTTGTTCTATTTCATCAGAATAATAACACCCACTCTGATAGTTCTTTAGCTCATGTCTTAAACAAGCTGGGATTTTCTCCACACAAATGCTGTGAAATGTCTTATAACTAAAACCTTTGTGGCTACACAAACTACACTCTTTATAACAACAGATATTTTATCACTAATTTAACAGTAAAATAACACTTATTTTCCTCTGCCCTCTCCTCCCACTCTCTGCATCTCTTTGGGCAGCCTGGTTGTCTCAAACATCCACAGGTGTATGTGTGTGTGTGTCGGCGTCCTGGTGTGAAACTAGAGGAAAAAGAGAGCGACGCGACGATGCTGGTGAGTGGAAATGAGCATCAACCTTCGTCTGAGTCCACCATCAAAGCTCAGCCAGTCAACAGAGAATAGAGAGATTGGGGAAAAGTATTAATGTTAATTATGATATCTTCAATTAGGCTAGTTTAATTAAATTAGCTTTTACTTTACTGTATCTGTTCCTTATTTGTTTGTATTTTCAAGATATTCTTTATTATCTGCTCTGCAGTTTACACATTGTGTTGCTTAATGTGTCCCAATCAGAATCAGTAAAAGTACCTAAAAGTTCAACTATATCACAAAGCTTTTGTCTTTATGGCACTACCACAGAAACATATCTATTCATGTGCTGTGTGCGTCCCTTCACGTCGGCACATACACGTCAAAGTGTCGAACTCCTGTTGTGTTTCTTGTTCGTAGTCTTTTGTAAGAAGAACCTCACACTTGTGTCTCGGATGCAAATGGTCATGACTTGAAAAAGGCTGTAACGCCTCTGGATATCAGAACTTGGATTTACCCTGAGCCATGCACATAAAAACAAGTAATTCAAAGCATACTTGTGTACTACACACAGCCATGTAGCACCAAATAAATACTTTGCATAAGTAAATGCATAAATGATCAATTGACATGTAGCAGACAGCCTCTGTTCCTGGGATTAATTAGCTTGAGGCACATTAGCTTTAAGCTCTATGGATTTGTAAGAGAAGCTAAGTGCTGGTTATATTGTTTGTGTTATTGTGATCCAGCTTATGCATGATTAATGTTGATTCTTCCCAAAACGTCAAAATATAAAACGTTTGCATACTGACACTTTTGAACCAACTGAGATATTTCTTTTGTGTCAGGACAACCTGTTCAGCAGAGACCCTGAGTTCAACCTCCAGCATCAAGCTCAAGTGTTCCTGAGAAAGACCCCGAAGGTTAATCTGCCCACTCTCACCGATGACTGTCCTGTAAATTTCATAATATATATATATATATGTGTGTGTATGTATGTGTATGTATGTATGTATGTATGTATATATATATGTATGTGTATGTATGTATGTATGTATATATATGTATATATATATGTATATGTATATATATATGTGCCATAAAATGTAAAGACTATGTTTGAAGTATTGTGTGATACTTCCAACATAATATATCAAGGCAGTGAGAAGTAAAATCATACTGGAAGATGGACAGCAGGAAGCAAAGCCACCACACGTTTCAGAAATATATAAAAACAAAACATGTGATCCGATTAAACATTCATGATGATCTATTGTATAGAGTTATTGTAGTTCTAATGAGTTTCATGATAGACGTGTTGTCCATACACTAATAGAAAATGTGTAACGAGTGGTCTGTCCTGTTAAAAATAGTTCTCCACATGTCCACAAGAGGGCCCCAGAGGACTAGCAGTTCAAGCTCACCCTGGTAAACTGTGAATATACAGTATAAACATATACTGTGTGTGTATGTGTATATATATATATATATATATATATATATATATACACACACATCTCTTAAGAGTACTCAATTTACGTACAATTTTTGTCCACTGGTCAAGTCACTTACCATTACAGAACTCTATAGTAGTCACTATTCTGCCTACTTTAAACTTTTTTAAAATTTTTTATTAAATGGTGGAAAATAACTAAATACAATTTAGGTTATTGTACGAGTATTTCCATTTGCTGCGATACATTACACTTCTACTCCACCTTATTTCAGAGTGAAATCTATCTGACAGCTGCAGTAACTAGTTACCTTACAGATTAAGATTTTACACACAAAAAAAACATGAGATGAATAATCCTTTATTAGTCCCACAGCAGGTTACTAAACTTAATCTACAGTAGCTAGCTCCACCTCAACTATAACAGTAAGATGCTGCCTCAGTATTAACAATAATGACATGTAATATATCAGACAGGGACCACTTTTCTGCAGATCAAGAACTTTGACTTTGATACTTTGACTACATTTGGCTGACAATACTTATGTACTTTGCTTTAGTAGGATTTTGAATGTAGGACTTTTAGTTGTAAGTATTTTGCCCTTTAATGGTATTTTTACAAAAGTAAAGGATCTGAGTACTTCTTCCACCACTGATTAAAGCTTTACAGCATTTTTACTACACCCAGGAATTTAGAAGAAGCAGATAAATGACAAATAAAGCACCCTTAGTATTAATCTGTCTAAACACACACATGCTTCAGAGTGTGTGAGTGAGTGTACTCTGGTATTGTCCTGGTTTAGTGGGACTCTCTGTAAATGGAAACCAGCCCCATTGGCAGCATCATCACGTGCTCTTCCATGGCAACCGGTGAGTGTCATCAGTTCCGCTCTGAGAGAAGTGCAGCTTCAGTCCCTCTCAGCTGAAAACTCACCGACACACTTTATACCATCTCTGCCGGGGTCCTGTTGACTTTACATCGGCACAGGTGTCTTCTGGAGAATCCCGCGTCTATTCTCACCTCAGATACTGTTTGTTTTTTCACAGAGAGTTCGAGCTGAAAACCATGAGTCACCTCAACCCAGGGTAGGTTCAATTTAACGTTTAATATTCAGGAGTTTGTGAGGTGATATTGTCTACTTTCTTTCTTTTTTTTACTTAATTTTGACGTTCTCATTTTTGTAATTACTTGAAAACAGTTTCATTGATACAAGTATGTCTTTGGAGTAAAATGTTGAGCAACACAGTCACTACAGAGGCAAAATAAACGACTCTTAATTGACTCTTCAATTATGCTAATGATAGTGTTAAACAACGTGCATCATTAAACAAGAAGAATCAGTATGAGAGTACAAAGTCTAGCTGCATAGTCACCACTGAGGCATCATTTACTACTTCAAGGCTAATGCTACTTTTAGACTGGGCCCTATAATACGGCAACCAGAAACTAAGAAATGATTTGTAATGTTTTAAACAACAGTTTTGTGACAAATAAAAGTGCTTCAAGGTGAACAACACGTGACATTGAACACAACCTGAAAACAGCAGAAACAAAGATGGAGAGTGATGGAAAAGATGTATTAGGATCCTTTATTATGTAAAAGGATAATTTGACTCTGTTACCACCAGTGGGATGTAGATAAGTACATGTACTCAAGTACTTGAGTAAACATTTGAACTACTTAATGTTTAGTATTTCAACGAAGTGTTACTACAAACAGATGCTAACACATATTTCTGACAGCTACAGTGGCATTACACAGAGTAAGATTTTACATTCAAAACATTTCATAAAGTATGAAGCATTGATATGGATTCAACTTTATGAAGTAGTTAAAATTAACTCCCCCTCACCTTGAACTGCAACATTAAAGTAATATATAACACATTGTTGGGGGTCATTCTCATGCACCATTAGTACTTTTACTTCTATCTTTGTTTTATACTAATAATAAAACACTACTTGTGTACAATTTTTTAATACCAGACTATTTTTTTCTTTGACTTGCAACCAAGTCGGACTTGTTTTACTGTTTTAAGATTTTTATCCAGTTGTGTTTTTTGAAACCCTAGAATGAACATATTAGGCACGGTAAGCACATTTCATCATCAATGCAATTCAAAGTGCTTTACATAAAACATCAAAAGCCTCGAGACAAAGTGCAAAAGAAACACGTTCTAAAAGGACATTCAAATACGATTTAAAAACAGCCTTTAAAGAGCCAAGTCAAGAATAGGTCATTAAAACAAGCTAAAATAGAATAAGACGTATAAAACACATTATAGTCACTACAGAGTGAGTTGAGTCAACATGTGCCAATGCTACTGTTAGGCTAGTGTACCAATAGGCCAACTAATAGATCAATGCTGTGGCACAATAGCACAATATATATTGTTGTGCCATGTGTCTCCTCAAGGCATCAATGGGCCAGAGAAAGTCTTGTAAAAGAAAATGGCACTTGATAGTTCAACCACCATGTTGTGGTTCAAAGAGAAATGTGCAGCCAAAGCTGAAGGGCACCAGAGACAAACGAGCCAGGTGCACAAAGAGGAGGTAGAGAGGGTCAAGTGTGCCATCCTCCTGTAATCAGACACCGGTAACAAACCCTATAGTTGTGAGATCCTCTTGTCTCGTATACACAAATGCTGGAGGAAATCAAATCTGTGTTGGAAAAACACTTTCAGGCTAGCCGGGCTGCTGAGGGGCTGATGTCTCATTAATGAGGACAAGAAACAACAACCGACACACAAACATGGTGTCGTGCATCACGAAGCCATTTTATTGAGATTCTGTTTTTCTTTTAACTGTAATCAAGAACTCTCGAGTTACGCTAGCGGAAGACAACATTTAAAGTCTGGGTGCCATTAAGTTAAGCTTCTTTTAATTAACTTTCTTTGGCCGGGATTAATTAAGCGTCTCTTTTTTTGTTTCTGTAGACTTCTTTCTGCCTACAACAGTCTCACAGACAGACATCTGGCTGGATACTTCAGCAACACTCCGATCAGGAGACACCTGCAGAGAGCAGGGCTGGTACGTTGACAGGTTGACAAAATGTACAGAATTAACAGTTAAATGGATGGGGAAAAAATGGTTGGTGCTTGACGAATATGGTTGTATGAGCTTATTTTTGTATTCATAAAATCATGGCTCTGATGATGATGACGATACAGTGAGAACAGGCCACAGAAGTGGTCTTTCCTACTTCTGAGATAACCAACCACCAACTGTTGTCAGTTTATGATTCAAATGTCGCTAAATCCTGAAGTCAGAGGTTTGGACTCCAGTCACATGACTTGGACTCGAGTCAGAAGGAAAGTTTAGACTAGACTTGACTAAATCAAAAAAGACTGACACTAATGATTCATGACGTCACTTAGACTTCAGCATTTTGTCTTAAAAATACTTTATAACTTCCCCCCAAGCCCAAAGATGAAAATGCATCTTATTTAAACGGTGTGCCACAAATGAATTCACTTCCTGGAAGTCAACACTTAATTCCCCCAGAACCACTTTGTTTGAACCGATCCGACAGCATCCAATTAAGTTGAAGCACAGAACCAAGAAGAACTAACGTTTACGTTACTCAGCGCCAGTTGGGAAAAATGATACTAAAGATAATTTTATCTGCATACAAAAACTATGCGGAGGTCAACAAAAAATGTATTCCAGTATGCAAAACATGCAAGTTAAAAAGGAGAGATGAGGGCACAAATGGTGTTACATTTGATCAAGTTTGAACAACGAATTCAGACTTCTTTTAGGACTCGAAACTCAAAGTTTAGGAGTTGAGACTTTGGTACAAAGATGTGAGATCAAAACAATGGCAAAACTTGGTCCAACCGCCTTAAATGCATTTTTGTGAAATTGTGTCTGTGTAGGACTTCATTACTCACAGCAAGAAGCTGTTAGAAAAAAAAAAAATAAATGTCAGGACCTTTAATGATTTTGTATTCCTGATCAATCAGCTGTTGGTGACTTCAGTTTGAAAGGTCACTGTCTTCAAAGACCCATATCTTGAACCCTGGTGAGACTCTTGTTGTTCTCAGATCACCAGGAGTGGGCGTATTGTTCCAGACAAGGAGTACAGACACAAGCTGGTCCAGAGAGCCCATCAGAGACACGTTCGAGAATGCCTGGCCCAGGCCATTTTCCACAAGGTGCTGGAGATGGAGGTGGGAGGAACATGCTGTATACCAGAGACAGAAATGTCAAAACACTGTCAGCTTATCTGTGCTTCCCCTTGAATAACAAATTATGCACATTTGTTCTGTGCCCCTCTCATACAGCGTGTCCATCAAATAGAGATCAAAAGGAAACTGGAGGAGTTTGCAAGGAGGGAAAGAGTGCATAAGATCAAAGTACATCATTTGCATTTAAACACTGCTTTGTTGCCCTATTTTGTAAACTAATGACTCTTGCATAATATGAAACAAAAAAAGACATTATTAGCATTACCATTATTTACAGTGCCATTTCTAATACATTATTTTGATATATGAAAAAATGGCAACAACATAAATGAATGGTCTTGTTTGGAAGGTGGAGCGCTCTAAAAGGTATGAAGAAGACATCATCCGCATCCTGTCTCCACGCCCACCCACGGGTGCCAGGTGCATCCGAAAACAACACTCTGGGCCAGAGGGGGAACACTCCGAATCCTCCGAGTCCGTGAGTCAAAACATCCGTCTTGGTGCACCAGCAGATTGAGTGGATATCAGAATCAGAAACTGTTTATTGTCAAGTACGTTACACATACAAGGAATGTGGCTGGGTGAATGGTGCATGACAATAAACGTGCAATAGTATAAGACATTATTCAACATTTTTAAATATGAAATTGTACAAGAAAATATGGTAAACAAACAAATAAGAGTATGTTAAAACAAGTGTGTTATTAAAGCGTCAAGTGTATATTAATAGAGAAAGGTTGTGTAACTGTAAGAAGTTGTCCTGGGGATGTAAGTGTCTGAGTCAGTGGCGGTCCCGGGCTTTATTGGTGAACCCAACTGCAGATGGGAGTATTTGTGGCGTGAGGTCTTGGTCCTGATGGACTGCAGCCTCCTGTCAGAGGGAAGGGACTCGAAGAGTTTGTGTCCAGGGTGGGTGAGAGGAGTTCGGCTACAATCGTTGTTGCCCGCCTCAGAGTCCTGGAAGCCAACAAGTCGCGGAAGGACGGCAGATTGCAGCAAATCACTCTCTCGGCAGAACGAATGATACGTTGCAATCTGCCCTTGTCCTTGGCAGTGGCTGCAGCGTACCAGACGGTAATGGAGGCGCAGAGGATGGACTCAATGACGGCAGTGCACCATCATTGTCTTTGGCTTGTTGAACTTCTTCAGCTGCCTCAGGAAGTACATCCTCTGCTGAGCCTTCTTGGTGATGGAGCTGATGTTAAGCTCCCACTTGAGGTCCTGGGTTATGGTGGAGCCCAGGAAGCGGAAGGACTCCACAGCATCTTTAGAGCGTTGAGCTCCAAGTTGTTCAGTCCGCACCAGGTCACCAGATGGTCAGTCTCCCACCTGTAGGCGGACTCATCCCCACCAGAGAGTGCAATGAGGGTGGTGTCATCCTTGAACTTCAGGAGCTTGACGGACTGGTGACTGGAGGTGCAGCTGTTGGTGTACAGGGAGAAGAGCAGAGGGGAAAGAACGCAGCCTCGGGGGGAACCGGTGCTGATGGTCCGAGAGACTGAGACATGTTTACATGTTTACATGCTGCTTCCTGTCAGACAGGAAGTCTGTGATCCACTTGTAGGTGGAGTTGGGGAGGTGCAGCTGGGAGAGCTTGTCCTCCAGCCGAGATGGGATGATGGTATTGAAGGCAGGGCTGAAGTCCACAAACAGGATCCTGGCGTAGGTTCCTGGGGAGTCCAGATGCTGGATGATGAAGTGAAGGGTCATGTTGACTGCATCGTCTACAGCTCTGTAGGCGAACTGCAGGGGGTCCAGGAGCGGGTCGGTGAGGGTTTTGAGGTGGGACAGGACAAGGCGTTCAAAAGACTTCATTCGGCTGGTACATGACATGTCTCCAGTGAGTTGTTGAAGGTGTCTGTAAACACCGGAGACAGAGGATCAGCATAGTGCTTCAGTCTGGGCCGGCTGCTTTGCGGGGGTTCTGACTTTCAAACAACCTGTTGACGTCTCTGAGTCCGTGAATAGAGAGAGTCGTCATATTGCTGTAACATCACATTTAATAATCTGATCCAAGTTGTTCATCAGGTGCTTTAGAAATGCGACCTTTAATTACAGCATCTCTGTCATGCAAAGAAGGTTTTTTGAATGCCACGACATGGTCTGTGAGCTTAAAACGACCTTTAGTTAAAGACCTTTATTAGGCCAATCAGTTTAATATAGATAGGTCAATCAGATGTCTTTCAAGATAAAAAAATATGAGGTTTCACTGTCCTCATTAATAAGATTTTTCCCATCCCTCCAAATTTGGTTAAATCGTGACAGCTGTTAGCACAGCTAGCCCAGCGCTTGCCAAAGCAAACTAAATCAGCCCTCCAGCACCTTTTAAACGTAATTAATTAACACGTTTCATCTTGTTAGTCTAATACGTACAAAAACGTTCTTTCGGGTGAGGAATGTCTGCAATGATAATGATTTTCTGTGCATGCTGATAGTTTGCATGTTTACACTAACACTGACACTCAGCTGCTGTTTGCTGTGTGTGCAGACACAAGTGTTTTAAGTGGTGTGTTATCTGTGCAACAGAAAAAGTCACAGAGAGAAAATAGAGCCGATAATCCTGCCCTGGATTTCTGTGTTTACCCGGTGAAATCTCTTGTCTTATGTCTGCAAACATCTCACACTTCAGCAGGTAGAGACTTGTTTGAAATACATCAGCAATGATCTGTTGGGGGGGAAATGTCAAGGCACATTATTGATTTGCATTTGCACCACAATTCAGACACATATATTGAATTCACAGCTTTACAACTAATTTTACACTGTACTCTATTGGTTTCCTTAGCGATGCATACACAGTGTTTGTAATGAGCAGAGCGCTGACTGTGTGTGTGTGTTACTGGTGCTGCAGCCGGGCTCGTCTCGACCCAACACCGCTCCGGGGAAGATGCAGAGGCCGGTGCGCCTGAAGCCGATCCACAGTAACAGCACCACAGCTTTGCTCAGACGCAGCTTCCCTCACAGAGTCCTCGAGTCCTCCAATGACAACGACCGGCCGTTCAACAGCACCGTGAGACCGGGACACATGAGAATCATTCATTCATTCATTCTTGGGACAGTTTTTCTTTACAGACAGAAGCATGAACATTTTCGGTTTTGATCTAGAGTGAGATCAATATTATCTTCCTTTGGTAATATTGTTTGAAAACTATGCAGAAACTTTGCAGTTGTAAAGGGAGTGTAAAAATGCTAAACGCTATCATACATTATATTGTACAGATGCATGCAAGCATAAAAATTATTTTTGTTAATACAAGAAAACAACATTACATTGCTGCAACAACAACAAACGCACCGTATAGTCTTTTCACAGTTTGTTTGTTAACCTCTCTCAAAGATGGACAAGGTGTCCCGGAGACGTTTGACCACAACAGAGGTCTCCCGTGGCATCTCGCCCTACTGCCTCCCAGTCATCAACAACTTTGTCACCCCAGTGCCTCCATCCACGAAGAGGAAAGAGAGGGGAGCAAAGGTCACTCCGAGCGGCACGCTCAGAGGCCGCAGACTGCGTCCTACCACGGCCTCCAGCGGAGCGGACCTCAATGAGGTCCTGATCTCTCTTTATGTTTTCCCTGGCAACAACACATTCCACACCAAACTTACAAGCTGCAGCCCCTTTAGCTTGATTAAATTAAATACAGAACAATTACAAATTCTAGGAGATTCATTGATTTCTGCAAGACCTAGCAGGAAGAGGTTATATTGCATGTCTTTGTGAGTGTCTTTGATTACTCTGTATGTCTTAACCTGTAGTCACAGATTGTTGTTAAACATTTATTTAACTCAGTGGTAACCCTATGGCTGGACAATTAGGAAAATAAATAAACTAAAATCAAATCAATTTGACAACATTATGAATCTATAACTGACCTAAATGTATCTATTTTAGTCCATTTAACTGGTCATATTGTAATTAATCAGGAGAAAGATATCAGAGGTCAGATAACGTGAAAAAGAAAACACAAGTCGGTGATATTAGAATAAATTGCATTATGTAAATTTCATCCTGACCTAGATAACACCTACCTGTGAAAATCAGTCACATCAAATTTGGGATTAGGAAATTAAAATGATTCCCTAAAACTGGATTAAATCGATATCATACTGACCCCAACCTGCTGTTTTCTTCCCCATCCAGGACCCCCCCATGCTGAGGAGCTCTGTGCACCAGAGCGGAGTGTGTGTGAACATGATGTACTTCGGTAAAACGGTGCATCTCTCCCACGACCTGACCGAAATGAGGGACGAGGTCAAAGTGTTTCAGCAACACTGTGGAGGAGAGAACCTGTGTGTGTTCAAGGGAAAGCTCCGCGAGGGAGGTCAGTGTGAGGGTCTGTGATTGTGTCTGTAAGATTTGTGTGTTTTGTGTAAACGAATAAGAGCAAATCTCAGGAGCAAAGCCATTTGGATAATGTAAGTGTGCACAACAGCCTTTGAGCAAACAAACTAACTCTATTAAGGTGTCAACCTGTCTATAAATGAACTTTAAATTTAGTTATTTCTGTATTTTTAATATAGTTTGTAGGGATATGTAAAGATGCCTCACAGGTTATGGATGGTTTAGAGTTGTTCTGCAACACCAAGGTCACAGATTTGATGACGTTGATCTTGAAAGTGTTCCTACCGCTTGTCTACATCCTCAATCTTTCCCTCAGAGACTTTCCAGTTCACCTCAAGGCGACACCGAGGTTTCCCCTTCAGCTTGACTTTCTTCCTGAACGGGCTGCAGGTGGAGCGGCTGAGCTCCTGCTGCGAGTTCAAACACAGGAAGGGTCCCCGACTCGGTGGCAGGCACGGGCACTTTGGTTTCTGCAGCGTAGAGGGAGCCTCTCCCTGTTACAAGTAAGGTCTCCTGCTGCGTCTTTAAAAGGGTATATCCACTGAGTTTACACATCAAAGTCTGTTTATATGTATTGGGCGGTACTACTGCTTATGTAAAAAGAAGTTGCTTTAAAGCCTTTTGTGGATTGAAACGATTGAAAATGAAAAAAAGAAAGTGAAAGAAGTGAGTTTACCAGATGTCTGTAGTCTGCTGCTCATCTCTGCTTGAAGTTTTTGCAGCTCAAAATCTCTGAGTGAACTGTCAGCGGTCAAGTGGCACTGTGGGTAGTGTCGTTTTTTTGTCATAGAAGAAGAATGTGCAGAATAAAAAAAGACAGCCTTTCTCAAAAAACTGTCCATTGTGAGTCCAATAATGTTCTTCTTGCCAAGAGTTAGATGTTGCTAACATGAGAGTGAGTATAAGAAAGTCAGCGGGCAAGAAACACGACTCCAAATGATAATGTTGCTCCTCGTCTACTCACCGTTTTTTATCTTTTTGATAACAACCTCTCAATATCAACTTGACGATAATCTGTCCAAATGTTGAACTATTCTTCTAAACTAAGTTCTGACAGTATATCATGGTATTTTCTTCAGGTGCATTATAGCAATGGGATTGGACAAGAAGCCCAGTCCTCCACCAAAGAGGGTGAAAGAATATGAAGGCAGAGAGGAGTCAGTCACCAGCCATAAGGATGCTCCTGAGATGGAGACAGAGAGGAACGGAGACGAGGCTGCATCCCATTCAGAGTGTGAAAGCAGCCAACCACAGCACACCGAGACTCAAGTCACAGAAGAAACAGCAGCTGAGGAGGACAAAGTCAGAGATGGTATACAAAAAAGCATGAATGCGCCAATAAGAAATAAATACTTGTGACTTTGCAGATCTTTACTCTAGTCTACGGTGTACCGCAATGAATTTTCTGCATGTCTTCCTCCTCAGATTATGAGGAAGACTTTGAAGTAGACGATGAGGGCCCTCCAGAAGACGTCAAGGCAAAGGAAAAGAAATCCTCGTCTCCATCTGGTGAAACTGAAAGGCAGATTAAAGAGAACGACGCCTCTGAGAGCGAAGACGACGAGAGGGATGGTGGGTTAAATCACTTGTTTGAACACACGAGTAAAATTACTGAGAGTAAAGTGCCATTCAATCACACACTATTTATTCATTTGACAACCGCTTTTACAGCAAAACAGAATCATTCTGCAGCCTAGATTTCAATGGGATGTTGAACTTTATATACATAAAGTACAATGCGTCATCTGTAAAGCAGTAAACCATCTTTTGAAAGGGTTAAACATGCATGTCATTACCTCGAGGGGATTTTTTTTTTGCTGTTAAAAAATTTTAAATTCTCCATCTTTCTTGCACAGAGGACATTAAGTCTCATTCAGGCTCCAGCTCCTCAGGCAGCGACCGGGAGGAGAGTGATGCTGAATCCACTAAAGACTCCAGAGAGGACGAGAAACCTAAAGAGGTCGATCAGGAGGAGACTGTTGTTCCACCAGATGACAAAAAAGATGAACCAAATCCAGAAGAAGCCGCTGCCACTGAGGCCGAGCCTGCTGTGCCTAAAGACTCAGACATACAGGACAGTGCGAGGGACAGCACAGAGAGAGAAGTCTACGACACCGGCGTCCCCTCGGGGAACGAGAATAAACAGAGTGGCGACACCTCTGGAGACAAAGAGGAGGAGAAAACAGTAGAGGAGAACCAACAGGAGGAGGAACAGGAGAGAGGTGAGTACAGACCAACAAATACAACTCTGGAGCTTTCACCTGAGTGACAAATGGATCAGTCCATCTTTTATGGAGGTTTTTCCACTATTATCACACCAAGGGCTGTCGTCCAGTTGATGTTGTGTGTATATGTAAATACAGCAATTCAGACCTGACAACAACTAAATAACCATCACAGTTCTGTGTTGTCAGTTTGTGATATTAAGTAAGATTGTGACGTTATAAAAGTTGATAGTGGAAAAATTACTTGTGTGTTATTTCTTTTTTTTGTTGCTTATTTTTCATTTGTTTGTGTGTGATGATTTTCTGTCTGATGCCCTTTTTAATGTCAAAGTTATTTTTTATTCAAAATGAGTTTCGAGATGTTTGGATGTTAATATGAAATTCTCACCTGTAACAATATTTTAATTGTATTTTTATCACTTTAAGAAAGCCCGTTGTAACTTACATTTGCTTTTTACTCAATTTATTTCTCTTAAAGTTGCACTTTGTAGTTTTGGTTAAAGGAATAATGATGTGAAATTAGTAATTTGCATTACTAGCAGCGTTCTTCTTTTTCTTAATGTCTGTAATATCTAACCAGATGAAACCAGAATTGTAGGTTTCCTCAACCAAACTAGCTCCAGGGATCGGTTTGCACAAAACATTTAAGTGCCAAAGTTTAGTGATTTTCTTTCTTTGTTTTAATCTTTTATCATCGTGAGTTTCAAATTCACATCCTAAAATTACATAAAATAGGTATTTTTAAGACATTGTGCATTGTGTTTCCATTTTGGTTGTATACTGAATCATGCTTGTTTATGTGTTGTTGTTGTTTTTTTCTTTCTGTGCATGTTAATTATCATTTTGCATGTTCTGTTTGCACCTGAAAAGATTAAAGACATTCTTTTGGTCATGGCTGTATGTTTCTTCATTGGCTCAGTTCTCCCATTGCATTGTTCAAATACTGCTTTGTTTGTCACCGTGAGTGACTCACTGTAAAATGAACTTCTATCACTCTCTCTCTTTCTCTCCCAAGCCAAATCTGTGCAGGAGAAGCTGGCAGAAGCCATACTGAAGGAGTCCCAGTGCAGCTCAGAGCCCGAACTGAGCGACACCAGCACCGAGGAGGAGGAGTCCACAGATAAAGGCCCTGAAATAGACAGCAAGGGTACTAGACTTTCATCATCATTCAAATGAATGAAGACAACTATTGCAGTAAAAAATTGACTTTCCTAAACATTCTCCTCATTGTATTTGCAGATGCAGTTGCAGTACGATCTGTGACATTTACAGAACAGCAACCGACCATTGAAGAGGAGACAAAATGTGAGGAAGGTGTTGTTGGTGAAACTGAAGAGGTGAAGGATCACGACGAGACGTCTGAACCAAAAGATCGGGAGAACGAAACCGAACAAGAGCCCCAGGAGAGCAGTGATAGCGCTAAAGATGAGACGGTCAAAGTAGAGGAGGCAGATGAAAAGGCTTCATCAGAAGAAGACAAAAACTCAGCAGAGAATGATAAACCAGAGCACACAGAAGATACAGCTCTGCATCCTGTATCTGAAGAGGAAATTATTGAGGACGACAAGACTTCAGAACCTCAAGAAGATGCTGCAGCTAAATCCACCGATGGTGATGCTGAAGAGAAAGACGAAGAAAAGGAGGACAAAACTGCAGAGGAGGCTGACGAGACGGGGCAAGGAACAAAAAGCGGCGAGGCGGATGAGTCATCAGTGTCAGAGCCGAATAAAAAGACTGATGAGACAGCAGCGCCTGATAATGCGGAGGCGATGACAGTGAGCGAGACAATGGAGATGAAAGCAGAGCCCTCAGAGGAGCGAGAGGCCCTCAACTATGAAGAGGCACCTGTAACCGACACAGAGAAGAGGCAGGCGGGAGACAGCAAGGACAGAGACACAGCATCAGAGACGGAAGTCACAGCGGAGAATTCACGCAGCTCGTCGGAGGAGAGCGGAGACACCACAGTTGATAAAACAGCAGATTCAAGTGCAAAAGATGTGGGCAGCAAAGATGATATTAAAGAGGAGGAAGTGTCAGCAGTAGAGGATAGTAAAGATGACAATCAACAACACGTGGGTGATCTGGGAGAAGAGCAGACAGAAAAATCATCTGTGGAAATAGATGATGAGGTAGAGGAGAAATATAATGAGGAAGAAAAGCAAACAAATCCAGATGAGAAGACAGGAGGTGAAAATAGAGAGGAAAGTGAAAGGGAGGATAAAGACGAGACAGAAGAAGAAAAGAATAATGAGAGTAAGACAGAAGAAAGGATAGAAAACAAGGAAAACATTTCCGAGTGGACTAAAAGTGACTCAAACACTGAAGGAAATGCAAATGAAGAACAAGCTGAGGAGCACCACAGTGAAGAAGAAGTGAAGGTTGCAAATGAAGAGAATGCAGACAGTTCAGAAAAGACAGAGAAGGACGAAGATGGCGAATGTGCCGAGAATAAAAATGACGAAGAGGAGTCTGAAGAAAAGGGAGCCGCGACTGATAAAACTAATGAGTGTGGAGAGATGAACTCGGCTGCTGATGAAGAAAAGGATGATGAAGCAGAAAAGAAAGAGAAAGATCAGAACGAGGACAAAGCGGAGAATAAAGATGATGAAGAATGTGAGGAGAAAAAAGTTGTAACTGATAAGACCGCAGAAGGAGAAGAAATATCTGAGATTCCAGAGGAATCTGAGAAAAGCGGAGATGCAGACTTGGATAAGGATAATATGAACATATCTGAGGAAAATAGTGCTGAGTCAGAGGATGTCAGTGACAAGGAAGCAGCAAATGTAGCACAGGGGACTAAAACGGCTGAAGAGACGCCAAACAATGCAATGGAGGCTGAAGATGTAATGAAGGAAACTGAAGGAGGACCTGACATCAGTGAAAAGGGAGAAGTTGATGTTGAAAATGGTGAAATTTCTCATGAGGATGAGGGAGAGGCTCAAACCGAGGGCAAGGATGGCGTGAAAACAGCAGAGAATACCGAAGAAGAGAGAAAAACAGAGGAACCTGCAGAAGTTGAGAGCACAGAGATCAAAGAAGTAACTGTGGAGTCTGGAGATGGTGCTGAGGAACATGAAGACGACAAAGTCGATGACTCCGATGTGGTACAAAGTGAGCCAGAGGACGGGAATGATGGTGTGGAGAAGCAAGATGAATCCAGTAAAAATGAGTCGGAGCCGGAGACATCTGGCACAAAAGTAAAAGAGGAATCAAAATCAGATGACAGAGAGAACGGTGAAACAAAACAAGATGAGGATGGCAACATTCCTGACCCTAAAAATGATAACACAGATTCAGATTTGATGAAAAAGAGCGATAACGTCCAGAGTGATGTCAGCGAGGTCATAGCTGCTTCTGCAGTTGATCAGGCACAATCTTCAACCCCCACCACTGTGGATGCAGACGACACACCTCACCAGTTACACGAGTCCACTGCACCGTCTGACCCCATGACCGACAAACACCCACACGCTGACGAAAACGCTGCTGCAGCTGACCTCTCCGCCGCCGACGGGGACAACGGAGCAGACGCAGAGGAGGCGAGCAAGGCCTCGGAGGAAGGAGCAAGTGTGCTGCTCAAACCTCAAGCGCGGTCGTCACAGCTCACGCAAAACAACGACGACGCAGAAGAGAGCATTCCAGTAGGTAGTAACCCTCCAGAGGCCTTGGCGAGGGAAGACAACACAGATCTGGTCACAAACTGGGTAACCATGCATCAAACGTCAAAGTATTTTGAGACGTTTGTTGAGCCTCTAGAAGACTTGAAGGAATCGACTTCAGACACTCAAGTGTCCAACTCTAATGAAGAAGCGGCACAATCTGCAGAGCTGCCGAGATCAGCGAGTCCACTTAAGATGGCGAAGGTGTCTGAAAATGCAGAACAAGAGCACACGGCAAAAGATGTAAATGAGTCAAGGGACAAAAGCAAAGAGGAAACTGTGGCGTCAAACCTTGAGAGCGATCACTCCGAAGACGGTGAACCGCGTGAGAGAGACACCCTGAAAGTGGAGGACGAGACTGGGGTGAAAGACTTGATCCCCAAAACAGAGAGTGAACAGAATGATGAGGAGTCTGTGAGCAGGCAAGACATGAGGTCAGAGGAGCACAAAGGAAGCAGGGGATCTCTGGAAGAAGACAATGTGCAAGAGGGTTTAATGCAGGACAACTCTGAGCAAACTGACATTTCTAAGACTGAAGTGGAAAGCATTGCAGGTACTCATCATTCAGTAACCAGCGGGAGACCCGAGAGTGTCTCTGAGAACCAAACTGAGGAGAAAACTACTGACAATGCTCCAGAAACACAAACCGCAATTGAAGAGGTGAAAGATCTTCTCCCATCATCCAAAACAGAAGAGCATCGCGAAGATTCGATCAGTCCAGAAGGCCTCTCCAGATTAAAAGCGAATGAACCGAACGATAGCGTAGAGACGTGGGGAAAAAGTGATGAACAAAGTCGAGAAGTTACGGAAATAACTGATTTCACGACATCGAAGTCCGACGATGGAAGCCAGGAGGAGTCCCAGCATAGAGATGCGCAACCTAAATTGTCAGACGGCAGCATCGACGGAGGCAAACGAGACGTGCGGCTGATCCAAGACATCAAACACACTCTCAGTAAAGACCGGCTGAGCACTTTCTCGGTGGATGAAACACTGTTCGGTCGAAGTTCGTATCCTTTGCTGACCGCTGTGAGGACGGAGAGTGGACATTAGGGCTGCATGCTGCTGAGTGGCACGAAGGTACGGTGATGCTTTATTTTACTTTAGTGTACAAGGAAAAACATACATAAGAAGTTATAAAAACGAACAGTTAGACAATCAGAAGGCTACATTTAGAAAAAGAAACATTCGTAGTGATCAGAAAAATACAAAGTGAATACAAGATGATTCTAGTGTTGACAGAGGGCCCTCAAGTGTCTTATGGTTTCTGTGTTTACATTACAATGGCTTCTTAAATAGTCTTCACCCTGCAATCACCAAAAAGAAGAAGCTGCATGATGAGCTTTGACCGCGGTATAAAATGTTTACAATAGACCGTCTCTCCCTATTGTTGGTAACAAAGAGACGTAGGTTGTGAGAGGTATCAAGTGCAGCTGCTGTCACCTGTTTCCTGTAAACAGATACTCCTCCACTCACGCTGACACACTGTTGAATAATTCATATTTGTTGGACTCCCACAGCTTAGTTTGTCCCAAGTACACTTTGCGTTTCCACTGATGTTACGGTACCTCAGCTTTGATCAGAGATCTGTAATTGCACTGCGTCTATGTTAATGACAGTTTTAGCGCTTTTACATCTGTTTCTATGACATCGAGACAAAAACACAAAGTGGATAATTCATTCGTTATTGTGTTGCTAATAAGTCAAATGAAACTTTATGAAATGTCAAATCTAGGCACTGAGTTGTGTCATTATTGCTGCTAACGCTACCTCTTATTAAAAAAAACTAAAAAACACTTAGTATTTATTTGTATTTCCGTCATCTGATTTTAATGGTAGTGTGGGTTTGTGAGGCTTCATCATTTCATCTGTCAGTGACTGAACATTTGTGTGATTTGGCCGCTCAAAATAATAAAACACGTGCGATGAATAGAGACTTTCTGCTTCTTCTGCTTTTCTTTTCTTTTCTTTGACTTGAATGAAGATGTGTGTACATTGAACAAATGCACGCATTGACTGGGAACTTGGATTTAAAATGTATGTAAACCATGTGCACAAAAACAGATTTTGCTTTTCAGACATACAGTATTTACAAACGAAAGCATCAACAAAATGTTTACATAATGTACAAACAAACCTATAACACAAGCCTAGAGATATTGGGAACTAACAATGTATTATAAATTCATATACAAGTCATACAAATACAGTATGCTACAACAAACTACAAATTGTTTTTTGCAAGTTAGCAATATCCACTAATCTATTGATACAGTTATACTTAAAATGAACTGTCAACAACAGGCATGAATGTCTGCATTAATATGGTCATATGGTGATATTAGTTACTGTCCTCAAAGCTGCCACTGCTGCTGTAAGAAGAGCAGACTCTCATGGTGCTCATGGGGTCAGACACGTAGCCTGAAAAAGAGACAAACTGTGACTCACCATTTATAGTCGGATACATTTATGAATGATATTGACATAACAACATTAGTACTATTCTACACTTTAACTTTAAAAAGTACAATATATGATATTGAAATGTAATAGAGAATAAAATAAACAATAATTATAAATACCAACATTGCATAAGAAGTCTTCAAAAGCACATTTGAAGGCGACACTAGTATACATGTATTCTGCAAACAAACCATTTCGATCAATGGGAGAAAACTGCATGTTCCTTCTGAGTTCCTCCAGTGAAAGGCCTCCGGATGCTCGACGCCGCTCACTGAAAAATAAAACACATAACAAAATCAACTCTTACTCATTAATCTACCGCGAAACAACACCAGCGCAGAAATATATACAGCTTCGTTTACATGGAGAGAGACAGATGAGATGGAGCTAGACAGAAGCAGGAGGAATTCAATATGTAATGTCCGACCTAATCGCAGGCTGCTCTCACTTTCTCTTCAGGAGTTCAGTAATACAACATTGATGACAGGTTTGACGGGGCGACCGCGCACATATTCTGCACAATGTTCATGTTGCTTAGCAATTGATATTTGAACATTTTGTACAATATATTTAAGATCAGTGAAATTTAAACTCCATGTGGATGAATTTACACTTCATTGGGGATGTAAACACTCAGAATGGTTGAGTCTAACCTTTTGATGGAGCACCAGGGAATTAGAGAAAAGACATTGCCCCGCCACAATAACCCCACCTCTTGTTTCTGGGTTCATAGCGACTGTTACCAGGCTCCCACACACACACGCACACACAGTACAGAGCCTGAAAGCCAGGCGTCTTATCGTCGGTCAGAATGCCATGCATGTTTTATTGCATTTGCTTTCCTTTTGTTTCCTGCTCAGTATCCCAGCAACTCCAAATCCTCACTGTTGCAGTGTTAACTGGTCTGCATGTTACTGGTAAAACAATTGTTCAGAGGGAGTCGTTTCTACAAAGCCTGTCCAAGTTAGAGCAAGCCCAGACACAATGTTTTGTGGAATTCCTGTTAGTGGAGTTTTAAGCCAAAACATTTAACTCAACTCCCCCTGGTGGGAAAACAACCAGATTTCTTGGTTGTAGCTTTTTCAACAAATCTTCGAGGCCATTTATTAAGTTTTATCCACCTGTTAATTGTAAAGATCATTAACTCAATCAATTGAAGACATTTAAACATCTGTGTTCCCTTTTAAAAATGATGACAATAATAACTATATATTTAGTTTAATCTGAGTTTTTGGGCCTCTTGAGGTTGCAGTGACTCACTCTCTTAGTTCTGGCACAGTTGTATAAAGTGTATTATACAACGACTTTAAGTCCATTGCTTGTACAACGTTACATCGGAGTTTGTTTTTGAGTTTAGATGAAGTCTGTGTGGTGACTCTTCACAGCAGGGGTCGGTGCAGACACACCTGGTGGAGATTTGCGCTCTACTGAGTGCACTTTTCTAGTTATCATTGTCAATGCAACTAGGCCTTTAACTTGGCTCCACAGTTTTTGGAGAACAAATATTCATATTAAGACTCTATATCTCCTGATTTGATTGAATGTTTGAACAGTGTTTGACACCTGCAATATGTCGTTTGTGTTTTAAGAAATGAAGTCTTGCTACTCGCCCAAGTGAGAGGCTTCAGCTGTTATTCAATTGTGTGACAATAAAAAAAAAAACAAATTAATTTTGTTCTTTTGCTCCATAAAAGTCACGAAACTAGAACGACACAACAGCAGGGTAACCGAAGCGTCACGCAAACAACTTCCGCTGATTAAAACCTGACCTTGGTTCGGCTGAGACCGGGTGGGTTATTTGGTTGAGAGTGAAAGTGGCCATTGTGCAGTAGATTATTCTCGCCCTCTCCACCTTCAGCGTGAGCCTTGAGTGTTCTAACCTCTGAGTCCAGAAGGCGTAGGCGCGAGAGTTGAGAGCGTACTCCAGCTCGAAGCGGGAGCGCAGGGCGGTCACGTGGCTGCGACCGGGTCCTCCTGGCCCGAGCAGACAGTCAGAGGAGGAGGAGGGCGACAGGGAGCCACTGCTGTTACTGGAGGCTGGAGACATCAGCTGCCACACAAACATCATTAAAAACCACTGCAGGGTTAGACATTTAAGAAAGTGTGGGATAATATATATATATACCTCAACATTGCACAAGCATTCCTCCAGGTTGGAAACCACTTCAGAGAACTCGGGCCTGTCCTGAAATTGGAGAAAGCCGACTACAATTTATTTCCGCTTCAATTCTGAACAATCAAACGCATCATTTGTTTCCCACAACAGACAGACACACTTGTGTTCTCTCAGACACTGTCCAGTATGTTGCACTCGTTTTCAGTCCACCCACACATGAAGCAAAGGTGAACTCTGCTTCAAAAGCAGTCCTTAGATCTCCTGCCTCACTGTAGAAGAACAAACACTGCCACACCGGAGCTGTTCAATTATACATCCTCAGATAGAGGCCAAGGTCTATCGGTGCTGCTTTAATACACAACAACAAGAATACAAGGACAACGCAGTAAAGATGAAAACACATGACACACTTTTAAAGGTCTTTACGTATGATTTTAGTAAATACTTTTTTGTTTGTTTTGTTCACATATTATTTGTCAGTAATCAAGTACTTACTGCTCTATAGAGCGCTGCAGCGATGACGTGTTTTTGTAGCATCGCACTGGTTCTCTCGACAAAAAGCCCAAAAGGATTTTTATATATATAAATGAACCGCACCATGCATCACTTCAT
Source organism: Anarrhichthys ocellatus (assembly GCF_004355925.1). NCBI lineage: Eukaryota > Metazoa > Chordata > Actinopteri > Perciformes > Anarhichadidae > Anarrhichthys > Anarrhichthys ocellatus. Next base: position 4,234,748 of record NW_022280060.1, read on the forward strand.
GTCACCACCACTAAAGTAGAGTGTTCATTTTGCAATTTCTAATTATATTTGTGTCACACATCTGAGAGCTTCTCTCAGGCTTTGACAAATACAAGTTACTGTAAACACAGAACAGCGTGTCCCCACTTTTAAACCCCATGGCAGCCGGTGCACCTTACAGGTGAGGCACCATGAAAGAGGCGCTCACATGAAACTTTGTGACGTCCTATTAGGATCACACTCTTATTAAAAGTGTCTCGACAAAGTTGCACTGGGACAAGGCGATCACAGCAGGGAGCAAGCAGCCGGTTGGCAACCTTATAACTGGCAAACAGGAAGGAGACGTACCACAGAGGGCGCAATGTACCAGCATGCTCGGCTGCGTTATAATGTGTTTTAATGAGGCCGAGAACAAAAACACGCCAGGCTAATTATGAACATCGCAGCACTGAGGGGAGGATCATACAGGCCATGTGTGCTCCTAAATGTGAACAGCCGTGCAATAATGCATCGTCTGGGGACATGTTTGCAGAAGCAGCTTACTCAGCATCACTTGTCTCTCTGAGCCTCAGTATGTCTAAACAGCTAACGACGTGAAAGGATGCTAATGGTGAGCTTATTTTACAGATTGAAACTACCAGGCAACACCTGGTTGAGTATACGCTGGACAGTAAACAGCGCACAGTGGATTTTTCTTTTGTGTACAAAATGTTCTGTAAATTAATTAGAGAACAATTGTTTAATCAGAGCTCAGATGAAATCGTGTCATTTACCTCTGGGCAGGCGTTCCAGCCTCTCATCAGAAGAGCAGAGATGGGTTTGGGGATGGAGTAGCCAACAGGAGGCCGGATGTGATGATAGGCCATGTCTGCTGCTGCAGCAGCTGAGGACAGAAGAACGTCTTAAATCTAGTTGAGTTTAGTAAGACAGCCTTTCTGTTCTGTGCTTGTGTTCTGTTTTATTTTTCTTGTATTAGTTTGTGTGTGTTGTCAATATATTTTTTGAAAAATCCCTTGGTGCCCTTTTTGCATTATGCACGCATCAATAGAGTATCATCTACTAATAGACTATCATCTACATCTGCTGTGAAAAAGGTGTGTAATGTCAGAGGTCCCTTGTGGGGTCTTCTCTTGGTTTGACATAAACTATCACCATTTAGGTGAAAATACCTGGTTTCAAGTGAGCGAAGGGAATTTCTCCAGTAAGCAGCTCCCACAGACAGAGGGCGTAGCTGAACATGTCTGCCTTCACAGAGTAGCGAGTGCACTGGGTGAACACCTCGGGAGCCATCCAACGCAGGTTCTGTACAAACACACACACATAGACACACATATATGCACAAACAAGCACGGTAACGGCAGTTAGGCTCTCAATATGAGTGAATCTTTTTTAGGCCATCACACACACACACACACACACACACACACACAGAATGAGGCCCAATTACTGACATAAACACCGCATCCCAGCAAGGGCAAGTAGTTCCTCACAACAGGCAGTCCTCAAGAGATGTAACACACTTAACACCAAACTGCAGGCCAAGCACTCTGGGTAGTGATGAGTCAGCACATCAACACAAAATCTGCATGACGGCAGTTTTTTTTTTGTTTTTTGCTGGTGGGTAATTGATGGCAGGTGCCAGCAGATGCTCTGGCTTGATCTCCTGCCTTATTCTTCCATGGATACTGCAGATGGTGTGAGCGTATTTGGCCAAAGAGAGAGGACAAACCCATTCCAAACGGTTTTGTGTGTGTCATAAAATAAATCAAAGAGAGCGAAACGGCACTGACCCCCGGCTGCTTGGTCATGTTGTCCTCACCCACAGATTGTAGGAATCTAGATTCTGAAAAGGAAGAGAATACCATGCAATGAAATAAAACGATGTACATTATGGTATTTAGCTGTACTTTTCATCTAGACTCACTCACATTGAGAAAGTTTAATTACAAGAAACTAACATAACTGAAACCAACAGAAACATTGCTGCCAGACTAAAAATGTAATTCCTTGAGTGTGGAGTTAACTAGCTGAACAAAACGGGTTAAAATAGAAATAAATACATTTTAAACAATTGAACTATTGACTTAAGTTTTAACTTTATTATTTCACATCTGTTATTAGACAGTACAGTTGTCATAACTAAGTCAAATCTTTTGTTTCACAAGTTCCCATCACTACCTAAAATTAACCGGAAGTGCTGCAGTGCAGTTACTAAAAATCAACCGGAAGTTTTTTAGTGCGGAAGTTCAAATTAACCGGAAGTGCTGCAGTGCAGTTGGTGAGCGCGAGGTGGAGTTTCAATATTGAGCTAGAAGTTTTGAGCTCTGTTTAACAACGTTGAGCTTCACAAAAGTCGACAACATGAAGTCACTGAAGTCAAAACTGTTGCTGAACTCGAGCAGTTATCAGAGCTGTGTATTTGATGAGAAATACGAAATTTAGTTTTACTGTCACTGCTAAGAGTATTTTCCAAAAATGATTGTGTTTAATTGGTGAAACAGGCACTGTGTTTCTACTGAAAAGTACAATTTTGCATCTTTTGTGCATTTGTAGGTTTAATGTGTAAGATGTAGAGTTAAATGTTTTATTGCTTACATAAATATTGGCTCAGCTGACACAATCTGATTCTATTTTCATGTCTAATATTTGCATTGTGTTTATGCTCTGCATATTTTGTTGAACAAAATAATTCTAATATGTTGATTTGGAATTTGAGCTAGAGAGTAAATCATTTTCAATATGTTAAGTTTTTTGCAATCAGTCAGCCTTTACTTTGTCGTTATGACCTAGTATGATGTTGTACAACATTAGAAATATGAAATATGAAGGCAAGCAGAACAGAGACTCTGCAGGTAAAATATTTTACTGAGTGAGAAGAAGATCCAACAACTCCAGTAGATGATGAGCCTCCCAGCTTGGTTTCAACCAGATGAACTGGAATCTGCTTTGTGGTAAGATCACCAGTCACCAGCTCCAACATACAATAAACTTAAAGGGCACTTTGACTCATCAGACACCGACATATCTGAGCTGAACTTAAAAAATAAAAGACTTTGACCAATATTCTGTATGTACGGCCATCAGACACTGAACACTGAAGTTACTTTAAACTGTGGAGAAATCCCACATCAGGACAAATACACATTGTGACTTAAGATGATTACCAAACCAATCTTATTTGAAGGACAATTTCCTTTCATTTAAAGGGTCCAGTTTCTTTTATTTTTTATAGCCATGTAAATGTTGCATTATTACATATAACCACAATCATTTTTTTTAAACTATATCACAGTATTGACAAAAGAAAGTGAGATGTTGAACTGATGCTGTTTACTTTACTTGGATTTGATTTGTTTATGGGAACTCTGTCTACTATAAAGAACAAAGTTTCTCCTAGTTTCCTATTTTTTCTCTGTTGTGCTATGAACAATAGTGGACCATGACTTTAAAGCTGCATTCAAGTGAGGCTGTATTAACTTTAGCGGAACAGCGGCCACTCTGGTCAATAATAAATCCCCAAAACAGAACAGAGGCACAGATGGCAAAGACTCTTAAAGCAGGTAAACTGACTCATAATGTCAGTTAGTTACTAATGTGTGAGTTTTATCTTATTCTTTCAAAAAATGGTTAATGCAGCTTTCCTTTTCTTGTACACTGCAAAATGTCTCTCACCTCCAAAATCAGCCACCACTGCATGGCCGTCCTCATACAGCAGAATGTTGTGGCTGGAAGGATCACATGTATCATGAGTAAAGACAACAGTTTTCTACTCTTGTTAGTCCCACCCCACCACAAACGCTGCTACTGTGGCACCCACCTGTTCAGGTCCCTGTGGATGATGGGCTGGGTGAGGTTGTGCAGGTACTCCATGCCCTTGGCCACGTCGATGCCAATGACGAGCTTTGACTGCAGGTCGATGAGCCTGTCCATTGACACATCATTAAAGCAGCAGCCACTTAGTGCCAGATCAATGGTCCCCGCCAATCACGCACAGCACTTTACACAGATCGATAGGACGGTCTATGAAGATGGCACCTGCCCACACAGTTAGCGGAACACTTCATCTGGATCAATGTTGATCCTTCGCTGCTTCCAGGGAGGATAATGAGACCTGAAATAGTTAGCTGTGCTGTGCAAACATGTCCTTGTTGAACACTGAGTACTTTCTTACGGTAGTTTGAGCTCTTTTTAGGTGTCAACATCAGGATGTAGTCACTGTCAAAGTGTGTAAGGAATCAATACGTTAACACACCTGACTGCATGGGACTTTTACTTGTTTTTTAAAAGCTTCATTTGTTGAATTTAACAGAAACACATTTAAGATGGCTTGTTTTTTCCTGATCAACAATCTAAAATCCAACTTTTAATGCTGTAAAAGAGAAAAGTATCTACATTTGAGAAGCTGTAAACCAATATTATTTAACATTTATGCTTGATAAATCACTTAAATGATTATTGGATTATCAGAAAGTTATTGTTGATTATATTTTCTGTCCATTGACGACTTGATTAATCTGCTCTTTCAGCACTAACGCATGAAAAGACTGTTGTGTTGGTTGGTATGACTGTGCAGTTGTTTTGAATGTTTCTGGTTTAAAACCTGCCGTGACTTTAATCATTCAAAGTGTTCAATATTGCGTCTCTTTCTGTGTTCGTGTTTAAAATGGTTAGAAGTGGTATAATATACTGTCAGCTCCAGCATCCTCACCTCTTCTGCTCGTGCAGCAGAGAGAACAGAGAGCCTCCAGAGACGTACTGGGTTACGATGGCGAACTGGCTGGGGTCGTCGAGACACGCCCCCATAAACTGGATGATACAGGGGTGGTTGAGGCGACAGAGGATGGAGACCTCTCTGCAGAACATGTCCACGTCTGACTTGGAGCAGTACGTGTTGGCTCGATAGCTGCAATCAACAGTGGATAGTGAAGAAGTCATTAGTTCCCCCCCCCCCCATGGGACGTTAGATGTCATCTTCAGAAGTGGAGAAGTACCGTTTTATGGCAACAATTTTGTTTCTGCATTTGCCTCTGTAGACTTTTCCAAAGGAGCCTGAGTGTGAAGCAGATTTAATCGTCAGTAATATCGGATTATCTGAAGCGTGTTGCAAAGAGAACAGAAAACGTATGAAGTTACCTGATCCAATAATTTCTTTGAACTCCAGCTCAGACAGCTGAAGATGGTAATGAGATGGGAGGCTGGCCCTGAGCAGCAGAACTTCAGCTTTCTCTGAAAACAGAACGTTTTTAGAAAACTTTTATCTCATCAATGGAGAGCTTTACAAGAGTTCAAATGCATCATTACCCCACAAAGAAAGTTGCTCTTTTTAATTCAATGCCCTCTTCAGGTTAATCTGCACTCGGACCAGTTGATAAACACTTTCTTTCCTTTTAAAGTGGTGCATTGTTGTAAAAGCATGGTAATACTATTTGTCTTTCAGACCTCAGTCCTGACAATTGTGCTGCTAAAATGCATAGAGTTGGAGGTTTGCGGGTCAGGATCGGTTGATTAATGCATATTTTATATATATATATATATATTGTCATGTGGAGCGGATTGGCTCTTATAAGAGGTCAGATTTTTACATGTTAAAAAATAGCCTATTGTTTTGGTTAAAATATATCTGCGGCCACTACGGCAGCCTTTTCTATTTCTGTAAATCATATGAAGATGAGCAGGTGCACGCTGGTCTGCTGAGTCGGTTATCATTTTAGGATAAAATAGTGAGAAATAATTGAATATGCTGCAAATAGTTTTCTATGTTTATTTGTAATTCATTAAGGCTACCAGGTAGAGCGCACTGTGACATGCTGAATTTTTTTCTTTCCCCCCCATCGACCAATTGATTGGTTGAATAGGTAGAATTTATGTCGAACAAGATTGTCTTTGTTGACTACAGCCCTTCTGAAAATACTGTAATTTGCCCCACATGATTCTCCTTTAATGCCTAAAATAAGGCATATGCTTGTTAGTTTCAGTAACTGAAACCTCTTTAGGCTTTAAACATGTGGTTCATCAAATTCAGACGAATAGATTCTAAGATATTAAGTATGAATATCACACTGTAGATCAGTAGTTTCAGTGTTAAGGACATCAGGTGTTGTCACCAGCAGCTATACCCCCCTCCCTTGGCAACAGACAGTGCGTGCTGTCATGTCAGCTGACAAGTGATGTGAAATGTGAGAGAACCTGCCGTGCTTCACTCCACCTCGCTACCTTTAGTCATGCTTTTGATCTTTCCCAGCGGAGACGGGACAGAAACGTAGGACCCATCTGGAAGAGAGACGACATTTTCAGGCAGAGCAATGGGAGGACTTGGCGTGATTTTTAGGCCAGATAATAATCTCTAAAAGGGGGGTAACTCACCCCCTCCCGGCTGTGAGTACTCGTTGCAGGGGGAGTCGTCTGGACGTTTGTAGTGTTTCAGTAATGTGACAATGGCATCATGACCTGAGAAAGGAAAACTCAAGTATGTTAAAGGGATAGTTCTGGTCTTTTGAGGTGGGGTTAAATAGCTCATACAACCCCACTTCAGAAGACCAGAACTATCCCTTTGATATTAGTTTATCATTCAATCTTTTCCGACAGCTGGTCACCATACCGACAGACCTTTTTCATAGGCCCACATCAGGCAGGTCTGCTCGTCCTTCTCCCCACTGGACCTGCTGGGGTCGCAGGCCACCAGGTTCATGTCTGCCCCGCTGTCCAGCAAGAACTGCACCAGGCGGATGTGGCCGTGAAAACAGGCACTGTGTAGAGCTATAGATAGAGTATTTATTGTACAAATTATAGTGGGAAAAACACAACTGGTCCTGTACTTAATCTAAACTGCACGTGTTTAGAGAGAGTCACCTGTGTGTCCATCTCTGCCCTGATTGTTGATGCTCATAGCGTTCTGGCTTAACAAGAACTTCACCATCTCCAGGTCTTTACCGTAGGTGCACGCACTGTGACACAAGACAAGTACTCGTTATCACCCCGGAGCGGCATGAATCACACGTTAAAGGTGACGCTCATAAATTAAACTGTGTTTAAAAAAAAGCATGCATTTTGTGTCTATACAGTATGTGTCTGCATCAGTAATTCTGTTTGTCAGACTATGGATAACCACAGCATGTGAGACGACACCTGTGAAGTGCAGTCTCGCTGAATATGTTCTCCTTCGACAGGCTGTCTGTGCCGGAAAGCTGTATAATCTCCTTCGCCGCCTCAAACTTTCCATTGTAGCAGGCCCTGATGAGACACATTAATAAACATAACACGTCATCTCCACTTGTCATCTTCCGAAAAACTTGACGAAGGATACCGACACTGTAAAGAAACATTTACATGTGTAATGGTGTGTCTCCGTAGATGTTGACAGAGTGAGGCTGCACGTCAAAGTTGCCCTGCAGGAGGAAACGAACAATCTCATGGTGTCCGAAGCGGGCGCAGAAGTGCAGAGGGACGTGATCTTCGTTGTCCTGAGCATTTACTGGAGACAAGTTAAGGAGAGCTAATAATTTCCACACTGACACTTAACTACATGTATTGAGTATGCACTGTTGAAGGCTCACTATTAGCTTTGGTCCCTTCCCCCATCAGGAGCTTGATGATGCTGAGGAAACCCTTGGCTGCAGCCAGGTGCAGAGGCTGGTCACCTACCTCACCGCTAGCATTCACATCTGCCCCAAACTTGAGCAGCAGCTTCGCCACCTGAAGGGCGGACGGAGAGGTGAGAGGACGCATATAAATCCAGAGTGTTTTATTTATCACAGTTACGAATGTGGCAAGTGGTGGATATGAGCACTTTACCTGCTCATGGCTGTTATAAGAAGCAATATGCAGTGGGGTGAAAAACACAGCATCCTGAACATTCACATTCGCTCCGTGCTGCAGGAGTATATCTGCTGCCTGGTGGAGAGAAATAGCACAATATCATGTGTATAATAAAGCAATGAAAAGTCTGGAGCTGTAGGTAATTTTCCTCACGGTAATTGAAGGCAAAAATTGGCCCATGTGTCTCACCTCGTGGTGTCCAGCCAACGTGGCGACATGCAGGGCAGTGAGGGCACCGTAGCCCACCTGCTGCACGTCCGACCCGCCGTGGAGAAGTGCGGTCAACAGCTCAGCATTGTCCTGTGGTACAAGGCGATTCACAAAGTCATTCAAATCAGCTCCAACTCTACCAGCTGCGACATTAAAGTGATGTACTCAGTCATGTGTATATTATTCTGAAATGAGCCATTCTGCATGCTAATGTTTCTGTACTTTAGTAAGAGTTTAAATGCAAGTTTTACTTGTAACAGAGTATTTCTACACTGTGGTATTGCTACTTATACTTCTTCCACCACTGGTACTTGCACTCCACCATGTGGTAGGAAGGCTCTTCACCACAAAATAACACAAGCAAGACCAAAGACATAGGTAGCACCTATAGAAACACATGATGAAAATATTTCAATTCTGTATTTGTTGCTCCTTAATCGCCGTCACCTTGTATGCAGCCAGGTGGAGCGCAGTGAATCCATTCCTGGACAGTCTGGAAGGACGCAGGCCTTTGAGCATCAGGGTGCGGATGTGGGTCTTGTTACCTGGTCATCAAATACGTGATATAATGTGGTGGTAAAATAATTCACACAGCAAAACATGTTTATTGTGAAAGTTCACATTTATTTCTCCACTTTTGTGTGAAATGTATTTCATATCTACTGTATTCATTCATGTGAGGAACATCAGGCAGGTCATCTACAGGCAACAATGTCAGTCAGTTCATAGTAATCCTTCCTCACACTGCCACAGTTTGTTCGAGGAGTTATTAATAGACTCAAGTAGTCATGCATACCTCCACATACGCAGCAGAGATGCAGCAGCGACAGTCCCTTCTCTGTTCGGTAGCTCAAGTTCACCTTCTGAAAGGCTTCATCAGAGCTGAGCCAGAGAAAATAAACATCACCTGCTTGTGAGAAAATGACACCCGACTGACACAGAAGAGCCGACTGAGGAGAGTACAGTACACTATTAGCAACACTTGATGCATTCAAATGGACTTTATGTCTTTATGGACTTTATACAATGACAATGGAATTGTTTTTTTGTCAACCTGAAAGCCAGTTTGAGCTCCACGATCTCATTTTCTTTGAGCTGGAGATCGTCTTTCAACTTCTCTACGATCACAGCGTACGACTCGCCCACTTTCTTCTTCCACTCATCTTCACATCCCAACCGTCAGAGTTAAAAAAGAACAACAATTTGAAAATTGAATTTCCATCCCTTATCATTGCCCATATGCCCTGAATAGACTTGTATGAAATAGAGTTCAAACCACTGTATTTTAACTCTTCTATATTTAATTGTCAGACACTTTTGAAAAGGATTGTGCAACTTGTCCGTTTGTGACTGTGATGTCAGCCAACATTAACACACAACCCTCCAGTCTTTCTTTTTCTTCTTCAATTCAAACCTCGTTCTCAGTCCCTTGGATACATCCGAGATAAATAATATCCCCACACAAAACACCCCGAGCCATTACCTGTGCACGTCTGAGATGGTCTTGATTTGTAATTTCCCATTGATAAGGTCTCTCTTCTCGTGGAATATATGCTGTACAGTTTGGTGAGGCAGTAATACAATCTCTCACTCTGACACAATTGCACAGTTCCAGATAAAGAGGGGGATCATGGCTGTGGGCTAAAAATAAACACCGAACAACTACGACAACTGATCTCCCTCTAAATGACGGCAGGCGTGTTTCAGTGTGATTGTGATGTACGGTATCAATTTATATTGATTATATATATATTTATTTATTTTTATATTATGTTTAATATATATATATATATTTAAAAAAATATATAATTTTTCTTATAAATATACAGTTGTGTGAAAAAGTGTTTGCCCCCTTCCTGATTTCTTATTTTTTTGCATGTTTGTCACACTTAAATGTTTCAGATCATCAAACAAATTTAAATATTAGACAAAGATAACACAAGTAAACACAAAATGCAGTTTTTAAATGAAGGTTTTTATTATTAAGGGGGAAAAAAAATCCAAACCTACATGGCCCTGTGTGAAAAAGTGATTGCCCCCTAAACCTAATAACTGGTTGGGCCACCCTTAGCAGCAACAACTGCAATCAAGCGTTTGCGATAACTGGCAATGAGTCTTTTACAGCGCTGTAGAGGAATTTTGGCCCACTCATCTTTGCAGAATTGTTGTAATTCAGCCACATTGGAGGGTTTGCGAGCATGAACCGCCTTTTTAAGGTCATGCCACAGCATCTCAATCGGATTCAGGTCGGGACTTTGACTAGGCCACTCCAAAGTCTTCATTTTGTTTTTCTTAAGCCATTCAGAGGTGGACTTGCTGGTGTGTTTTGGATCATTGTCCTGCTGCAGAACCCAAGTGCGCTTCAGCTTGAGGTCACGAACAGATGGCCGGACATTCTCCTTCAGGATTTGTTGGTAGACAGCAGAATTCATGGTTCCATTTACCACAGCAAGTCTTCCAGGTCCTGAAGCAGCAAAACAGCCCCAGACCATCACACTACCACCACCATATTTTACTGTTGGTATGATGTTCCTTTTCTGAAATGCCGTGCTACTTTTACGCCAGATGTAATGGGACATACACCTTCCAAAAAGTTCAACTTTTGTCTCGTCAGTCCACAGAGTATTTTCCCAAAAGTCTTGGGGGATCATCAAGATGTTTTCTGGCAAAACTTGAGACGAGCCTTTATGTTCTTTTTGCTCAGCAGTGGTTTTCGTCTTGGAACTCTGCCATGCAGGCCATTTTTGCCCAGTCTCTTTCTTATGGTGGAGTCATGAACACTGACCTTGATTGAGGCAAGTGAGGCCTGCAGTTCTTTGGATGTTGTTCTGGGGTCTTTTGTGACCTCTTGGATGAGTCATCGCTGCGCTCTTGGGGTAATTTTGGTCGGCCGGCCACTCCTGGGAAGGTTCACCACTGTTCCATGTTTTCGCCATTTGTGGATAATGGCTCTCACTGTGGTTCGCTGGAGTCCCAAAGCTTTAGAAATGGCTTTGTAACCTTTCCCAGACTGATAGATCTCAATTACTTTGTTTCTCATTTGTTCCTGAATTTCTTTGGATCGCAGCATGATGTCTAGCTTTTGAGGATCTTTTGGTCTACCTCACTTTGTCAGGCAGGTCCTATTTAAGTGATTTCTTGATTGAGAACAGGTGTGGCAGTAATCAGGCCTGGGTGTGGCTAGAGAAATTGAACTCAGCTTTCCAAAGATGTGATAAACCAGTTAGTTTATGTTTTAACAGGGGGGGGCAATCACTTTTTCACACAGGGCCATGTAGGTTTGGATTTTTTTCCCCCCCTAATAATAAAAACCTTCATTTAAAAACTGCATTTTGTGTTTACTTGTTATCTTTGTCTAATTTTTAAATTAGTTTGATGATCTGAATCATTTAAGTGTGACAAACATGCAAAAAAATAAGAAATCAGGAAGGGGGCAAACACTTTTTCACACAACTGTATATATGTACATGTTTCTCATTTTTGACTAATATGTTGACTTGTCATAGAAAAGGAAGAATCGCAAAGGAGAATCAGACTCCAATCCAGCAATGACTGCAATGTTAATATAGTTATAGATATAGTTATAGACAACATGACCATAATGTCTGTGAAAAAGGCCGATTAAGAAATACGAGTTTGGAAGTCCCCTTTGTCTCACACTGTTATGAGACGATGGACACGTCTCTGTAGAGCAGTGCTGTGGATGAGGTAATGAGTAAAATGCTCCTAAAACACACCAGTTGTACTTTTTATTCGTAGAAAACAAACCTGTAAATGTAAGGATGAACTTTTATGTTACAACTTCAACTTTATCTCACACTTAAACTGACTACATAATCTGGATTATTAACTTTGATTGTCTGGTTTTCTCTGTGTGATGTCTTCATGCAGTCCCTTCCTGAACTTCAACATCTCCTCCAGGTTCTTACACTTTAAGGACTCGTGCATAGACATCAGCATCGTGTCTTTGGGTACGGCGAATGTAGATCCACTCAGGGCGGCCTGCAGCATCTCCAGAGACAGAGAGAATGAGCTTCGTTGATCGGGGCAGACGGGAAACAAACAAGCGTTCCACAAACTACAGCCGGATGCATTGCTGGAGAACCTCAGCACTTCCCTTTTCAGCCCCCAGTGGGACAGACACTCTGCCAGGCTGAAGCCAAAAAGCTTCAGCTCTTCCATGTACGCAGGGGCGTCCACGCTGCGCTTCAAGTTGTCCTCAATCCCAAAGACGACAGTTACAAACCTGGTTTGGTTCTTGTAATTCACACACAGAGAATGCATGAAGACTCCTTCAGGCACCGAGAGGCCCGCACCGACCCAGCAGCTGCTGACGATGGAGCCCCGCCCGACGGACGCTCCTGCTCCCAGTCTGGAGTACTCCACCACCGATCCAGCTCCCACAGAGCAGCCGGGATCCAAGACGCTGTACATAACGCAGCATCCCGAGCTTTCATTCGCATCAACGCTGAAGGCAGACGACAGGAGACCCAGCTCACTCCTCAGCGCCGCATCCTCAGCGAGGTGAAAGAGGTACTCCGACGTGGTTCCAATGTGATAAAACTTGGAGTTGTTCAGGAGAACGACATTCAAGGGAGTCCCTTTCAGAAGATGGAAGATCTTTCGGCGGACTGCCACCAGGCTGCTCTCCTCTTTGGTGACATTCGCGGTGTTGCTGGTGTAATCTATCGTGGCTCTCGGCCCCAGGGCTTGGAGGAAGTCCCCGTATGCGTCTACCTCACAGTCCAAAGGCCCCAGCTCCTTCAGCAGACCGAGAAGAGACTTTGCAGTGTCAAAGTCGACATAATAGGTGCTGTCTGTGTAGACGAACTCCGTGTCGGAGAGAGAAAAACAACCGCTCTGCCTCTTACGAACCGCTCCGCTGTCTCGCATCTTGTCGTTGCTCGGCTTGTGCAGGAAGCGCAGGCAGGAGACGTTCTCCATTTCAGAGTCGGTCGACTCTTCCTTTGAATCCAACACAAACACTCCGTGGGTCGTCCCGATAGACAGCGAGGACGGGTGGGCTAAAGCCGTGAAGCCCGGTTTGTCAAACCTAACGCTCTCATCGTCTCCTGTACTGTAGAGCTCTATGTCGTCCGCACAGGTCACCAGGACGCCAGGCTTCATGTGGGATGGGAAATCCACATACAAGGCCAGTTTGAGCTCCAGCATCTGGTAGAGAGGGTTGCCCAGCGGCACGGCGGTGAAGATCTTCCCCAAGGCGCTGGCACTGGGCAGACGCTGACTCAGCCCTCCTGGAAGGAGGAGAAGTGGGAAACGTCACACACGATACATGCAGTATCTCAAATGTCTAATTATTAGCAATCAACCCCTCAACTTTGGAATAACGATAGGAAAAGTCTGTTTTTGACACTTTCTTTTAAAGTCTCAAACATTTGGAAGATGCTATAATAACATAATTATGAACATATTAACAACTCACATGTTTTGGCATCATGTGCTTGAGCAATTGTGTTCACTGTATTTATTTTCATTATTGAAAGAATGTACATTTCACGTTTTAAGTTTTTCAAATTTTTTAATCGTTTGTTATTTTTGAGGTTTGATAAAACATTTTGTTTACTTAATTCAGGCCTATATAATGGTAAATTCAATTTCTTTGGTTTCTAAATAGTTGCAACCCTACCAGCATGCTTTGGACAAAAAGCAGTAGTTAGTTTAAATGTCTAACAGCAACAAAAAGCCAGTGAGCTCTCAAACCTGCATGGATGAGGATGACTCTCATCCTGCACAGAGCCTTCCCATAGATGTCCTCCAGCTGCTGCAGTGCATACAGGGTGGAGCCCCCATTCCCTTGAAAACACAAGGTCATGTTAGTAACACATATAATAATAATGTAGCGCTTTGTTGATCCCCTGAAACTGGAGACTCGATGCTGCTTGCCTCACTCACCTATTTTAGATCCAGGCGGGTCCGAGAAGACCTCGTAGTGAAGTCCGAGGGGAAGCTCCCTTCTGTCCACTTTGTCTCTGAGCTGCAGCTCATACGCTTCTCTCTGGCTCTCATCCACTGCGGTCACAACCACCACGTCCCAGAACTCCCCGGGCTGCAGCTCTCGAGCTTCAGACGGAGAAAACACAGCCCGGGGTTATGACATGGCTTCACATAAGACTAAATACGAAGCAATAAGCATAAATAATGACATACAGGCGTCTTTTTCCGCGGAGGAGGAGTGCACAAAACTCACCACGCAGAGAGTTAAATGTTCGGATCTTTTCTCTCGTCGCAGCTTGTAACTTTAGGACACTTTCCTGGCTCATAATGTGGGTTAGATAAAGTCGCTGGTTCCGTGTACGGTTTAAGTTTTAGCAGGTAGTAAGGAAACCTTTCCGTCTCTGTCTTCCGGGTCACGTGGTTAGTTGTGTTTACAACGTAAGCGCGGATAAGAGCGAGCACGCGGTGTGTTAAGAACTACAGGGCTGTAGTCATGATTTTATAGATTATGATTAATAATTCAGTTAATGTTTTAGCGTTTTTTAATGAAACTTATCATATAGAGTTGATCAAATTGGACTATATTATTGTCATATGAGTAGTTCCTCTTATAAACAGAATACACAAACATCAGAGGAATAGATACAATTTGTTAAATTGAGAATCTTTAAGTGGACTTCCTTGACCCTTTAAGTCAGTGAAGTAGTTTCTGTAGTTCACAGAAAGAAAATAACAAAAGGACAGTGTGTTTTGGTATTGAATGTTATTTATTTTCATTATTTATACTTTTACTATTGCATACTTTATTAATTTATTTACATACTGGTATATGTATTGGTGATATTGACATATACCACTGATGCAAAGACTTATTTTTAGAGTGTTTCACCTGCATAATTGTTCAACCGAAGAAACAAGATTAGAAACTAACCACCAAAATGATGTAGCATGTTCATATTTTAACTTTTTTTTGGTTGTTTGATCTTTCTTTAAGTATATTTTCTTTGTTCATTTAATGGTGTAATGTTTCTAGTAAAAAAAACCTGTAAGTTAACCATTAGGGCCTCTAATGTAGTAAGTTAATTCATGACCTTCCAAACAACAATGACACCAAGACAGTAAGTGGACGTTGATTTAAGATTTAACTGTTTTGATGTAATCCATTTATTTTATTATGTAATGTTTTATGGTTTTACGTCACCGTTGTTTGTTACCAACTGTTCTTACCTCCCAGACAGGCCGACATCCTGAGGTCAACAGATCAGGTCTAGTCAGGAAATTAGCAAAATCAATAATTTCCTGATCGGGGCTATAAGGTGCTGTATACATCAGCTAATCCATTGATGACAAATGCAATCATTAAAAATTGCACTTTACTCCTTGAATGTCAAATTCATTAACTTATGATATGAGCCATTTTTTATCAGAAATAACCATTTTTAACAAGGTGCCAACTGTCACTGTTCACACATTGTGGTGGCAACAGTTGCTCAACACCATCCTGAGGCTTGGTTGCGTGATTGATTTGCATGACATTAAATTGCATATTGTTACAGATTGTATTCTCTCACTTACATGTCACACTGAGAGAATCTCCATGACAACAATATGTGTAAACGTCCAGAGATTGGTTGTTGATATTTCACTGGTGCTGAGGAGGAGGAAGACGCAATTACAGATACTCGAGCTGGGTGAAATTTGTTAAGAAATTTGGAGGAAAGGGTCTGACGATGTCGACAAATAACAGGAAATCTTTAGAGTCCTTCCGCAGTGATCGGATATGAACATTGTTAAGTTTTGATCTCAGACAAGGCGGCCTCCCAGATGACAGCCAACAGGTAGACCACGAGCAAAAGGAGTTGGTATTCAGTCTGTGGAGCTGAAACTTCAAGAACCAAAGACAGAAAGCACCCTGGCAGAGGCACAAGGAGCTCGTTCAAGATGGAGGCTGCATTCCTAAAACATAGAGGACAAGGAGGACGGCCTGGGAGAGGGCACTGATAATGGCTCCCTCACTGAATGAGGCCTTTAATGAGAATAGCACACATCAGATCCGACGCTGTTCAGGGACCTGCAGAGTGGTGTGAACCGGCAGTGAGGGTCCAGCTGCAGGCCAACAGACATGATAACCTCATCCAGGGATGCTTAGGGCGGATTTATTTCACAGGATTAGTGACCGGCTTGTGTATAACAGTATTACATTGTTCTACCTGAAATTTCACAAAATGTTTCATTACAGATGCATCATGCTTTCTTTTCTGTTTTGCTGACGGAGAAGCAGTGTGAGCATAGCAGGGTGATCGTGGAACATGCATTGAATGTGTTGTAACGCCGTTATGTTGTTCATTCTGTACACATGACATCTATTGCACTTCTGTCCATCCTGGGAGAGGGATCCTTCCTCTGTTGCTGTCCCTAAGGTTTCTTCCTCTTCTCTCCCTGTTAAAGGGTTTTTTGGGGGAGTTTTTCCTGTTCCGATGTGAGGGTCCCGGGACTGAGGATGTCGCATATGTAGATTGTAAAGCCCTCTGAGGCAGATTTGTGATTTTGGACTATACAAAAATAAATCGAACAAAATCTGGAAAACAAGCAGAGCAATGAACTCCTTTAAACCCCAGTCAGAAGCTTTCACTTAGACTCCATCATACTGGTCGTCGGCCTGTGCACCTGTTACAACACTGGTTACAGCTGCCAGCTGTGTTTTCCTTTCTTTTTGTTCTCCATAAGAAATGCTTAAGGAATGGCAGGAATGCAGAGGTGAGAGAGGTGAACACCAACACAACAGCTCAATTGAGCATAATCCACTTGTCGATTGTGTTTATTGTTTCAGATAAAATCAAGACAGCTTGACATGTGAGATACTTGGCCATTGAAAGTCAACATATATTACAATCAGTGCAAAGGTTGTCCTCTAAAACTATACATCATTGTCTCAAAACAGCATCATAACACACTAAATGTATATCTTGTCTTACTCCTAGTCAAAGTCTCAATCAAATCATTTAAAAACATTATTTAGGAGGTAGAAAATCAACTAACAAAAGAGGCTGGTTGAAACATTTCAACTTAGACTAAAAGACTGGGAATACCATTAAAACCGTGATAACAGATTGTGCTAAATACTTACACCAAAATAATTAATTGATATATAAATTAATATAGCACAGAGAGTGCTCCTTAATAAATTAGCTCTAATAATACTTAAAAGGCTTAAAATCTTAGGAGACTTAAAAATACTGTGCACTCTTGCTTCATAGTTCTTTAAAAAAAAGTATAAACACTATTTCTTTAGCTTATTAAAGATGATGTCTCATTTTAAGTGATGCATACAGTGAGAACTGAGTTTTAAAGACCTGAAAGAAACTACAAATGCAAAGAAGTTTGTAATCTCAGGGTGGGACACTTACATCCCACAACCCCAACAGAGGTAAAATGGGACGACAATGAGATGATCCTACTGATGCTACTGCTCCTCTTGTAAGGGAGACGAAGGCAGCGGTATTGTGTCACAGTGCAGACGGTGGCAGAGCAGCCAGGCTGTCCTTGTTGGTCTCCAGGAAGTGACTGCAGGCAGAAAAGGTGCTCGAAAAGCTGGAGGATAGGCCAGCGATGTCTGTGGAGATGTAGGGGAGGACGCCCGGTGTGGCCTGGTTGTAGTAGGTGATCTAAAAACAAAAACACATCGGGTCACATGTGGTGCAGTAAACCACTGGGTCCTGTTATTACTTTAAATGTGAATTGTCAGCGTGAGTGCGCAGTGATGTGCTCATAGCGAGCGGGCCCTTCTCATTTGGTCCAACCTTGGTGACGGTGCTGGACTCTTCCCAGATCGTGAAGCCAGCACACAGCACCTCTCCCCTGGTGTAGTCCTCGGTGGGGAGGTGAGTGGGCAAAGTGACAGAGCGCAGAGCGATCAGATACGGGTCCCTACGAGGGACAAACCAGGATAGCATCATGAGACTTTATGACAGAACAAGCAGGAGGCAGTGATGCAATAACTGGTTTCATAAAAAAATACAATACAAGTTGGGAAAAGGAAATATAGTCAACATGATAAATACAGCGGAGAAGTGGGAAACACAATGTGAAATGACACGAGCAGGTTGTTTATTATGTAGTGTGTTACCTGGCGTCACATGGCTTCCTCCTGGATGCCAGCAAGATAAAGTCCTGGCCTTTGCCGCCTTTACTCACAGACGGTGTCGCCACGCGGTAAAGTGTGTCTTCCTCATCTGCTTGGTTGATCACCTGACACTCCCTGCAGAGGCCACAAAGTAATGAGCAAATAAAATGTAATGTAATAAAATGCAAATATTAAATGTAGAGTAGAATTCACATCTCATGCTGCCGTAACGATCACTTGAGACAAACATCTTGAATAAATAGTTTTTTCCGTATTCACTCCATCTAACTACTGCGGCCTCACAATGTGAGCTTTGAATATGGGACGACATACAAATAGTTTATATTTCATGCAGAAATAACATTGCATCTGACTTTCACGCTTGTGTTTTTGGTTTGGTTGGTTGGTTGCTGTAGTTATAGGATACAACTGGGGAATTTAAAAGGATAAGGCAGGAGTCGTTTTGTATTCATCCTGCGGTCAACAGATCCAACAAAAAAAGAGCAAACAACAATTTATTGACCCTTATTTTTCTGTGCAATAGACCTCAATTGTTGTCCTAAAATTATGAAAAATGAACCACTGTTGCACCGGATGACGTGTACCTTCATTACCATGAAAACGAGCACTGTACTTTATTTTGAGGCCATTTCACATACATCGTCCTGCTGACGTAAATACTCACCAAAGCCCCACATGTATATTGTTCTGCAGTTGAAACTAGCCCCCACATGTTTGAGTAAAAAGGTTGTTTTAGGAAATAACTGCATATTGTGATCCATTTTTAAAGATTCACATCTTCTGTAGAAACGAGTGAGTCTTGGTTTTGATGTTTTTATGAAATTAGTTGACAATAAGAAAAGCATAGAATAACAGAAGTATGTTTAAGCCTATGCTGCTGTTCCATTAACTGTAAATTGCTGTGCGCCAGACGACGGCACTCATACTGACTCATAGTGCCGGTCCCACTCCTCTCTCCTCCTCAGGTCTGACAGAAGGTGGAACGTCTGCTCTGCCGGCACGCTGACGTGCATCTCCACCTTGAAACACAGCACGTGGTTTTCCTCCAGTGTGTACAGTCTGACCTAAGAGGAGCAAATCCACAAAGAGGAGGTGGGCTCGATGTCTATAAATAGGATTTGTTCCAGTTATTCTAATGCGCACACATCGAGTTTGACTGCTGTCAAAACCGCCACATTAACTGGTGAGTGCATGAGAGATTATACAAATGATACATATTCTTAGTCTATATTCAGAGCTCGTTCTTTAAAGCTTTGACCATGCCTTTTGGAGAGGGGCTGGAGCAGAAGTAAGTACAATGTTTATATTATTTCTTATTCTGCATTATTCCACAATTTACTTTAAAGCAATATGGGCCAACTTCCTGGACGGCCACTGTGACTGTGCAGCTTGTCCAAAATAATACAGATCAGAATGCATGGCGGAATCACAACAGCTGCGTCTATTTAACAAGCTACATCCTTGTAGTACAATAACACAAACAATACTGACCTTGTTTTTCTCAGACGTTAATACCCAGTTCTTTCTGGTATCCATTAGTTTCAGTGCCGATACATTATTGTAGCTCAGGTACATCTAGAAAAAACGAAACAAAGGACTGTCTGCATTCTTGAATACGGTGGCAATAAGCCTCACGAAGCATGTGTGACTCTGTTTGCCAGAAATACCTGGTTACTTGGATCCCAGGGTACCGAGACGGGCACTTCCGTTTGCTTGCAGGAGATAATGTATTTCCTGTAGACATGTAGGGCACAAGGATTTACATTCAGGGACAAAAGGAAGATCAGAGGACCTGATCATAATATGAAGCTTCTCGTTCTAGCAATGAGCCAACGCGTTTGGTTACGAAATAGTGGAATAAAGATTATACTGGAGGCCGGGTATTTTACAGTTGAACAATGAACTTATTATGCTCGACAGACTCGGCACCAAAGTCTGCTCAGCTGTGAAACGCTGCTCTGCCAAGTCATGTGCTGCTGCAGTCGACTGTAAATAAAGGCCTCTGTAGCACAACAGTGGATAAACGAAGCAATGATGACAACGTTTCTGTATTACTTCCTGTCCTTTATACAGCAATCATGCGCTATAATTGTTTTTATTCTATTTGCTGCTGTTTTTAATGTTTTATGATTCATGTTGAATCAAACCTGACAAAGAGACGGGGAGAAAGAAAATGCACATTAAGCAACTTACAAAAAAAATAAATAAATAAATAAAAAAAAATAAAAATCGACATATCTGCAATAAACCATGTCAGCACAGTATCAGTAATAAGAACAACATCTGCTGTTTTAAGGGAACATACTAACCTATCAAGGCGAATCTTCTTTCTGGCAATAGCTTCTTGATAACGTCTTTTCCCGTCCTGTAAAACATAGGGAAACCTAATGTTGAAATCCTCACATAAAGATGCTTATTTTGTCATAACTTGGTACTGAAAATTACCCTTTTTTTGCTCTATGCTGTACTTTATATTATGGGCTCTCATGCAGCAAAAGGACACAAAGAAAACTCACAACAGGCTCAGGTCGTATCCGCGATAGCGTGCACGGCTTCCCGTCACCGTCCAGCACCTCAAAGGTCATGAAAGCACTATTTATATGGCGCAGAGGTTCTCCACCCTGGTAGGCCTCCGCACACACTCCCACCTCCATGCTGGAGCACACCGCGTATGCAGGCGCGTAGGTTCAGACAGAGAAGTGCATACGCACAGACGTACGGTAAAAAACACACTTTATTAGACGAGTTGATAGTTTGATAGCTTTGTGCTTTCCTTCGCTTCATTATGTGACGACTCACCTGTGCTTGAAGCTATTGTTAACAATGGCTTTCAGTACCAGTCGGTCACCAATGTGAGACGGGCCACGAAAATGGAACATGTCGATGCTCCTCAAGGTTGGGTGAGCATTACACAAGCGACTAGATCAAAATATGAAGAAAAAAAGGAGGAAGAAGAAGTCATTACAAATAGCCTCAGCAAACTAGGGTTCGTTAGGAATATGCTTATCTGTTTTCTTATCGCGAGTTTGATGAGAAGATTGATACCGTTGTCATATCTCCGGGTTAAAAATGAGGCTACAGCCCGGTATCTTAGCGCAGCATAAATACTGGAAATAGGGAGAAGCAACTATCCAGGCTCAGTCCAAAGGAGACAAAACCCGCCTACCTGCATCTCTAAAGCTCACCAACTACCATTATTTATATTGTTTGTTTTCTACATACAAATACTTACGTATAATAAAGACTATCAATGGTTTCATAGGGGTGTTTGTGTGTGATTATTTCTTGGTCTGGGTGCAGTGACTTCCTGGAGTCTCATGGAGAAGCCAAGACTCCAAGAAGTCACTTCGCTCGGCTAAGAAATAGTCCCGTACAGAACTCCCTGTAAAACCACAACTCGTCTTTGTCAAACAAAAGAGATATCATTTATTAATTAGAGCGCTTTAGAAGTGATGGTTGGAGGATTCTGTTACCCGGCTTGCTCTTTCCCCTTCAAGCCGACACTCACAAAATATCCACTGCTGCCATTATAGATAATCATTTTAGTTTTTAATGCCCACATTTTTAATATGAATAAATAATCTGTCACTGTCAATTTAAATACTGTACAATCCATGTAAATCTATCCATTCATTATTTACTTTTTTTGGCACCATTTGTATAGTATACAACTTACAGAACACTTGTTTATCGACATTTTATTGATGGTCATTTTTTTGGGACTTTTTATATTTATATGATATTAATATACAACTATTTTTTTTTTTTTTGTGTACATAATAGTTCTGTCTATTCTTTACCTTTATTTATCCAGCTTTAATGTTCCTAGCTGTTATTTCTACATCGAGAGAGATGCACAAAAACCGAGTCCATTTCTTAGCATGTGCACACGTACTTGGCCAATGAAGGGGAGTCTGATTCTGTCTCCAGTCTTCAAGCTAAGCTAACTCAACCAACTGCTGGCTGCAGTTTCATATTCAACATTCAGATACGACAGTGCTTTTGATCTTCTCATCTAACTCAGCAATAAAGTTATTCAAAATATCAAACTATTCCTTTAAAGCTGGTTTAAGTCTCGTTTCAAATAAAACTAGGGACACACCTTGCTGCAATTGTAGCCACATTCTCCATCCAGGCCATGATCTGGCCCCCAAAGGTGCTGACTTGATGGTTGGCATGTGGCGGCAGCACCAGCTCCACGCTCTCCACCCGCGTCCGCTCGGCCGGCACAGCGTCCTGGTACTCCTGGCATTCTCCTGGTGAGAGCGCGACAACAAGGAGCTACAATCAGTCCGATTTTTAAATGCTGCGCGTGTGTGTGCAACTGTGCCGTGTTTTAAAGCCCCGTGTCTCCAGTCTGTACCCAGCTGAGCCGTGCTGCTGCTCAGGAGGTCTGTAATGATCTCAGCATGGATGAGCCTCATCCTCCTCCGCTCTGCTGCCAGGCTGTACTCCATCTGCTCCAATTGTGTGCGAGGAAGCACCTGCTTCAGCTGTACCTGTGTACACAGAGCACATAGGGGGATGTCGAACCAGCTTCAGTGAAAATGCATATTTCGGGTCCTCTGTCCCTTACCTTCCCCGCTTCAGTTCGTCGGGCGACAAAGGTAGCAAAAGCGTGGCAAACCTTCCACTGCCTGTCGGTGTAAAGATCTTCACAATTCACCAATATGCCCACCTGAAATGACAAAAGAACCACCACATGCATTTGTCGTTTTTTCTGAAGTAAAAAACGTTCGCCACGCTGAAATCAAACGTCCACTAACCTCCATACTGGACGTGAAGGCTCTGTTGACTTTTGCTATGATGTTGACGACCTTTCCCACCCTGGAATAGACAAGACAGAGATACTTCTCTTTACTATCAACACGGAGCGGTGATTAAACTATCAACACAATCTGGACCTCTCTACTGTTAATACATTACCCTATGGTGTGTTCAAAATGGATGTCGTCCACAGACGCAGTGATACAGGAACATCCTGCATGTCTCTCAGCTGGGAGGACAGAGATTATAGTTAGGCAAAGTAATCCAACACATTTAATTTAAAGCACCAGAATATATTGATGCCCAGGTGTTATCTATTGCGTCTGAACAGATATACTTAAATGTTTGGAAGCGGCCCATAATTAAAACATATTTCTATTATTTACGCTGTGGTAGCAATCTACCATAGTTGCGTGTAAATCCGTTTTTAGAAGACCTCTCAATGAGGTCAAGACAAAACCAAGAGACCAGAGCAAATCATCGCCTGAATCATGACTTGACAACATAACATCAAATGCTTTAGTACTGTACAAATACTAACATGTACCTCCCTAAAAGCCTCGTACACAAATGTCCCACCACATTTGGCGCCCGGGAATTTCAAATCTTGGCTCAGGAACCTCTGGCGAGTCATGATGATTTAAATCGGCACTGTGTATGTCCACTACTTCCTGCTAGAATACTTCAGTGGCCATTTTGGGATATTCTTGGATAACCACGGTGCATGGTCAGAGTGTGGTTACTATTATGTTTTTGGTTCGGTTGTCAGCAGGATTACGGAAAGACTACTGGCCCGATTTTAAAGTAAATGGGTGGCAGTGTACCTGTGTACTCAATACACAGTTGAGTTTTCTTTTTCATTAACATTGCAAGAACGATATATGACCTTTGCCGATGTGTGCTCCTCTAGTTAGTGTGTTGGTTTGTCAGCAGGATTAAAGAGAAACTATAAGCCCAATTTTCATGAAACAAACTTGATTGAATGGTGTTTGTTTACCCCCCCACCACACACACACACACACACACACTTATATATAGTGGTCGTACTTGAAGATTAGCTCATCACACACGACTGGACTCTTGGCTTTGTTGGTGGTCTGTGGTCTCCGATCGCCCCTCTAGTACTGATCTACTCCTCTGCTAATAAAAGCATTATCTCTTCTTATCTTATCTTAGACACAATGTCACTTACATGTTGTGTAGCGGAGATGTGAGAGTAACTCCGGAGAGTTTAAACAGGACAAGCTCGATGTTTTCTGACATTTTTTCCTACCAGACAAGCAGGCGGTGGAGTCCATCCACTTCAGCAGCTGTCCAACGCTCAGCTCTCCACAGTGATTGGCGTGGCATGGCAGCACGATCTGACTCATCTTCAACTCGGTGGGGTTTCTGTACACTTCCTCACCCTCCTGGATGAACAGAGGGTCCCGCACCGTGTCCGCATGTTTCCCATTTGACGTCATAATAACTCACAACTACACAGACAGAAAACACAGGAAATTACAGTAAAACCACGTCATCCAAAAGACAAGACGTTCATGTTTACCACGCTGAGACATTACTAAAATGTGAAAACCTGCAGTCAGTTTGGAAGCAGTGCTGCAACATAAGACGCTTTCGATAATCTGCATCATATTGTCGTCTGAGGAATTGCCCAACATTTGCCCTCTAACTCAAGGATCAGGAACAACCTGAAATGCCAATGTGTGTGATTACAACCTTGCAGCATTTAAATGGTAGGCCTCTCAATGCCATTATACATGCAGTCCTTTTTGCAAATGCATGCTGGGACTTGCCTTTATAGAGCATGTTTAATTGGAGTCTCGCACTATTTCAAGACACATATACAAACTATTTTAGGGCATGCAGCTAAATGAGGTATTCATGGAAACTATTTGCCGGGATTGAAGTGTTTGCCCACACACTGCTTCTCCAATGGGGCGCGTGCAGTGGTCACCTGTCTTTCCTGTTCACGCTGACAGAAGCTGCAGTGACCTTTATGTTGACTTCAGGAGAAATGAGACACATCACAACATTCACGATGGACTTCTGTGACAAAAAGACTCCGCACGCCTATAAAAGCCTGCTCTTCATTCTAGAAAAAAAAAAACAAGTCATGGCAGTAAACAAACTGTAAACAAAGTAAATAAAATGGCTTACCTAGTTTTATAGTTACTGCTGGTGGTGAAATCGAGATAAAGACCTTCACGTGTCAATTGGCCGTCGGCTACTACACATTAACGCCGGCTGAAGGAAGCAGCGTACAACACGGACCTCTTTCCACTTCACTCATTGCTCCACAACTTTAGAAACACATGCACGCATACGCCACAGCTTTACTCAACGGTGTCACCGCTGGAGGGAGAGAGAGACGCGGAGAGAGAGAGAGACCATCCCCTGCAGTGGCAACTGTTACGTCCATATTTTTAAGGTGGAACTGTAGTTACTTCATCTTTAGGGGCCGCTTAGGAACAACTCGTGTGGGCCATATTGTCCAAGAACTTATTCTAATAAAACAACGATAGAAACTTTTATGGATGCTAGAAAAGCTGTAAACCGTGTTTTTTCGTTGTTGTTGTCTTTTGTTGTTGTTTTTAAACCTGGCTTCAATAGGCCTAAGTATGAACTTTTCAAAAGTTAAACACTTGAGATTTTCTTTATAAGACGAACCAACAATGATATCTTGCAAAACTAATATCTTAAATGCATTTTGTTATGTAAGACAAAAACAATTATTCTATTCCAATACATCACAATTTCTGGTTATAAAGAAGCAAACCAAATTGTCTTTCCTATTCGTTGCTGTTAGTTTATACACTTAAAAGCCTATAAAATATAGAAATATACCCTTTTTTGATGTGGAGCTATTGACTGAATTTATCTAATACAATTAATACTGTTGGTTAACTAATTACTATGGAGGGTCAAACGAAATATAAACTCTGCGTTTTACCTCAAATCATCTGGTAAAAAAAACAGAAAACTTTTACAGGGTTCCAGATTTTGGAGATCATATATTGTAACTTTATATTATAAATATTTATTAGATTAAAAACTCTCCTATACATCAATTTAATTTATTGCAGAATGTCATTTTGGGAAATTATCATACTAGTTCATTAACACTGAATGGGTAAGAAATCAACAGTGGAACTAGTAAATAATCTTCATTTCATTACCTCGATATTATAAAGCTGTAAAAGCTCGACATCAACGTCGAAACAGCAAATTGAAAGCACGTCGAGGCAGACCTTAAGAGGAGACCGAGCTCTCATTGGCTGTCGGCTGCGTCAGTCAAGCGCTGGCCCCGCCTCTTCCCCCACACGGACCAGGCTCGGTTGAGTCGTCGGGTTTGAGGAGGAGTGCGGTTGGAGTGTGAGAGGGTCGCGGCCGCGATGATCTGACAGATGAAATAGCGACAAAAAAAAGACAGAGAAGGCGGTCGTCCTCCCACACAAAACAATGTTCCCCAAAGGCAAAGGCACCCCGGTGCCGTCGGACGGCCAAGCACGAGAAAAGTAAGCTCGGAAACGTTTAATATTGTGTGTTTTGTGCCTCGTAAGTTGCTCTCTGTTGTTCGCTGGACGGACTAGCAAAGAGGCGATTTCCTCCTAACCGAGAATTGAATTGAATGAACCGCCTTGTCTGCTCGCCATTCCTCCTCTGAGCTCTCTTTTTTAATTATTTTCTGTCTTTTCACACCTCTACTTAACGATTCCGAGTTCAGTTTGGTTGTGTTATAACCGGTGGGTTGTCTCATAATTTTTTTTGCGGTTTATTCAGTCGCGAGAAAACAATAACATCGTCTCGCTACACAGTACATTGTTTTCTCTGTTGCGCTTCGGATAGGCTCCGTTTTATTTCCCATCAGCCCCAGGATATTGTACCTTAGCTAATACACCGCAGGCTGGTGGTGTGTGTGTGTTTTTAACGTTTCGCAACACGATGTTAAATTACACTGCTTGCTTTATCACTTTCTTGTAATCTTCTCTTTGTAGTGAGTCGTCCCCAGGTCTCGGCTTGGTTACACGGTCCCCCCATTTACATTTTTTTTGGGCATAGGCTATTTGGCAGCCATTGTTCAGAGGGCCTGTGCCCGACTCTAGTCACTCACTGTGGCCGTTGAAGAAGATTGAATCTCCTGTTTTGACGTTTATTTTTTTTTGCCAGTTGGCGATATTTTGTTAAATGATACCTAACATTAGTTTTTTTTTTTTTTTTCTTCTCCCACACAGGTTGGCTTTGTACGTCTACGAGTATTTGTTGCACATAGGAGCACAGAAGTCTGCACAGACCTTTTTATCAGAGGTATGTGACATTTTGGGGGAAAGTTCAACTATACTATATGTCCTTTTTTAAAAATATTTCTCAATACATTTACATACATGTTTTGCACAATATATTAAAATGAATTGACACGCATGGACAATGATTGAAATCCCCCTTGTGCTAGATCCGATGGGAAAAAAACATAACACTCGGAGAACCCCCTGGATTCCTACATTCCTGGTGGTGGTAAGTGATAATATTCCAGTCTCCCTGTTAACACGTCCAGAGGTTGTTTTTTTTGGGGTTTTTTGTTGTTTTCTTCACGACCTGTCTCGTCCACAGTGTATTCTGGGACTTGTATTGTGCTGCACCGGAGAGGAGGGAGACATGTGACCACTCCAGCGAAGCGAAAGCCTTCCATGATTACGTGAGTAGTTCTTACACGGGAACTGTTGCACACGCTGCCTCTGTCTTCTGATAAAGAAGACAACAAGTCCGCTCTCAAGGCTAAGAAGTGGTGTAAATAATGTGCCTCCGACCTGGGTTTTGCAATGAGAATGCTATCGGAGCAAAGTGCTCACAATCTCTGTTTGTCAACACCAAATCTCCCATATTCCCCTTCAAGAGTGATACTACTTCAGGTTATTGTGATTCCTTTTTAGCTCGAAGAATGATTATGATTCACCCAAAAGTTGTGTGCCCACTGCACCTTTTGTAGCTGTATTTAACTACCTAATTTAATTTGGGAAAGTATCTTCTTTTTTTTTTTCTTCTCCTGAATTTACGATCGGTCATCTTGCCCTGTCGGTGGGTCGAACGATGCGTCCAACTGTGAGCTTTTATAGGCTTCTGGGGAAATGATGCTTATGTCAGCATGTCCTGAGGCAGACCTGTCGAGCTTCTTATCCACGCCGCGCTCAAGCTCCCTGCCTCAGCTGTGAAGACCAGAGAGACATTTCTGTGTGTTCTGCATAACTTCTGAGAGCTCTGTACACACACACACACACACACACACAGGGTTCCCATGTGCCCTGGGGGGGGTGAAAAAGCCCAGAAAAACAGTTGACAAATTTTCCAATCATTGAAAACAGAAATGTCCTGGAAAATCTTTATCTGACAATAAATCGGGGCTCAACAAAAGTGGAAAACATTGCCATCTGAAAGTGCTACGTTATGTTCAGGGACATATTAATGTTCAAATGGTAGTTTATGGAGGAGAGTGTTTTGAACATTACATTACATAACGTCGCTTTCTTCCCACCTTGTTTTTAAACTGTTAAATTAGTTAGCATGTAGCAATGGTTTCAGATGCGTGTTGGGCGTTGTTGAGAGAGTTGATTAGTACTGAATGGGAACCCAATCGTATATGAGCCAAATACTGGCTAACGGTACTTTATTTCTACTTTGCTAGCATTGTCTCTTCAAAAGCAAAGCTGAGTTGTTCAGCTAAAAATGGAGCGTAACATGAAATGTTTAGGTTTTGTAGCATTAGCTCACAGTGGATGTGATTAACCTTGTTAAAGACTCCATTTAACATTAAAAGTAAAGTATGCTGTGGTAAGAGTCAGCGGCAGTAGACAAAATATTAGACTACTGTTTGTGTTTTTGGTGCTCGGACTATTCAGTTAAAAAAGCGTACAGTCTCAATATCGCTCAGGACAAGTGCATCACTTGGTAGCGCATTGCTCCGCTTATGATATTTGCATGGTATGGGTGTTTTTGCATCATGATAATTATGCCGTTTTAGAGAAAGTGCTGCATTGTTTCCAGCTTTGAGCCAGCATTAAAAAAAAAAAAAAAAAAAAAGGCCGCATGAGGATCAGAGACGGTGGGACCTGCTGGTCGGTGGCTGCTGCTGCGGTTCCTTGTGTTTCATCATGTAGCTGACGTAAATTAGATTTAAAAAAAAAAAAAAAGTGCTATATCAGCACGGCCAAGGAGAGACATCAGGGGTTAAGGAGTCCTCTCCGGATGAACGGTACACAGTTTGTAGGTGGGGTCGGTGATATGTGAAGACAGGAAGGGGTTAAAGCGGAGATGTTGGTCCTGCTCTGGCAGATAGGGTTGTCAGGGTAACAGTGCCTCCTGATCTGGCAGGTGACCTGTGAGCAGAGAGAGGCTACAGCGTCGCCCCTTTATAATAACCACATTCCGTATTATTCTAACACGTACAAATACATTTTGTTTGAAACCAGCCTTAATTCACAAAGCCCACTTCACTGTGATCGATTGCAACATCTTCCTGGGTCGGATGGTCTTGTATTGCTTGAACAATCTTAAATTTCAGAACAGCTACATCTCTTTTTGGGGAAGGTAAACGTATACTAATATTAACAACCGAACTGATTGTTCTTATATTATTTTTGCAGTTTCTCCTCGAAAAAAGAGATTTCCAACAGCACATAATAGGATGTCAAGATTGCAGCTTGTGGTTCCACGGAGACAATTTTCATAACATGGAAAACATTAAGCAAATGAGAGGGAGCAGTGGATCGTCAGTCTGGAGCAGTGCGCTCTGGGAGTTTTGTGTGTGGTCGGCTCTCCCCGACATCTTGTGGTTGCCCTTCGCTCTGATGTTCGTTCTCCTCGTGTTCGTGTGTGGATGTTGGGAGTCAGGCAAGTGTGTGTGTGTGTGTGTGTGTGGACAGTACTAGTTGTTGGACCCTGTGTCTTTGTCTTGGTGTGGGGGGGTTGTGGCTGCTCTTTTTAGCCGGCGGGGCTCGTAAAACCCCCGGCGTATTCACACAGGGGCCTGACAGACACTCCCAGAGGGGCCCCAGTTTGATTGATGGCTGTCACGGAGCTGAGGGTCAGATTGGGGGGGAGGGAAAAGGAAAAGGGGAGTGGCAACGTGGCATATGCCCAGCATCCACCTCCACCAAGGAGCTGAGGGAATGAACAGACGAAGGAGAGATGAGAAGTGGAAGGAAACCTGCTCAGAGTAACCAGAGAGAGAGAGAGAGCATCCAGTCAGGATTCAGAGAGGGGTTTATGGTGTTGATTGATGGTTAAACATTTACAAGCTAAACATAGGGGCTGGTTTCTTTTTGAGCGGCGGTTCCAGTGGAAGAAGTGAGGCTGTTAAGAGCACGCAAGGTCAGGAGGCGACATTTGGGTGGTCTGTGCTGCAGCCCAACCACCCAGAACCCAAATCCTTTCTCCTTCATCCCTTTTTTACATCTCACGTTTTCTTCTCGTCTCTCTGAGTATACCGTTGTGTTTTGTTTTGTCACGGTTGCCTCAGTCAACCTCTCGGTCATCCTCGCCCTGTGCTCCCTTTCCTTTCTTTCTCTCCCCCTCTGTGTTCCCCCCCCCCCCCCCCCCCTCCTCTCTCTCTCTCTCTCTCTCTTTTGTTTTTGTAAAGAGCGCACAAGCACATCCGCTGTCGCTCTGGCCTTTTGTAACCTCCTTCAAGTGATTCGAGAATTCAAGGGGAAATTTGTTTGGCTGGGATTGCTTGTGTGCTCGTGAACTACACACAAATGTACACGCTGAATCATGTTAGGGGGGGTAGTCTGTCTTTTTTTAAAAGAGGTCCCCTGGGAAGTCGTATGGAAGGCCCCCAGACAAGCGCCTCGTAGCCTGGGGCAGGGCTGAGACATCTGCCCCTTTCCTGTAGCAGATAGCCAGCGGACAGACGGGGCTCGCTTCGAAAAAGGAAAAGCAGCATCAGGCTATTCAGGACAGTCCAGCAAGCACAGCTGTGGGCTTTAGTTAGACACGATGAAGGTTTAACATAACAGTGCACGTTGCTTTTCAGTTTCTATGTTTACATTGTTTTATGACTCATTACCTTAAATACAGCTTTGTTTCACTAAGTTTCTTTGAAGGCCTCATTCCAGGAACGGGCTACGTAAGGGAAGTGGAACGAAACAAGTCGCTGTTTCGCCGTAAAGGGACCAGACAATTTGGCTCTATGACCATACACCACTCTACTATGAAACGGTAGACGCTGTAGATCAACCGTTATCTATAATGAACTCCTTTCTCCCGTTGCACCGAGAATGTTTTCTTTGGTTGAACACAGAACACACTTTCCTTCAGATGACGAATTTACTACCGATCTCCCGTAGGAGCGGCAATTTATAGGCTATTCAAATGCAATCAGAAGGAGGATGAATATCTTTAGAGATGAGCTGCAATTAACGCATTCATTGAGAATAATAACGCAGCTTAATGTCACAGGGAATTTACTTGGAACATAGAACGGTGAAGGTTAGTTACAGGCCCCTAATATAGAGGATATACTCCCTTCTATACTAATAAGAGGGATCAAATCCTCCCAGGCTTATGCTGGCATGGTTGTGAGGAGCCTTTTCACATGCTGATAGTTGTTTTCCTATATGTATGTGCTTTAATCTATTTGATATTATTGATAGCCAGTCTACACAAGTGATATTTAAGTTTTGGAGTTTGGAGAATATTTGTCCTAACTCTTTGTCTTTCCACGGTTTTCCTCATGCCCTCCTCTCTTTGTAATCTCACCAGGTCATTGTTTGATTGATAATATTTACCATCTGGTCTTATTGCATTGTCCCTGACTGTATGATCTCAGTGCTTTTAGTTCCATGAAGCAGAACGGAATCGTCTAAAATAGTGATAACAATGAGCCTATAGCTCTAGCTGGTATGCCGCCCAACGTGTTTCGCAGAGTTCTGATTGGTTATCCTCACAAACGGTACTTTCATTTGACTTCAAAGCGGGCAAGTATGCCCATCACTGCTGTTAAATAGATAATTTCCAACTATCATAGAAATAATTACACTTCATGTGCTTCTAAGATGCTTTTGCTGCCATTTTGATTTAATGAATCGTGACGAAAGGTCCTCGTAAAAACTAGCGTAGTATTTACAGAGAGCCCTTTGTGTTGGTGAACCTGTCAGGCCATGCCGGTTAGACGCAGTAATTGCTGGGTGAACCCTTGCAAGTCGGTAACAGTCGGGCAGGACAGGATCTTAACTTCAGTCTTGTTTGTCTTGCATGTGGATGACTTGTCTTGGCAGTTCAATTCTTGCAAAACAGGTCATGTGTTGTATAAGCAGATGATTTGGTAATATTTGACTTCATGCACTGCTGGTCTTAACAGTTGTTAAGTGTATACTTTGAATATGGTGCTGACTTTGACATCAGATTAAATGCAAACATATATTTAATGATGATTTGGTGTTAAGAGGGTGGAAATGCTTTTAAATAACTTGGTCAGATGATTGAGATACTATATATATTTCCTGTATATCTTCAGTCTATGGTCGCTAGTCATGTGATCGACATGAATGTACCTTCATGTCAGGCATAGATAAGAAATCTAGAGAATAAATATGTGCAGATTGGATCATGTGGGGAAACGGTATAATTGTTGCATCGGTAAATCATAATGAAAGCTGCACATTTTGACATGTCTGTTGCATCATTTGGCCTTAAGATAATACATACATGTGTATGTATGCACATTTATTTCAATCCATGTGTGTTTGCATCTTTTATCTGAAATACAGTTTGTTTTATCAATTACAGTTACAAGTGTAACCTGCAGATACACCAAACATACAGGTCTACTGTTGCCTTTGAGGTGACAAATTAAAAACTTTAAGAAGTGCAAACTCTCTGAGGTAGCACGACTTCTTGTGTCTGGTAAATAGCATCTCAAACCATCCAGGTCACCAAACATACACACGCTGCTCACACCTTAGTGGGAAGTGTTTCTAGGTATTTGAGCTATTTTAAAGGTTTTTGTTGTGACTTTTGTATCGGTGAAAATTAAATTAACTTTGAATCTTAATTATGTTTTCATACACAGATTTAGCAAAATGAGTCTGCAGATCAACTATAAATCTGCAGAAGATGTCTCCTCCCACACGGTTATAAGAGTATATTTCAGTAAAGAAACGGTGTTGACGGGCTGTGTCCGTGTCCCTGTGGTGGTGGTGAGCTGATGAGATGTGACTTCTCTCTGTGGCCTCACTTCTCTCCCTGCTGAGGTATTTCACAGTGACCCTGCAGTGGCTGCCTGAGCAGATATAATTAGGGAAGGAGCAGTCAATACCTGTGTGTGTGTGTGTGTGTGTGTGTGTGTGTGTGTGTGTGTGTGTGTATCTCGTTGTAATGCTCATTGCTTGTTTGCGTACACCTACACTATATCAAGACTGAGCTACGCATTAAGAAATGAGACTGGAGGAGCTTCTCTCGTTCTGAAGCGCTTCTTTGGAAGCTAAGCCCACACAGCCCGGAGACATTAGCCCGTCTCGGATTGCCTCGGCTACGAGGGAAGAACAACTCAGTCAATTAGCAGCGTGTGACCGAAGCAAATGGCACATTAGCGAATTAGAGGCTGCGGTTTGAGCAGGATATCGGCCCAGCGAGCCCCTGCTGTGTAGCAGCACTTTGGAGCCACTGTCTTATTGAATCCCACTGATATCCTGGATCAACCGAGTACAAAGGCCTCATTAACCCATTAACACCGCTTCCATACAGTCCACCCACAAATGATGCGGGGCTACAGGATCCATGTTGAATACCTTTCTTTCTCTTTTTCCGATTAGTTGGCAGTGCGTTGAATTATGTTTAAACAAAAATAACATGGAATGTAATCTTAATTTAATTCCCAAGTCTGGACAAGGATCACATAACACACAACAACCCTTTCAGATTGACGGCCAAATTTATTGAGCTGAACCTCGTTTCCTTCCGTCTTGCGCCCTTTCACACACGTAGTGCCGGAATGGATGGGGGGGGGGGGGAAGTCCAGCAGATGGCGGTGATGCATTACTTATGGATGTTAACCGCCATAAAAGTGAACAGAAGAAGAAGGGGCAAGACTAAATGTAAGGCCTAATCCCAATGTCCCCCCCTAAGGCCTCAAACCCTGAACCCTGAACCCTGAACTGACGTCAGCTGTTCGATGGTTGAGTGTGAGAGACTGAGGGCTTGAAATGGTGTAAATACGAATGGGACAGTGTGGGTATTTATTTTATACTTTGTATTCCCTGATTTGAACATCTTCCAGGCTCTTTCCTCACAAGATGAGAGGTCATTTCAAATAATATATTTACTCAGCTTCAATGATAAAAAATCTAATATTTGATGAATAAATAAATATCCTCTCATTTCATGTTTTTTTTGTTCCATCTTAATGTTTCTGAGTACATTTAATATTCCAGGGTGAACACACCTGTGTCGTCCTCTTTGTTTACTTTTTTTTTTTTTTTTTTTTATGTCTCCATGCTTCCACTGTTTTACCCCGTGTTAAATGTCACATCGCAATGAATTGTGGGTAATTCCCTTGGGCAAAGTCTGCATCCTATGCTGACTTACGGAAAAGGTTCATAAAGGGCTCAAAATGTCTGCGAAGAGCCCTCAGACACTCGGTGGTTTGACAGTGGGACTGTCCTAAACCCTCAGGGACTTTGCGGGAAAGCGCTGACATCCATGCTGAACTGTAAAATTAGTTGTGGACTAAAATGGATCATCAGCAGAGTCTTGTGATCGGTTTGGTCGTCCCGTGTGAGTCAGACGGACGTGACCGTTTAAGTGCAACGTTTCTACTTTCATTCACAACACAGCTGCACCAGCAGAAGTGTTACTAGGTCTTGAGATGGGAAAGTGGCGTTACAGATTTCCCTGAACAGCGATCCTCTGCTCCCACCGGCACATGACCCCCGTGTAGGAATGAACGTTTCAGTGATGGACTGCGTGTGTGAACGGGACCTTTTTTTTTTTTTTTTTTTAAGAATATTCGATGTGCCAAGAACCTCGGTCATGAAGGGATTAAATAGATTTCCAGCAATAACATTTCAAGATCCATGCGTGTACTGAGAATATTTTCTATCTTCCTTTTTCTTTTCTTAGAGTGCAGCAGCAGCCCCCAGTCCTGTGATGGGAGGGATGCCCCCTGGTGAGGGCATGCCAGGAGGACCCATGCCACCCGGCTTTTTCCAGGTCAGCGAATTTACCACACTGATACCGTCTGTCACCGCTAGGAACACTCCTACATCGACTGCAAAATTGTCATAAATTGGTATCCTGTGGACGGACAAATCATTCTAATGAACTGATCGTTTTCCTGGCGGCACGTCTGCAGGCGCCCGCTTTGTAAAAGGCTGTCAGGGTTTTTGTGTGTCTCATGAAGCTGTATGTATCCACATCGGTGCGTCTACGCCGCTTTTAGTCTTTTTGTATTGCCCCGCTGTGCTCAGTGAACTTGTAGTAAACATCATAGACGCCCTGTCTGCCTGGGCTCCTCCGGCGCTGTAAACGGGCAGGCGTGGCCTGGCCATTTTCCCTAATGGAGAAATCGAAAGGTGCAGCACCTCCCTGAAAAATCAATATCTTTTGAGGATTAACTGTTTGCAGGCAACTGTATGGAAGCGGCTCTAAGAGGTGACATGAAATTGCAATGTTGCTCTGATATCCACCAGCTTATTATGTTCTAGAAGGCACAAAGTCGTGATCACGTTAATATCAGGAAAGACGTTTTTTGACATTGATACATGAGAGCGCGCACACACACACACTCATACTTTCCATATCAGAATCCATTGGAGGGGGCTCAATTAGACCTCGCTCTCTCTCTCTCTCTGTGTGTCAGATCAGTGACACAGTGCCGGTGTTTTGTGTTGTTATCGAGCTAATTGCATAGAGCTTAATTGATACTGTTAATTCAGGGAAATTAGCACTGATGACATGCTGCATGCAGCAGGCTTCTTGATGACTTGACTGACGGGCAAAAGAGCACACACCCACTCCATCTCGCTGTCTCCTTTCCCTCATTCAAGGCGAAACCATTTGCTTGCTCCGCTCTGCTCAGTCTCTCTTTTACTGTGTGGTTGGTACATGGAATCTTATTTCTATACTTTTTTTTTTTTTTTTTTTGCCGCCACACTTTGGTTCTTGCGCTCCAACTGTCCACTGCCCCGCGGTAACGCTGCTCCTCTCTCTGCCCCTCTTCTGTCACTTCTGTTTCTCGCTCCCTCTTTCTCTCTTTATCTCATCCTCTCTTCTCTTCCTTCTCTTGTCTTCCTTCTTGCCTCTCTTAATTTGTGCAACGCCACAGGGTCCTGCTGGTCCCCAGGGCTCTCCTCACCCTCAGGCTCCTCCCCCTAACAGTATGATGGGACCTCACAGTCAGGTAACACTCCCTCTCCCTCTTTCTCTCTCTTTTTTTTTTCTGTCTGCGGTCGTTTGGGAACGCGTGTTCTCAGTGCTGATGCTTCATGCTTTGGCATCCGTCTCAGCTTAATGCTCTATGCTGCTTTTCAATATTCACACAGAGAAATTATTTAGTTCTACATTTTGAGAGATGTTTGTCATTTCTTTATTTAAATCTCAAGGAGCATTGTTTCTGTTGTAGTCCTTCATGTCGCCTCGCTTCGCTGGAGGCCCAAGAGGTCCCCCCATCAGGATGTCCAACCAGGTAGAGCTTTCACACAGACACACACACACACACACACACACACACCATGGATGCAGAATACACAATACATATTTAACAGTTTAATTGACTCTTTGTGTTTTTTCCATCCCCGGCAGCCACCAGGCGGAGGACCGGGTCCTCATCCCATGCTGCCCAACATGGACCCAACACGGCCACAAGGTACTGCGTTTGCATTTCTACTAAGACCAAACCTAGATCCCATATCCATCTAGGCTCCAAGTCCTAACTTCAGATCCTCAAGCCTCCCGTCGCTAGTTGTCGCTGAAGGCTGGAGACTGAGGTGATCGGGCTTTTGCCATCAGGACCCCGCGGTTCAGGAATTATCTTCCTGAGGAGATTAGACTACAAATTACCTGTTTTTAAATTATTGCTTATTACTTATTTTTCTAAGAAAGCCTTTTTGATGCCTGATTTGCAGCAACCTTTTTGTTTGTTTTTATCATTGTAACTCTATTGTGTATGGATATTAATGTTTTTGTTGTTTTATTCTCAGATATGTTTTGAGGCACTTTTCTAATATTGTCTAGAAATTGCTGCAGTAGAGAAATTATTTCCTGTCTTATTGCTTCATATAGATTTCCTTTTTCCCTCCAGGCCATCCTAACTTGGGGCCAATGCAGAGAATGAGCGGCCCTCGAGGCATGGGGCCTATGGGGCCCGGCCCTCAGGTAGGCTGTTGTACTAAACATAGAATAATATCACCACTGCCTTGATGACCCCAGTCAGTCGTCTTTACCAGACTGGTTTACCAAAGTTATTTTGATGGTATCGGTGGTTTGCATGGATTTTCTTCTCATACTTCACTCCGTTTTAAAATCTTTTTTTTTTTTTGTTTGTCTCTCAGAACTTTGGTGGCGGGATGAGGCCTCCACACAACACCATGGGCCCCGGTATGCCAGGAGTGAACATGTGAGCCTTTTAAAAGTGTAAATCCATTCTTTCACATGTCCTTCAACCTTAATGCATTAAATATCTAAAATCTATTTATTCATTTACCATCTAGGGGCCCAGGGACTGGTCGGCCATGGCCCAATCCCAACAATGCCAACTCTGTGAGTACCAATGCGCACACACACACACACACACACACACACACACACACACATATACCCCCAGCAGAACAATGCTGGTTCAGATTGCAGTCAGATTTCCTCTCAGAGCTGCAGAGATGTAATGTGCTCCACGGGTCCAGACTGGGATGCAACTGTAGTATTGTGTGTCACGGTTTCCACAGACAGTTGGACAGACCGCCGTAATGGTATTAGGACGATCAAATGATGGATGATGACATTTTGAGGTATCGAAAGGGTTTGCACTCACCCATTTCTGGTCTGTAATGTTTGTGTGTTTGGTTTCAGATGCCTTACTCATCACCCTCCCCTGGTGCATACGGGGTGAGAGCACATCCTGCCATCTTAACTTAAATGATATTTTCATATAGTATGTGTATGTTTTTACATGTAAATGTTCTTTCTTTTCTTCATTTCTATCTTTTGACCGATTCTCCGTAGGGTGCATCTGGAGGTGGGGGGCCCCCAGGAACTCCCATCATGCCCAGCCCTGCAGGTTAGTGCTTCGTTGACCTCAGCTGTTACTCACTCCCCTTTTTCATGAACTATCCAGTACCACTTATATGTATGATTGCACCTTTTTACAGACTCAAACAACTCTGGTGACAATTTGTACACCATGATCAACACTGGACCCGGCAACCGAAATAACGTAAGTTCTGTTTCATCGTTCAAGTGTGGATTTGGTAGTACAAGTACAATCGGCGCACTTTCTAGACAATCATTGTTGTATCC
The DNA here is from genome assembly GCF_004355925.1 of Anarrhichthys ocellatus. NCBI lineage: Eukaryota > Metazoa > Chordata > Actinopteri > Perciformes > Anarhichadidae > Anarrhichthys > Anarrhichthys ocellatus. Next base: position 4,273,122 of record NW_022280060.1, read on the forward strand.
CACTAACGACTGAATTGCTTCTATTCCTCTCTTTTGCACCAAGCCCACCACCCATCCTGTATCAAGCGATTGATCTGGTCTATACAGCCATGTTGCTGTGAAAATACATTTGATCTTTAAGTTAAAAAATGATTCTACGTGTGTCATCACTGTGAAGTACAAAAGGGCTTACAGACAGTCTTTGTTTTTTCGTGCTAAATTACTGACATTCTTCTAAAGATGATGAGTTGCTGAACCTGGTTTGAATCTAAATTTCACTCGGTGATGTTCCACATCAGCATATTGCATTATATGATCTAGTCTTGTGTCTTTCTCACAGTTATGTAGGATGTTAGATCTAGCAGCTTTCAGACGGATCAATACACGCATCCACCGGAGCCCCTGCATACCGCTGAAGGAAAAGAAACCACTGGGAAACACTGGACATCCTCTTCTTTTAAAAGCTTATTTAAAGTACTACATTTTTATGGTTTATTAAATGGTTTCTTAAGAAAATTCCACTTCTTTGATAACACATAAACGGAGCTGGCCTTTACTAACACACCTTACTAAAGCAGATTGGAGTTGCGCTATCCACCCAGGAATGTATGGAAACTATTTTTATGGACAAAACAAATGCACTTGTTATAGTGTTTCCATCTGCGTGTTATTTGATACGGTCGGCTTCTGTTTCAGTCTCCGTTGGATGTAAAATTCAGTTGAAATAGAGACTGAAGTTCACAGAAGTAGAAATAAGTTGTTTTTTTAAGTCTCTTTTAATTTGTACCTGGTTGGGTGTTGTGGAGACGCTGTTAGTGAGTCCATGCTGTCCTGTTTCCCCTCTAGTTCCCGATGGGCCCCGGCTCTGACGGACCCCTGGGAGCCATGGCTGGGATGGAACCACACCACATGAACGGGTCACTAGGTAACGCGGCGGACAAGAAAAAAAATACACGTACTACCACAACACAGAAATGTTCTGGGTGCATCAAATGATCTTTTCTTGATGGTCACAGAATACAAACATTGTTCTTGATATTGTTTCATTCTCAGGCTCTGGTGATTTGGATGGAATGAACAAGGTAAATATTGTAACCGCGCGGAGAGTTTTTGCATTTAGAGCTTCATCATGACATTTTATTTTTTAAACGTTGTGAACTCTTTGTTTCCAGAATTCTCCAAACAATTTAAGTGGCATTAGCAATCCTCCCGGGACCCCGAGGGATGACGGGGAGCTGAGTGGAAACTTCCTCCACTCTTTTCAGAGCGAGAACGTGAGTCTCCCTTCTTGCCACTAGTGGAGGCTGTAATAGTACTGAGATGAAGCCAGAGGCAGAGGGCTGGCGACCACACAGAACAGCCACAGTCACAGCATATTAACATCACTGACTACAGTAGCAGCGTGAAGAGCTGGCCGGGCGTCTGACCAAGGAGAGCTTGGGAGGGAAAGTGTGTGTGTGTGTGTGTGTGTGTGTGTGTGTGTTTTAATCCTCTCTTCTTCTACCTGTGCCTCCACAGTACTCTCCAACCATGACCATGAGTGTGTGACCTCCCCTCCGCCCCACCCAACATTATTTGCCATCATTCCGAGGATCTGAACTCACGATAGGACACGGCCAAACACATCAGCACCGAATCAGGGACGGGCGCCATTTTGGTTCCACGCTTAACGCCAGAATGCTGATCGGAGAGAGAGAGAGAAAAATCCAAAATGGCTGGCGACTACTGCTCCTTGCTCAACATGAAGGACAATTTCTCCCATTTATCACGACCCCCAAGTGTGACAAAACCAGCTACTGAAGTGCATACATGACACGTTTTACGTTCTTTGCAGAGCCCCCCCCATAACCCACTCAACCCTAGAGCGCAGAGAGAGAGAAAAAATGGTTGAAAGTTTACCTCTTGTACTTTTTAATTATTGCTTTGTGGTGCAGGAAATGTCTCCGCTTTCGTCCCTTAAAACACTGGAGAGTGTGCATATGCAGTGTGAGCTTGGAAATGTCTTTGTCTCGTCCTTTTACTTCTCGCCATGCGTACTGTGTCACAGTTTGACATAGGACTCAAGAATTTGCGTTTTATGAATAACGTACTATCCTACCCAGTGCCCACCCTTCTATTTAAAGAGGTTCGTATAGGGGGAGAGACTTGAAAGATTACGACTTTCCACGGTATGTAAGTGCTCAGATGCTTCTTGCAATGTCACATTGATCCCGTTCGATCAGTTCCGGTCTCCGGGGCTTTTTTTTTTTTTTTTTTTTTTTTAATTTAAACGGCTGGATCGCTGTCGCGTTCTGTTCGAGGGAAGCCAGACCTGGGCATAAGAAGTGAGTGCATGAATGCTGAGAATCTGTGTACAACATACTACCTAGTGCTGCTCTTCTCTACGTGGACACCTGCTTTAAGATGTGGTGTATATCTCTTTACCTCTCTGTGCTTAACACTCTGTGCTCTCCCTCGTCGTAGCCTTCCGTGTTCTCTCCAGTTATGGTTGATTTATGATGAGATGGCTATGAATGAGCGAGCCCCATTTTAATCTCTCATACGTATTGGTCGTCCCCTTGCCCCGGCCCCTTCTCGCCCGCCCACACATTTCTTTCTTTTTTTTTTTTTTTATATTTTGATACGATCTTTGACTACATATATTGCCCCAGTTATTCAGCTAGTCAAAGCTTTCTAAACCCATTCTAGTAGGCATCATTATAAACTTAGCAGCAGTCTTGTAAATGTGATGAGAAGTTTTATTTTTTTTTTTTTTCCTGTGAACATTACGCATTATATACATCTGTCCTATGTTGCCTTTATTTGCTGATATTTTTTTATTTCAAATTGAGGAAAGATTGCTTGTTAATATAATTTTACAATAACTTAACTACATGTGTTGGTTGTTTTTTGTTATATTGTGCCTGAATGTAGATTCATATCGCGTCAGATTTTAGGAGTAACAAGAATATGCTACTGAAGCTGTGGACATGATGGGTAATGTTTAATCAATGCTTAAGTTACACATACACAAAGCATTCAAATGATGCATAAAAAGTTATATAGACACCGGAGGGATAGCTCACTGTGTGGGGAAAATACAGATATGTACATATACATATGTATATACATACATAAGCATAATTGTCCAACAGCCAGCAGCTGACATTACATTCACATCTCTTCTCCTTTGACTGTTGCTGCTGCAGTAACACCACACTGCAGCCTGTAGCATGCAGGTTGTTTGTGGCTGCAGTGGAGCCCTTATCACAGGTATTGGATGTCTGTTGTGATGAGTTCCACCGTTCCATTCCCCTGTAAACGTCTCCGATTGTGTCATTCGAATCATTTAATCCCCCCCAAGAGGAAACTCTCAATTCAATATTTGCTGTAGTCTGCAGCAACCAGACCAACAGGAGGAAATCCTGGAGTGAGGGAAACGCTGTGCAGGCCGGGCTGAGCTGCTGGTGACGTGAGACAGGAGAAGAGGGACGCAGTGTTTCAGTTGAGTAATAGTACGCTTCATTTAATGAGCACTTTTTATACAGGAAAGGAGAGCTCAAAGCCGGTTACACATTTCAACAAGGGCAAATAGACGATAATAAAAATGAGCAAATTAGTTTAAACAAACAATAAATGCTGCTACATAATCCCAAAAAAGGCTGTCTAGGTCATTTTAATCAAATTACAGTTACGAGGTTTCCACTGTAATGCTGTTAAATTGTGAAACCTTGGAGCATTCATAGACAATAGAAACTCTTATTAATTAATACAGTTTTCAATGCTGATGGTAAACTTAACTGGAAAACAAGTGCTTGTAAAAGATGGCACAGGTTCACCTCATGGACACCGTTTTTTTATATATATATATATAAAAAAATAAGTGTTTGGCTGCACGCATGGCATCACATCAAAGGGTTAAGACTGGGGTCGGGTTGAGTCAGGCTCCTTCACGGTACAGGACAGAGCCACATGGAGGTTTTTTTTTAGGTAAGCTGGCCTTTTAACTTCCTGTCATTAATTTTAACATACTCAACCAGATGTTCTTGCCCCTGGCGTCTCAGTGAGGAAAGGGGTTTATCCCTCAGTAAGTCAAACAGAGTTAGTGTAATAAGAATTTATATCTAAAAATACAGACTGCTTACGGCTGTAAAAGGGTTAAAAGGAGCTCAATACCACTATGAGAAATCTTACCTTTACATCATTTCCACCTGGTGGGCAGTCCAGGCACAAGTGTGAGTGGTGAGTCACCCAACAACCCACTTAACACATAGCCATAGCAGCCCTGGCTGAGTGGGTTGCCAGGTTGTGTCTCACTATCCAGTCCAAGTAATCCAAATGTGAACGGTCACAGTGGATCTTCAGGGAGATTCATGTCGAAGCTGTCTGTGTTTTGTTCAGTCAAGATCTATTCATCTCCACCTGCTGGAGAAGGCCGTGGGATACAGCTGAACCTTGAGTTATAATCACAATATATGTATGTGTGTTCCCTGAGTCGAAGGAAACTCCATGATCTATTGTGAATATTTGTGTGTTCCTTGGAACTTGTTCTCTTTTGCTGCCTTTTCGTCTGTGGTTTGGGTTTTTCTTAAGGTAGAAATAGGCCCTTCTTGCAGCACTTGGCATCTATAAACCCCTTTTTAAAAAAAGCTTCCCTGTACTATGAAAGCTCCTTCACTTTTCTTAGATGATGCATCCGTTGCCTCTTTGTAAAAGTTGGTTGGTCATGATAATAATATCTCAATCAAGGCATCACAAATCAGCAGTAAAGGTGGTACGAACAGTAAATGTCCAGACTCAAGTTTCAGCTTAAACCAAAGATTATTTAGATTATTACATTAAAGGAAGCTAATACTTTAATTAATACTATTTTTTTGTGGACCAACAAATTTAGCCACATGGGTCACAACAATGCCTGGGAGCCAACAAGAAAAACAACCTTGTGTTTTTTGTGTCTGCTGCTCTCCTGTCAGAGTAACAAACGGCTTCACATTGCCCTCTGGTGGGCTTCAGAGGACCCACCATCTTTACAGAGACCTCTGAGCTTCAACAACATTTTCTCTCCCGAAAAGCAGCTAAATACACTGTATGCACTGGCTTTGGTTTTACTTAAAGATTCACACGTGGATTCTAACAAAAGTCCATGGTTGGGAGGATCTGACAGCGTTGTGGTTCCTGTCTAACAAAAGGAAGCTGAGCTGCTGCCGCCTGCTCTCCACAGGATGTGGCCTGGCTGGGCAGGAGCCAAACCTGTTATCCAACTTTAGATCCACGCAGTTAAGGTTGTGAAAGCTGTAGCGACAAAAAAACAAAACGTAGTAGCTTTGTAACCCGAGCTATGATCCTGTGGTTCGTTTTGTCACTTGGTCTTTTGTGATTTATATATTCTCTTTTTTTTAACAGGGTTTACTTTTCCAATCACTTTTACACTAATCAGACAAAACAGGGCACAAATCACCACTGATGCAGCTCTTTTTATTGTGTGCATTTAAAAATATATATAAAAATCTACCCAAATACTGTACATGAGTGGGTTCTTAATTTAATATTTGTGTGGAGGCAAAAGCCATAAAGACGAGGAAAGCCAATTCAACAATTTATAATGATATGATATATGTTGGGAGTTTAATCATTCTTACCTTGAGGTAAATCATTATTTTCTATTATTAACAATAGTTCCTCTTTCACCCCTAAAAGACATGAGTAAAACCTAGACCTTGAAAGGCAATGCACTACTGTTTGCTTCGTGTTATACAACACTATTGAAGAATTAAAGCAAGAGAGGCAGTAAGTTTTGTAGTGAGACTAGACCTGCTGGGAGCCAAAATCGATAGATTTGCAAAGACTAGACGGTTAGGTATTAACTCACATCAGGGCCTGAATGCCACACATCACAACTCGCGGTGTGTGCACACTTGTTGAACTTGGCATGACCCACATACAGTGCAGGACGTTTACCATTTCCAGACAAGAGAGTCAACAACAGCCAGCTTGCCGTGTGGTGTCACACTGCTGTGTGCGTCAACATTTAAGCCCTCGGCCATTTTCCCCACAGAAACATGATGTAAAAATAAAAACACCTGTGGAGATTTGCAGCCCATCTTATTGGATGAGTCAGCAGCTCAAAGAAGCGATGATGGATGTTTCAAACAATGGCTGCTGCTTTTCATTTGAATAATGATTTAACTTTAGCCAGTTTATTTCCATCCAGCTATGTCGGCAGTGGAGGAAGGGTCACGGAAACACAATTCAAATCATGTCGCGTATGAATGGAGGAGTTGATGCAGGAGTCTTCTTCCCAGCTTGTTCTTTATTGTACTATCATGCAAATGTTACATGTCATCATGAATGCTCCTACATAAACCAGGGAAGGCTGTTTTTCAAGTAATCCATCAGGTTACAGTTACCAGAGGTTTGCACTGTAACCATCATATATAAAAAAAAAACACCCTCCTGTGAAATTACCTCGGAGCATTCACTGACAATAGAAGCGCTTAGTAATTAATACAGTTTACAATGCTAATGATAGAGTTGATGATAAATGAACCTGCGAGAGAAGTGGCAAACGAGTGCTTTCATTGACTTCAAATCTTACGGCCTTTTAAACTTTAAGACAATTTAGGGGACATCTCCTGTACATTATGCGACGTCTCAAACACAAACTCTTGAACCAGACCGTCTCTCTCCGTTTCACTTCATCTGGCTACAGAGGCCAACGGTTTAATCTGCAGCCGTCACTAAGAAACACAGAGAGGCGAGTTCAAGCTCAGAGATTGACTGTAGGAGCACGATGCCCCCCCCCCCTCCCCAAAGAGCAGATATTAAACTACATGTAGATTAAGCAGTTAATTGATTTGAACCTTGATTTAAAACAATATGGTATTGGTTGATATGAGAATATATGTTGACTATGATGTGGACAGACTAATCGGATGGCAAATACTTGAACAACCTTCTTATTTCATCTTCTCCAGGAACGAACGCACCTCCATTGGATCGTAACCCCAAGGCCCCACGCTCCCCTAGAGAACACCGAGAGAGAGAGGAATGTTAATGACAAAATAACACCATTTAGTTACCACTTTCATTAACAATGACAAAGAACATGCACACAGAAGACACCAGAGACACGTCGGTGCCTTTTTAATACCTTGTAACTCTACATTTCTGGCATCGCTAACACGGGCCTGGCTCCATGCCAAGAATTTTAGTGTTGTGTCTGAATCTTTCACTGCTCCTTCTCATGCGATAGCGTGACTGCAGATAGCGTCATGGAACTCTACACACACACACACACAATGCTGGTACTGCTTTCAATCACGCGATTCATTGCATTAACGCGTGGGATGTGACAGAAATGTTTACCGTTAACCCTTCAATCACGGTCGCTTGAATTTGACTTAAGTGTCAGTGGCGCACGGATCTCACCTTGTAGACAACTTTCCCAGCTTGCAGCACGTAAAGCCTCTCGGGCAGAGCGCCGTACTTTATGGCAGACACGTCACTCATGTCGTCAACAACCACCGGACACAGGGGCTCCTTCTGAGCCAGGATCTGTGCTGCAGACAGCCTGTCCTCCAGGTTCTGGTGCTGGTTGATGTCAATGTTGTTGGTGAAGGCCCAACCATCTGACACAGAAATAAATAACAGGATTTTTACTGGAAATGGACGCTGAACGCAGCGGGACATCAAAAGTTGTGGAACACATAATACATTTTACAGATGTTGGATTACAGCATCAAGAGTTTATCGCAGTGTTATTAAGGGGAACGTAGCCCAGATTGTGGTTACCGCCCCATTTCTATGCACAAGAGCCCATGACTCAACATTTGACTATTTTGCTACAATATTAAATGTGATGACGTAACCAAAAGCTTTTCAAGTATAATCTGAAAATTGAATCAAGTGATCATTTAGAAATTAAAATCTTAAATTGCTGCGTTTAGAAATCCTCCACTGCAGGGATTATTCCATGAGGATAAGTAATTCTAAGGGGCCATTGATTATTAGATTATTCTGTACTTTCAAGTGTAAGGAAAATCAGGAACTTTCAAGGCACACATTCATCTTTAAAACTTTAAATGTTCACTTTCAAGTCTCTCAGGAAAGTGCTGATATATACAACTTTGCATAATTTCCCCTTACAGATTTTGGATGCATAGTTTCTACAAATAAGTCTAAGCGATACTGACACCTTCACCTGGCACACTGAGATACTGACACCTTCACCTGGCACACTGGGCTACTTTTACTCACCTGTTGAATGCGCCTCGGCGATGTAGACTACAAGAAAGTCAGCCACGTCGCTGAAATCCCTGACGAGTTGCTTGAACTCGTCAAGTTTGAAGATGAACGGGGGTCAGGTGCAGCTTCCAAAACTCAACACCAGCGCTCTGTTGTCTGCAGTAAAGGAAACACAGCTTTAGATTTGGGAGCAGAGAGAGGGATACAACCTGATCAATACGCAAAAGCCTACATCTTGTCACGCACCTTTCAAGTACTTGCAGATACTTGTTTTCTTTCCCTCCATGCTGACCACAGATGTGTCAGGAGCTTCTCCCCCCACAAAGGCATCTTGTCCGAGAGACATCCACAGGTGGCTGCTGGCGGCTTTCACGAAATCAACAGATGCAAATGTCAGACCCCAATCTTCATACTTGAAGTTGGGATTCTGGGTCATCGTGGTCTTTTCACCCATTTTGAGAATGATCTTCTTGGTGAGACTTGGTGAAATAAAACGCAGAACAAAGAGTGCGGCATTGAGTCCTATCATGAAGCAAAACAAGGATGCTGTCGACAAATACACCATCAGTCTGTGCAAAGACATGCTTGCTTCCTTTGTGGTGAACTCCTGTTTCCACAGTGTCTCCTGCAGAAACTGACATCTGATAGTCAAACACGTCGGTCACCGCCCACTAGGCTCACGTGTCACAACAGCTGCCTTGAAGGCCTCGTCGAGAGCTCGGATTTTCTAGATCGCAGGTGGCGAATACTTTTGGAGCACTTAAAACACAACGGATCCTTTGTTATCCGGAAAGAAGATAACGTTTCAGTCTTACAACAAATCCCAGCACTCTTGGAAACGACGCTACTTCAAAACATCTCCCTTTAGGACGCTTTGTCAGAAGAAGAGAAGTAACGTGCCCCATTAAAAGTCCCGTGGCAAACAATAGCTAGGGTTTCCTACACAAACAAAGTCAGAGGAGCCTACTTACTAGCTAAAATACTAGCTAGCATTAACTGTTGTAATAATTCGAGGTTACAGGAGATATTCACAAGCAGAGACAGAGATACTGTAAAAACAAACATGAACATGCACTTCTAGCTTAGCTATGAGACTTTACCCTAAACTATGCCCCACACTGAAGCTAGCAGAGTGTGAGCACATGTGGCACGAGTGTGTTAGCTATCGAGCTAACATGTTAGCTTAACCACTGTTTACCTATGTCATTTAAATACACATTTAACGCGAGGTGACACTGGACACATGGTGAATGTAAGTGTATTTTAATGTCAATGGTCCACAAGCATCTGAAATATGTTTGGCTGCTGCTTTCTAGTGCATTAGGTTAACGTTTCTGTACTCTAAATCTGCCACATGTATCCCACTACTAGTGATTAATTATGCGAATTTGAATGTAGAAATGTCAAAACATTTTGTGATTTAGGTCTGGCACACTTGCGTCACCGTGGTCATTCCCAGTGAAAGATGTGTCTTGCTTGCTGAATCATTTTTATTTTCAGAAAAATAAAAGCCAGTGACCCTCAGGTCATCTATTCTAGACCATGAAACTCACTTGGTTCACACATTCATCATGTAACGTTATCTTCCAAAATAAAGGAAAAGAGTGAATTTGGCAAACATTTTTAAATGGTTTATCGCAGTACCACTTAATCTGTAAGGACACAGACTATAAAAAACGGCTGTAATAAATGATTAACTTTATATCCCTCACTCCTTCACTTTACCCACTTCCTTTTCTTGCTAGCAGATAACTGCCCCAGGCTGCCATTGGTTCATATCATTACCATATGTGTATTAAAATATGTGTACTGTACTTGATTGGTATTTGTGGACTCTATTGCGCAGACTGGGAGAATAGGAGGATCCATAGTGGTCCAAGGCCCCCAATCTGTCCATATTCCTTAAATTGTCCCAAGTTTCTTCCATCCAGATAGGTAGTATAAAAGAAATACATCCCAACAGTTCAAGTAACATGCAGGACATTTTAAAGGAACGAAAAACACACATCAGGCACACGACTTGAAAGTTAAAGATGTGGATTCAAAACATTTCTTTGTGAAAGACAAAACAAGTCAAACTACCCTAAACAGAAGTCTATAGCTTGTAACGGTGTGTGGAGGCTGATGGAAAAGGCTTTACTTGCTAAAACTACCGGCCGGTTTGTGGCAGTGATCATGTTTATATCTCGAGATTTTCCAAACAAATACAATGCCTGTTCAACAACACCCTGCTTCTTGTATTCCATGCAGGCATTGTTTTACTTGATCTATCTTTTTACATCAGTTCACCATCACTTGTTCTTGATTGGTGGCTGTGTTCATATGCTCAGTTACACCCACCAGGTGGTAAGATGCAACAACACAAAAGTTATAGTTGATGTCAGAGTTTATATGAGTCCCCAGTTCAAATTTGACCAGAGTCAGATTTTGGCATATTGTTTTAGAAAACATTTTTGGTCAGAAGTATTTTAACAGCAGAATGAAAACGAGTTAAAATAATGAGCTGAGCCATCCATCTTAGACCTCTGCCTTGGTTTTGTTCTAAAGTAACATTTGTGAAGTTTTCTGACTGCATCCAGCACGGTTGCAACACTATCGCGGTGACAAAATCTGTCCACAGACAGACATGTAAACACCAGGAGAAGTATTCAAAACTGCTACTTTGGTTGTTCCTTCTACAGTAGTTTTCTTTAGGGCAACATTCTGCCATAATGGCACACACACACACACACACACACACACACAGACTCAAAGTGAAAACAATACCAGTGTCCCTGTCTCAGCTGGTAAATGTCCACTGCGTAAACCATCAATAGATATAACTTCTGTTTCTCTTCTTATCCTGCGAGCGCATATCTCTCTGGTCGTCCATGTTCATCCACGTGGATCCAAATTTGCAATAGCATGCAAAGGCACCATCAGATCCAGTAATTCCCATCTTTAACAGCCCAGACCTCACATTGCACTGAGGGAACACACCTCTTACAGAACAGTTTTTAAACTTTCACTTGACAGTTTGTTTCACCCGCCTTTTTTGTTTTTGCACAGTAATAACCGTTTATGTTGTTGCTGCCAGTGTCAACTCTGACCCGAGTTGGGATTTATACCTTCCACAGAAAGGCCACTAAGTGGCGCTGCAGAATAGCATTTCCCACATTAATACAGCAGATAAACACCAGCTCTTTCGACACAAGGGTTTAACACAGGAAAGGACACTTTAACGCGTAATTATGAACGTTGGTAAGACTTGGCAGATCATTATTTATTTTAATTAAGTCTCATTTTAAATCGTTGATCGTTATGATCAGTAGTTTTTTTTTTTGCAGTCAGAAGTAATGAACCATGACTCAAATAATAACTCAAAAAGAATGCAGTCTAATGAATATAGACAGCCTCAACAAATAGCAGATGCTGAAGAAAATACTTCAATGTGTGAAGATTTTCACATTTTTATTCACGTTTTTTGAGGAGGAATGTTTGTAAATATATCAACACAATTATATCCAAATTCTCTGCTGTATGAGAATTGAGATCTCAAGTAGCCTAAGTCTATGTCACCTTAAACGGACTGGAATAATTACAGCTGCAGAGTGCTACACGTGCCTAAAAATCACTTATACAAGTTTAGAAAGACGCGTGATGCGCGTTATATGCTGCATTCAAATATATTTCATTCAATGTCAATGTATTGGGTCCCTGCATGTTGTGAAACGAAGCAGATCAATGGCTGATATGATTCGATCAGTATGATCACGTAGCGTGGACGTAGCCCACCTACGCCAAAGCAAACCGTTGTTGAATGGCTTGTTTCCGCATGGTTTACCATCGAGCTTTTAAATGCTAAATGTCAAGTATCACATCGAGCACGCAGTGGCTCGCCAACCTCACATCCAAGCTCAGAACTGCAAACAGCTGTCTCGATCTAGATCTTATCCTCCCACAGAGAACACGGACACAGTCTTCATTGGTGCTCCTGGACCCTGCCTGGTCGAGTGCCAATCAGAGAGAGAGAGGGGGGGGGAGAGAGACACGCATGGGATGCTGATGACTGATCCTCACTGAGAGGATGCTATCGATCAGGCTTGCAGATGCTCTCTCCTTCAGTTCGATAAACATGCCGGTGTGCGCTATTAGACCCTTTCTGTGCCTCACTGGGTAATTGAATAAGGTAGGTGTTACCAAAGCCCTGAAGTTAAATAGTTATTCTCCAATGTTTCCATTCTTCCTGTTCAAATGAATGTATGGCTGCACGGGAAAAAAATAGTCCTCGCGTTGATGCAGTTTGCAGTGATTTGGTTATTTTTTTATGCGCAGGTAATGTGAGAAGCGACCACACACTGCATGGGAAAAGCCGAGTCATCAATGCAGAACCCCTCAGCGCTGTTCGGGATGGTCAGCCACTGTCAGAGCCCGACGTTCACAGACTTCACCGGCTTGTCGCTCTCCGTGTACGGCAGCAAGGCGGACATCTGCACGCGGCGAGCCGCCGGGAGCGCTGGTTTCGGATCGCAGATTTGCCGGAGCTCCCATGACACCCCGACTCACATGAGCTGCGCCAGCCCGAAGACGCTCTGCGCGTCCGAGGAAAAAGCGCACCTGGCAGCCAAAGCTCCGCGCTCGTGCCTCTCTTTCCCACCACCCGTGCAAGGTAGGCCCCTTTAGGTTCAAATGTGAGCACGAGCCCACAGGTCTTAAAAAAAAAAAAAGCGATGCTGTTGAGGTGTTTGGAAGTTATAAAGTTGTTGGAGTGGTTCCTGGACATGATGGATAAATTGGAGTAACATGTAATGTAGTAATGATGATTGCTATCGTTAAAACAAACTATAAGGATAACTAAAACAAATTAAGTCAAACAGCAGCAGTGTCAGTCTGGCCTATTTGACCAATTAGCAGTCTGTAGTTTATTTGAGATAAAAAGCCATCATCCAAACTGATGTTGCTTCCATATGGCTCCCCTAAGAGCACCGTTTGAGGCAGCTGTGCTGTGTGTTTGTGTTGAGAGCCCTGTTTGCAGTTGTGCATTAGGTCTGTTAATTAAACCCACAGCTCACGTTGGATCCTCGACCAATTCATAAAAAACAAATTCAAAGTCTTTGTTGCACACGAATGCCATGTGAAGTGATGTAGCTTACAGTGTGTGGAATAACCGCCAAGCTAGTGTGCAATTTCTATAGATGTTAACAAGGCATGGCAGCGTTTAGTTTACGGGAGGCTTATGATGTTGACTCATTTAGTTGTTTATGGAAAATTTGGCAACTTGACATTTTGACTCTTCAAAACATTATTTTTTAAATAATATAAAATAAAACATATCTGCTTTTTGTTTGAAATTTAGAATTATATTAATCTTAAAGATGATAAATGCTCAAATGGCTCAAAATTCATATTTGATTTAGTGCCTTCCAGAAGAAATAGGATAAACTTTGACCGTGGCTCATCAGTGAAAGCGAAAACTTTAAAAACAATTAGGTAGATGAAGTGAGCGCTGTCGTACAGATAGCATTCAGAGCGGACACTGGGCTTTGAGTCTCTGTGGCAGCCTGCTCCATCCTGTTTAGACAGAGTGTTGTTGTGCGAGGGCGGAGGTAATTACAGCCCCATCCTAAATTATGATTAGACGGAACAGACTTTTATATTAGCAATCATCCTTTGCAGCAAGAAGAGGATCAACGGATTTGATTATTGTTTCTTCTTGCTAAACACAAACCATATGTCTGCTGAATGTGTCTCAGCATTTATGAAGTTCTCTTGGAGCACAGTTGTGCCATCAGCCCTCCATCTCCTGCATCCCGAACCAGAATGAAGCGTCTCATTGTCTTTGCGACGCTTTTGAACTCACTTCCCGTAAATTTGTTGGAACGCACGATGTGTTATGCGTTTGTGGATTATGTCGAGCAGATTAACGTTGAAGGATACACACATCCGTTTGTTTGGTTCTGTGAGGCAGTTGAGTGATTTTTTTTGTTTTTCTAAAACAGTTTTAATATCTCGTGGGTTTATGAATTAAAATAGTTTTCAGCCTCCCTTTGGAGTGCAAAAAAATCCCGCAACATGTACTTCCTTCAGCACATACTGACTCAACTACACATCAAAACATTTTCACATCATATTTTGCTGTAATGAAAAGTTGTGTTCATTTAAACGTGGTACTCCTAATGGTGCGGTGCCTATCTTAAACTAACCTGCACTGTATTGTGTGCATTTAGTTCTGTCTTACAGTCTCTTACGCTGAGCATGGAGCATGAAAGTGATCTAAGTACTCATCAGTCTTTTGTATCATGCCTCATTTCAGGCTGATCGTATTACATTCTCCCATTTGGGGACAGAACCGGAGTTTAATCTGCATTCTCAACCAGTGCTTTAGATTCATGCTGAAAGGAATCTTTGAACAAACACAGACTGTAATATTCATCCTGATGGAGACACTGCAGGAAGAACTTACCTCAGATGGGAGATTTATGACCTTTAAATGTGCACCCTTTGATTGCAAAATGTGAGCAGTTACTCCGTGATAAAACTGATAGAATTCAGTGTACGGCTGATGTTTCATTGATTTTTTTTTTCCGGGAGTGAAGCTGCAGTGTTACCTCGATGTAATCTGAGATATTTGCATTTACTGCTGCTCAGTTGATTTCCTAATTACTCCCAAGAATGCAAATCAACGCTGTCTGTTAATTTTTTTTTCAGGCACTTTGTGTGTATCCGTGTTTATTTTATAACGGTATAAGTGAGTGAGAAAAGAGTGACAGGTTGACAGTGAGTGAGAAAGCTTGTGTGTTAATGAAGGCGTGCGTTACAGAGCTGAAGGGCCGTTGTGTCGGTAGACTTTATACAGGCTTGGATTTTTACTGCTGTGAATGAAAAAAAAACAACTTTTGCTGTGCAATTGCATTTTATGAAATTTCCCCCAGCTAAACCATTATTCATTATTTTTCCTTACGTTTAATTGTGACCTATATGTCACACCAGGTGCGTACATTTGGAAACCATGTGTATTGCTCTCCGTGAGTGGAACAGCGGCTGATCATCCGTGCACTGCAAGTCCACTGTGCTATAAATATTAGGGCCCACCAGCAAAGAAAATATTGAGCTTGCAAAGAAAAACACTTGACCCCTCTTGAAAAAGAATATCAGGTTTGAATGGTGTGTGTACTCTAGCATCATTCGATACCGTACTAAAGTTTCTCCTGGCCGGGACGAAGCTGCCGAGTGTGTGAGCTTATTTGATGAAAATGTTTTAGTTAGAGGAGTGTGCTGGAGTCCCAGACGCCCTCTCTCAGATAAATGCAGAGGTCAGTCTGTTGATTCAGCCTGTAAAGCGATGAGTCATGGATATTTGGATTTAATCATTGTCAGAGCTTTTTACACTTCTATGGCTATTTCTTGTTGTCTTTTGCCAGCAAATGCCACATGACATACTCAATGTATATACACACGTACACTTTTTTTTTGTGGTGAAGTGGCATTGGCACCAATGTTGAATTTCCTCAAAATGACCTAGTTTCCTGTGTTTTCCCCAGCAGCATTCGTAGACGTCAGACTGCGGGGCGATAATCCGACTGTTATGAGAAACAACCGACCATTACGGCCCCGCTTTGAGGCCTCGGCTCTGTCAAACGCTTAATGACAGCTTACCAGTAGCTCGTGAATAGTTTTGGTTGGGTGTGCACAGAGGAACACATTAAGTGCTTTTGGCGATGTCACCAATTCTATAAAACTATGAGGTTTATTTATTATTCTTTATTCTGGAAAGAGGAGTGGGCAGCTGGCAATCATTTTCTCACTGTTTTCCCCCGTGTGATGGATTTCATTGTTACTTTGAAATCAAAATGATCTCTTCATCATTTTTTGTTGATATAGAAGAGTAATTGATTATGCAAATGTTCCAAAAAAGATACGTATTATTCATCGTAGCCTAACCTACAAGGGAACTTGTGTTCACATTTAAAATATCATATACATAGAATATGTACCTTCTTTGAATAGAGACTTTCATCTGAGTAAATCTTCAGATTTATGTCACATAAAATGTTTATACATCTATAATTCTGGGAACATCTTTGCTTCAGCTGTTTCAAGGGGGAAGGAATTTCTTGAACTACTTTGGACTTCAGGCTCATGATTGCTTTAAGTTTGGCTTTGATGTATTATGCACAGATCATATTATTTATTCATCTTGGAATTTTTGACTTGTGAGCCAGCTGTTTTGTGACACTGTTCTACTCATGTTGCTGAATCAGGAGTATGACGGTAGTCTGTGTCAATGATGAAAGAGTTCAAGTGATCGAGATCTTTAGGAAATGTATCCCTAATGGAACAATGGATCACCATGGGGGGGGATGATTCAGCAGGTGACGCAGTGCAAATATTTAGTGTGGATTTTGACCACAGTTTAAATTAGGGGCACCGTGTTTGTATGTTCTTAAATAAATCCCTTTTGAAGATTAAGGCAGTGTTGTCTAAATAAGATCATTATAAAGATGTTCTCCCACAGTGTGACTATTGAATAAGTCATTTCTTATGGTGTCATAGTCTGGTTTGGCAATCCATCTGTGACATTAAAATTTCAAGTCCAGAATTTGATAAGAAGACCAGGGGAAACTAAAAGATCTTTTGCCTCCAACATCTGTACTGGATATATTTAAAGAGGAAACTGTTAAGCGAGCTAATTTGGCTGACCCTAATCGTGTCCTTTACAAAGAGTTCAAGCTTCTACCATGTAATAGAAGGTATATGTACACGAGGCATACATTTTCTACTGCTACATTTTCTTTAGAGCAACAGCAACATCACTGTTGGTCAATATGCCAAAAGGTTGTAGCAGCGAGGAAAGGTTACAGCAGCTATTCCTCCCAGATGTTGTGAAAGACTGATTACTCCTCAGAGGAAACGTCCTGCCGTCACTGCTGCTAAAAGAGATTTGACCTTTTATTGAACATGTGGTTCATTTCGTTTCACGGCCGAGGTTAACTGAGATCTTTTTGTTTCCAGATTGTTAAGAGGTACAGTGCATTTTTTGGTATTGACAGTTTGCACCCAGCAATATTCCGCACAGAATTTGTCAACAGGAACTGACAAAAAAAAAACAATCAGACATTCCTCTCTTTCTGCATTTGTGCCTCTAAACCATGTGGAACTAAACAGTGGATGCGAGCCTGATGGTGGCTATCGAAGTAGTACAGTGATGGTAACCTTCCTCTCACAAGTTTTCCCACCAGTCGGTACATTCCCATGAGCTAAAGAGAGCGCCTCAGCCCACGTCTTTTGTGTCTCCTGTGAGCTCAGCACTGAGTTATGGGCAAATGCAAGGGTGCTGCCTGGGAAGGGTGTTGCAGGGTGTAATGTTTGCAGCATGTTCCACTGATTCATAAAGCGGAGGCCCGGTGATGATTCTGCAGCGGTATTCCCGTAAACCGCCTGTCTGGTCTGAGACGCTGAGGAGGGAATGCTGGGTAATGGAATGAGAACGCTTCCTGAGTCACAGCCACGAGAGAGGGAGAGAGGGAGAGTGAGAGAACAGCCCCTGGTCTGGCATCTGCTCGGCTGAATCACCTCAATCAAACTTGGCCAGGAGAACACATGACGAGTGTAGAAACGGGAGATAAGTGGCAGAAGAAGAGACGAGTGTTGCATCAACTTGACTGAGGTTGGATTCAAAGAGAGAGAGGAGGAGATTTATGGGAGGTTGTGGCTGTCGAGTGTCTTCCGATTGGTCCTCTGAAGTTTCAAAATGAACATGTGCACGTGTGAACCCACAAACAAACAGAGACAAAAAGTTTTAATTTAAATTTGAGCTCTGCCACCTCTACACTGTCCTATTCCTTCCCCATAGTCAGTGTAGGTCAGGTCAAATGTTCTCATTCTGATGTGACCAGTGTGGTATGACTGTTGCATCTCACTGTAACCAAAGGAATTCTGACTTTCATTCTGCCAATGAATCCAACCAGTCACACAAGCAAACATAGGATCTGGTTTGAGTAAGTGTTGAAATATCACTGGAATACCAGAAGAAATGTGCTCTGGGCCTCGGCTTAATCAAGAGAAATCTGCAGAGTTGACTCAGATATGTCCTCATAAAAATGTATTTTTAGGCTGAACTTTGACCTGAGAAGTGCTCTCGAAGTATCACACACTACACGTTTAGGAATAAAGCTGCCAGGTCTTTGTGAATTAGACCAGATTTGTTTGACCTTTTAACTATTTTTAGTAAAGATAAAGAAACTTATAGCTGTGATTCGTGTTGTCTGGACAGACATGCCACGGCTGACCACATGTCTATAGAGTCCTTATTACTCATGCATTTTCAGACAGCAGCAGCTCCTCTTGCAGACCTCCATGTGTATGACTTAGCACACGGGTGGGTTTTTGATTTACATCTCGGCTGTGCCACTTGCTGTTCTTGGCTCGGCGCTGCTGTGTTTCATCAAAGAAAAATCTGCTCCGCTCCGACTGCGGCAGTTAAGGCGGCCGTCCGTCGCTGCGCTGCCTCTGCCAGAGCTGACTAGGCCCTCGCAGCTGTCAGCTGGAGAGAGAGAGAGAGAGAGAGAGAGAGAGAGAGAGAGAGAGAGAGAGAGGAAGACGTTAGGATCAGGGCTTCACTAACCTCCCTAAACAAGCTGCAAGAACATAGATTGTTTGAGTGTGAAAGGGCTGTTTTGGACGTCTGAATCCATCACGAGGAAGCTCCCATTTAATATTTTTCAACAGAGACTTTCCTCCTACTTTATCAGCAGTTTATCTCATTTATGTGCTCAAGATGTAAACATTTACAACACATAATAGTTGCTAAGTGTGCATCACTTCTTTGGAAACAGATGAACATTTAAAACTGCTACAGCAACTTTTTTCAAATGCTTAAATGGTCAAGTTTTTCTTTTTTTCTTTTTTTTTAATACAAGGCTGGTCATGTTGGAGATGATTAATCAGCCAGCCAATCAAACATTGGCTTCGACTGAGTGGTCAAAAACAAATGAGCAAACATGATGCGAGCCGAGGCTGTTTTAATGCCTTCATTAGAGCGGAGGAGAAAGTGGCCAAAAAAGCCTGAGTTTTATCCTCTCTTGTTCTCTCTCCGTCTCTGCCAGGAAGCTGCCGTGGGGCAGTGCCCAGTCAGCTCACTGCACCATTGGCTGGCGCTGCCCCGGAGGACTATGAAAAGACATTATAAAGTCTAATAGTGCAGTTTATATACTTTATTAGTGCTTGTTAATAGAAGCCCAGCATTCTGGATGTGCAATGCAATCCAGCCCCTGCACTGTATTAACTTGCTTACCAGGACTAATAAGTGCACAAAGGAACGACGGCATAAAGGCTGCTTTGAGAAAACGTACTCTTGCTTGTCGGTGGATGATGTGGGTTCGACATCAATCACAAAACCTGAGCGTGACAACTTGCACTTGATTTGGGTTCAGATATTCATATGTGCCTTATGTCTTGGCAGATACAGATCCGTACGCCTTATTGTCCTAGATAGAGGGCCAAGTTGCATCATCCAGAGTCAATACCTATTGAATTACTCTTTCAATGATATACTTTAAAGCACAGGCATGGGAATCTTTTGTATTGCTTGAAGTCGGGACCTCTAAGACTTCCATCAGTGCCGAGAGTGATATCATCCTGTTCACGCAATGTCAGCACACAGGCAGCGTTATTGCACAGGTGGACTGGTGTTTTGACAAAATCATTCTTTTTTTTTTTGGTAGAAAATGTGGAAGGCACGGTGCTGCATGAAGAGAGGAAGTAGAGGGTTTTGGGAAAGTGAAGCCCGATGCCCTGTTCAGGTTAACGCTTGTAAGTCTACGTTGCAGGGAGCTGGGAGCTTCGCCAGGCCGAGTCTGGATGTTAATAAAGTTTAGAGGCTCGGTGCCAGCACTGTGATCTGTAGCGCTCAGGGTTATTTTTACAGACTTTTTTTTACAGACAATTATATTTGAAAGGGAAAGCTGTTTTTCAGTGGTCTAATATCAGAGCAGCGAGATAAAGTATGTGATAAGAAGATGCAATTTCCCATGATGTGATGCTGCGGCGAGTTCTTTTTTCATTGTGTGGGAATATCTTATGTATGAGAACTCCCCATGTAATACTGACACAGCCAACAAGACCGTAATACTGTTCACTTATATTATGTTACAGAAGTTTTGCTCCGCTACATTATAGCCACACCTGGTAGATGTCCAACTACAACCACAGACAGACGGATGTTCAGTGCCTGGACTTTTGTAAAGGGGAGAGTGAGCGTTGTTGATTTTATATTCCCTGTCCATGTTCTCAGCTACTCCAAGGATTGTCTATTTGTTGTCTGTCACATGTCAGTTTCTTTGTTTAATCGCCGTTGAAGGAATCTGAGATGACATTGGCTTGTAGTTGCTGCACTGATGTCGATGCTTGATTTCAGCCTCTGGAACTGAAAACCACAGCTCACGGATGAGTTGTTTGGGCTGTCCAAAAAGTTTCCACTGGAAGCAGTAGAGCCATCTGTTATCTTCTGGCTCCTCTAATATCTTTTTGCTCTTTTATTACACATTACAAACGAAAGAAAGCTGTGCAGTTTTCATTCTGTTGGCGGCGTTTTCCTGTAATCCTAAATGAGGAAACAGGTCTGCTTTAAGTTGTTACGCTAAAGACGATCAGCTCTGTTCCTCTTTGATTTACCGGTACTGTTGCCAGGATTACATGTAGGACCCCTTTTTTCTTCATATGGGTGATATGGGCTAAGCAGTAAGTGTGTTAAATGGATCCATATTACACTGTGTAATAGCCTCAGTATGTACTCTTCATTAACATGCTTAACATTCCCCCCAAGACCCAGAAGTCGGCTTCTATAATACACCGCTTAACACAAACATCATGTTGGATACTTAGCATCTCTTATGGGGCTCGTTGTTAGCAGGTTTATTAGTGAGCACATTTGGACAGTGTGTGTATTTGTGTGTGTGTGTGTGTGTTGATGTTTGGGTCAAAGTGGAGGACAGAATGGACATGCACATGAACTCTGAACATGAAAATCTTTTGAAAAGTTCAAATTTAAGCCAGATAATTAGAGCAGAGACCGAAAAGAAAAGTCTGGTGAAGAGGTTAAAGGGATAGTTTGGGTGAAGTGGGGTTGTATGACATACTTATCTACAGTAGACCAGCGGTCAGCACGCCGCCAATTTGGGGTCACATGCAGGGCCTATTTTTTTGGGGGGTGTCTGAAATAGGTTTTGCTGCTGCCGCCGTCCACAGCAGTACATTGCTTTGCTCCTGTGTCGGTGCTCTTATCTGCTTCTCCAAACTAGGGGCATGCTGACCGCCACGTCCTGAAGGTAATACACTGACTATGGATAGCTACCTCAAATCACCCCACTTCAAATCACGCAAACTATCCCTTTGATACATTGCAGTGTGTAGTTATGTTATTGATTTGAGCTTTTTTGGCTTGAGAATTATATCTATTGCAACACTGGTCAGCCTCTTGTTGCATGTTTCCAAAAGAGGACACGCAGCTTTGCCTTTGAAAATAACAAATCTCAGTACTTGCTTAAGAGCCACTGATATTTTCAACGAGAGGTATTATGGTCATTTCAATGCTTCGGGATCAGTTGAAGACATACTTATTATCATCAGAGCATTTGCACAGACTGTGTGCGATTAGGTGTTTGTGCATTTGTGGGTGGATACGTGTAGATGTCTGATTTCATCAATATATGAAGTGTTTGCTTTGGACCGCCACCTGTTGGACCTTTCAAACCTTGATTTCTGTCATATTCAATAAAGATGTTGGTGACGGGCAGGTCATGTTCAAAATAGAAGTTGAAAGATTTGAGGCCAATGGGAACCAGTGCGTGGCTGTCCTACCTGGCTTGACATTTACGGCCGTTTCCCACAGCCCAGTTTTCAGCCTTTTACAAGGAAGCCAAAACCCATCAAGAGGAGCTTCACTTACCTTCATACTGATACGCTGAGATTCTTGGGATCCACACAGACATGGGTTCACACAGCTTCAGTAACCAATAAACATTCTCCTAGCAGAACATATCTTTTATAAATCACCAGGACTTTTTAAAACGAATATTTGGTATGAGTAACTGGCTTTCTCCCCAGTAAGTCACAGATTTAGTGGGCGGATTGAGGGACTGAAGAAAGGAGAGGAAAGCAAGATTTCCTTCCTTTCTGTTTATCTAACTTTTGCCCTTTTTAAAAAGTCAGCTCATAGCACATGATGACTAATACCAATAAAAAGCCTAATCAGGCGCTTTCAGCTCGTATCGACAGTGATCTAATGGGCATGTGTTTGAAAGCAAAAATGAATTAGGCAGCGTCAGAGCCGTGACAGCCAGGTGCTGAGCACTTGGCCCATCGTACGGGAGCCTCAGCCAATTGGAAAATGCTTTCAGAATATATCTGCACCCTTCTCCCATGACAAATTATTTTATTGTTCCCACACAGTTGGTTTTCATTTCGTATTTTGGCTAATGGTGTGGGCTATTGTTATTCCTTTAGTCAGCATAGATACTCTGGAAGCGTTCACATCTGATAGCACACTCCCATGCAACAGAAACCAATCGAAACGTGACACACAGAAGGTACACAAATGCACACAGATGCACACAGAAACTTTAGTATACAGTGAGAAGGGCAATCTTGATATGCTTATTACTTTGTATATGCTGTAAATGCCTCTGTGTCATGACCTTCGTGACTTTCTGTCAAAATGGGGTAATGCTGCTTCCTGAAGGAACAACTTCTGTACAATCTCCCCTCAGCGAACTCCAAAAACCTTTAATCACATTATTCAGTGTGTCTCATGTACCGGGACGAGTAGATCTGCTGTGTGAGAGCTGCAGATGGGAGAGATAGGGTGAAACTCGCCTCTTGTCCGAGCCGTGCACTCTGCCTGACCCGAGCTCGGTGGATCAGGACTAGGCCGCTAATCTTTAACAAATGCTGGGCGTCTCCATGACCGGGCCCTCGCTGAGATGGCTTAGTCAAAACAGCCCCGCTGCTCCTGAACACAACCTCAGCCTCTAGCTTAAGTCAAACGCTGATTAACTAACAAATACCTGCTGCTTGTTCCATAGCATTACACAGCCCGGTGTGTTGTGCGGCGCTTCATGGAGTTTGACAGTGTGTTTGCTGTGCTGTGGAGGAACACACTACTGTGTTACAGGCCTTTCAGGGTTTGTGGGTAGAACGACGCAGGACATGTTGCATGAGCGAAAGCATAGAAATACGGCACCGAATCACGATAGTTTAATCTGTTATTTAGTCTTTTGTCGTATGAGTTGGAAAAATAACTATATACATAAAGGTTTAGTATTGTTACTGTGCTGCATTGTGACCTATTGTATTTTCCATAATGGAACACAAAGGAAGCAAAAAAAAACAATATCGAACAACAAATTGACAGGTTTCTTTTCTTCCTGTAAGCATTTGTTACACTCAAACTGTGCTTTACATTTACTGTGAAAATAAATCACCAAAATCTGCAAATAACAATTCCCGCTGACAACCATAAACCAAACAGCCAAGATTTTAACTCTCCGGCTTTAAATGAATCATTTTGGTCTGGTTTGATCTGGTTTGGTCACAAATTTGTGTCCTCACAGCGTCTCCCACCAACTAACTTCACGGGTAAAAGCGAAACAAATATTTTTGCCATACGATACAGTTGATCAAACATGGCCTTTTTTGTCATGTTTCAAATTTCATTGATGATCACCCCCAACCTCTCCTCCCATGTTTCCAAGAAAGCCCTTTGGTTTTACTCCTACGCACATTGCCCACTCTACTTGATCACAACAGCACCGCCAACACTTATTGGACGTGACTCTGCCTCGTCTTCTCATACGCTGTTACTGTTTATGTGGGCCTGGTCACATTTTCATACCACTTTGGGCTTCAAACAAACACAAGCAGTCCAGGCCTCTTGCCAGGCTGGGGCACAGTCAGACTTTGTACGTGGAGCCACGCCTGACATGTTGAGTTAAGCGTCACCACTTGTTCTGTAACCTGTCGCCTTGGGAGACACATCTGAATGTTCCAAGTATGTTTTTAAGTATTTAAAAATGACATTGACGCATACTGATGAATAATTCAAGTTTATTTTGAGTCATTGGTATGCATCTGTGGTGCTTTGATTGTCTTGGTACTCATATCTGATTGCACATAAATGTCAGTATAGTACTGGCCTCCAGCTTCAATTGCCAGTATGTTTAAAAAAATATATATTTGCAATTTTCTGAGAATGATTTGATACCCTGGGAACAATAAATCTTCCACAAGTTTTACAATAACACATTAGTGTTCTGAAGAATGCAGCTTTTTATTCCAGCTCGTAAAGAAATTGCAGTTCAACAGTAACTATAAACTGAATAGAATGATAAAATAAAAAAGAAGCTTAGCAAGGATGCACTTTCAGTTAAGGGCAGTGAGAGAAATATTTAATGTGTAGCCTCTAAAACCGCAATTCAACAAAAGTCAACAAGTTTTGTTCGCCGTGCCCTTGGTAGCTTTAGCTGTAAATGTAAATGCACAGTTTACCACAGTGCCCACTTTTACAGGGCCAGCCCTGTCATTTGACACGAAAATATGGCGGATCTAGGCCACTGTAAAGATGCCAGTCTTCTACAGGCCTCGAGAGCTCTGAGTCATGAAGGAGTCCAGCGAGAGAGGCAAAGCATCAGTGTATGTACACTGCTGCTTGCCAAAGTACACTCATTTAACAGCACAAAAAGACTTGCACTGAGAGCCCGCATGTTGACGTTAGGGATGATGTAAAATGGCCAGAATTCATATTTCACATAAAAATTCTCTTTTTAAGATGGCTTCTCTCAATTTTTACGTGCAAGGAAACAAACATTTGCATTTCAAAGTTCTTCAAATAGAAATAAATGAAAAGCAACCCCAGTTATGGGTTTGGAGACTATATTGGAAAACAGGTCACGGGCGAAATTAATATATATATTTTTTTATGGTACGTAAAAGAGCTTCACAATGAATGCCAGGCTATGTGAAAGGCTTGACACATGGTACAGGCCAGAGCTCTTTCGAGGTTCCCTCTTTATTCAGGCTTTACACTTTCGGGCGTAGAGTGGCGTAGAGTGGCGTAGAACAGCCAAACACCACACGTGTCAGAGGCCAAGATGATGATGAAGAACGACTTCTTCATTTCTGCTCGTTATCGTCCGATTAGGCTCCTTCTCACCACAGACCCATCCAAACATCTATCAACTAACAACCTTCACTTTTTACTTTTGAGTTTGTCACACTCGGTTTAATGTGTGACAGTATCCATAGACATTTCTGCTTGCTTGTTATTCGCTGCTTCTTTTTGGGGCATTTTTTTGAGAGATGATAGCAAATGAGGGGAGAAAGTATAGGGGCAGGACATGCAACTATGGCCTTTTTTAAACTAAATTAATGTGTATAAAGCAAAGTAGGATCTGTAGTAATTCCTTATTTATTCTCAATGAGATTCTTTGTCTACAGGTGATGGTTGATAGTCTAGTCTTTGTCCTGCATGTGTCAGTAGTACTAATCCCGGTTTATTTACTGTTCTATATAGTTATTGTGATGTCCCTGGAGATGCTGGGGCTGACGCACAGTCAAATAGAGGGGCAAGTTCTGACTCTGCAGTCGTTTTACTACTGAGACAAAACTCATGTATAACCATCGGCCCGACTCACGTGGTGAAGGGACACAGCTAGCGCAGAAATCATAATAAAAGGAATCTTATTACAGCCATTAAACAAGAGAAGGGAAAACACAGGAGGGCTTTAATGCCTGAACATCTAAAATGCTTACGCAGTGAGAATATATTTGCTCATAAAGCTCTTTGATGGTGGCCCTGTCCGTCCCAGCACACAGCGCCGCTGTCTGTGTAAATAGCTGTGTATTGACCTCCCACCGCACAAGATTGAATGTGTTTCCTTAGGTGTCATTTGGTACCATTTTGGGTTTTTACGGGCCCCACTGGGCCTTAATCCCCATAACCATGGGGGCTCAGGAAGAGTCATGCCATCGCTGCTCCTCCTGAGGCTGCAGAGAGCTGAGAGGTCGGCTATGAACTCCTCACAGCAGCATTATGGAGCTCTGATTGATGTCAAGTTATATATATATATTGTCTGCAGGACTGTCCATCTCAAGTTACCTGTTACCATGTTCCTGTCGCTATGTGTGATCTGTGTTTGTGAGTGTGTGGTTGTGAGGAGGAGGGGGGGGGGGGGGGGGGGGGGGGGGGCGTCATTGCCAAAGCCTTTGGTGAATGAGGACTCTGAGGACTCCCCACACAATAAAAGAATGGAATTGCTGACTTCCTTAGGTATGTGTGGTTTGAAACTCAACACAGGTTTGGCTCAGTGGAAAACCTGGGGCCCTCTCGTATTTGTTCTGTATATTTATGAAAACCCCGATACTGTGTTGCCCTCTGAAGGGAGGAGGAGGTCATTTTTCAGCCAAGTTAATGCCCTTTGGTGGTGGATGTTGACTGCTGTGCAACAGCAGGTCTTTTGCACAGTTCCTCACTGTTGGTTTGAATCAGTTACATGTTATTTACAATGTGTGTCAGAGGTGTCATCAGGATTTTCAAATAAATATTGTGACTATTCTTAATATAAGTTGAGTGATCCTCCTCATTTTGGGATAACTTGTTGGAAGAAAATCATCTGAATCAAGATCGTTCACTGAAAGTAACCTCACTTCATAACCAAACGGCAGTGAATCGTCAGATAATGACTGTACCACAGTTGCATTCTCTCACAAAGCTCGGGCATTGTTATAGTGTACTTTCTCTTGTGCGGTGTGTCCTGTGTTGTAAGATAACATTTGTTTTGAGGAAACGCAGAAGGATTTAGTGCTTTTTGTGAACAGCGTATTTTGTGTCTTTTAAAATGGTGACATGAAACAACACCAGTAATTGAATAAAAATAAAAGCTGACCCTCTGTGCCTCTGCTGTCAAAGCAAATTTATGGGCTTTTGAAAAACCCATTTTCCTAAAAGAGCTCCATTTTGGGGGTGAGTTAACCCCCTAATCATCCTGACTAGCTAATATTCATTGTGGACACTGTGGAGAGGCACCGGCCCCAACTTTAACCAGAAACTTCAAAAGCCAAAGCAATTACTATGCATGCTTTGAACATGTCCTTTTCTCAAAGTAACATTCCATTATTCTTCCTGCGCTAAAAGAACAAAAGTAACAAAGAAGTAGGAAGTGAAATTGGATTCCTCTTTTGGTTCCAAAAACATCTGGTTTGGCCCTTGCTTTAAACAACTAGCATCCCCTCTGAAAATAACAGAAGGTTATGTGCACTGTGAGTAGGTAACAAAATAATCATTTTCAAATGTTGCTCCATTCGAATGTGATCTAATTACCATCACTTAGAGTCAACCTCTCAGTTGGACCACCGACCATCAAGGGCATTTTCCTCCAGACGTTTTCCTAACTATTCATTTATTTCTCCCCCACTGCTGCCTCGAAAACTGTAGAAATATACAGTAATTGCGATTGGAGTTGTATACATTTCAACTCTGGTCAATCGATGGCAGGAGGCGGGGCTGGGCGAGAAGAAGAGAGAGTATCTGTCAGATGGGAGCGATGCGTTTGCTACACGGAGATACTCTCATGTTCTGCGGTTAAGTTTTGGCCACTGTCATTTCCGAGGAATTTCCTGCCATCTGTGTTCAATCGAATTCTCTCACAGATTTGGGATTCCTTGTAAATATTGGGTGCTGGCTGAAGAGGAATGAAGGAGTACTGTGAGGTTTTGTACCGACAGCTCAGACTAAAATGAACTGGCCGCTGGCGCGAGCATGAGCTAGGCTAACAAATCAAGACAGCGTAATGCCTGGCTGCCCTGGAAAGAGATGTTTCTACATCTGAGATCACTTGCCAATTGAAGAAATCTTTTTCACTCACTTTGTAGCTCAATGCTGAGTAGGCTTTTTTTCTGTCTATTTTTAGTTGTGCTAGCAGCATGCGACCATTGGATGTATTACCGTGACATGCAGATATGCTCGTGCTGCCCAGAGGATGAATGACTTTGGTCCTTCAGTGTCACAATGACGTTCACACGTGTAGCTTTCAGTGAAATATCTCGACAACTATGCGATGGATTGCCATGAAATTTGGTACAGATGTTCACGTTCCCCTCATGATGAGTTGTACTGTAATTACTTTGGTTATCTTTTCCTCTAGCGCCACCATCAGGTAGAAATTGTATTTGCCCAATATTATTACTAAATACCTGCTAAACCAATGTCATTTCCATTAGCCTCTGCTGTACTTTATTTTTAGTGCTAATTAGCAGATGTTAGCATGCTAACAAACACGGCGAACTGAGACGGTGGATATGGTAAACATTGTACTATAGCTAAACATTACCGTGTCAGCATTGTCGTTGTGAGCATGTCTTAAACCCCAAGACTCGGTCTGTTGGTTTATATACAAACCCCTTATTGGTTAGAGACCATCATACATCATGCTGGAGTGGAACTTTGGACTTAAACTCATGTTTGGATCTTGGAAAGTCTGCCTTTAACTTTATTGCTCTTGATTCATGTACCGACATTCAACACGCTTTATCAAAGATCGACACTCTTCCGACCTTTGCACAATACAAAACAATGATCACAAACCACTAATTAATGTGTTGCTGTTTTAGTTATGTTGTGAATAATTTTCTCAGTTTTTATCTTTATATTTTATACTTATATACTTATAGGTATACTTATGTATACCTGCTTTTGTCACGTGATGTCACTGTAAATTAAAAAAAAAAAAGAAAGAAAGAAAGAGACAAACACGTAACGGTCCCATGGCTCACTTTTCCTTACTATTCATACTATTATTTTTTTTTAAAGGACAAGTTGCCCCGTTCATGAGTCCCTTTTGTTGTCATCATCTCAAATGTTTGAAAAAAGTCATTTTTTAATAACTCAGCTGTCCTCAACAGTACAGATTTATTGTGCTTGTGTAGTAACTGTGACAAATAGAGGGCCATGCGGATGACAAATGGATCTGATTTCACTACAGTTTCAGTGGGACGTCGGCTGTGTTTTGGTACGACTTGACCGGGCACACGGACAACTGAGGCCTATTGTTCGAAAAGGGGAAAACGCAGCTTTTGCAGTAAATCTCCATGTTTATTTTTTTTACTGCAGATTTATATACACTGGTTATTCTCATGGGCGAACAGACAGAAAAAACACAGACACTCAAAGTAGCATGTGCACACGCAGATTCAGGATCTGAAGCCTTTCAAATAAACAGTGATTTTAAATGTTTTAAAGTACTTTGTGACACTACTCATGTTTAGTTATTGCAGAAAACAACTTGATTCTCTTGAGAAGTGTGCCAGCCTCACCTTGAACACTTTCTCTGAGGGTGTGGTGCCCGAGTGCTCGTCAGTCTTCTCGACTGGCATCGCTCTGCCAGTATTTACTGCCGCCTCCCCAAACAGAGCAGCCTCTTGTTTGGCTTTGAAGCGCTTCCTGGATCCCATGCCGAGGTTTCAGCACTGTTGGCCTGCTCTCCGGAGCCGTGTTGTTCACCAGCCCTATAAAGGTGTCACTAAGCCAGACGTCCCTGTCGAGTCTGCCAGCCAAGTGCATCACGTCTTGTCAGTCTGCTAGTCGATCAAGTCCGTCTGTGGGCCTGACTGATGCTTAGTACGCTGTTTGGCCTTCACAATTATGTGGCTTTTTAGTTAAATTATAGGATGTGGTTTGGCGGAGCACTCCTTGTAAAACTTTGTGATTGTCTGTGATTAATCCTGGCAGTGTACAGATTTGTGGGCAAAATCTTGTTATGATAGTGATTGTTAGGATAGAATTGTGGCTACTAGTTGCTTTAAAGTGGTTTGTTGACTATGCACATTTTTGTTGGATTAACAAACGTTTTAAAAAAGTTTGACTCGAGGATAGATGACATGCTTATTTTTGTGATAATCAATCATTGCTGTGGTGCTTTTTTTGTAACTGCTCTTCCCAGAGATCAGTGTGCTAACATTGTCTTCGAGCATGATGAGGTCTTCTCCTTGGATTTCCTGGTGATTAAGTCTGGGTTTCTGTATGCTGAGCTCTGTTCTTTCTCTGTTCAGATATCATCATATGGTTAACGCTGCTTATGCTAATGACTCACTTCTGTTGATTCTGATCATCTTTCTGTTATAGCTGTTGGAAACGTAAACGCATCACTTCCTGTGCATCTTAAGTATCTTAAGACCAGCTTACATTGAGTTAAGAATAGCAAATGCAAAATAACTGGGACTGCAGTGACTCAGTCTTAATATTAGTTTGGAAAAAGAGAGGAGCATTATGGGTATTTATTTATGTGAAAAGTGGAAATTATTCATTAGCCCAGAATATACACTCAGTTTATTACCTTCACCCAGCAAAAACTAGTGAACAAAGTGGGTAGACTGAATACTAGCCAGACCTCTCAGTATCATGTAATACAGTTCAACAGCACCACAATCTGTGGCCTCCAAAATGACCATTAAGTTGAATCAGAAAACTCTCAACAATAATTTGAAATTATAACCTTTACAAAGTTAGGAGGATTTACTGCAGGGCGGTTGTTTTTGGCACTTCTTTTACCGAGGTTATTTTATTAAACTGGCTACTCAGTGTAGGTCTGTTATTTCTCCAGTGTTAACAACCATAATACATTTCAACAGATCTTAACTGAAAAAGACACAACATCTTGAACAATATCCCAAATGGAAAAATGACAAAGTAAATCAGCCACATTATTGTGTATTAGGTGACTGCCTTTATCACGGTGGGGTCAGATGTTTATGAAAACATAAAACGTGAAGAATAGAAAGCTCTGTCACTGAATCATTTTTGCAGTTTGAGGAATTACATGCAACAAAGCGGATATGTTACTTCTGACTGACTGATCTGAGCTTGAAACGTCATCTACTGATCTTTCTCTTGAGACCATTGGTTTTTAGTCTTCCTCCCATTGATGTGGATGACCTGTTGTTAGATTTACTATCTCAAGGGATAGCCTGGAGGGCACGCCAGTGACAAGGGGCTACCACCAGGTGGTGACATGCACAAGTGTAAAGTTTTAATTATGTTAATCAGGGAGGACAGCGGAGGAAACGATTGGCTGTGACGGTTAGTCGGATGTTGTGGGAAGAGATCAGGAATGACCACAGGCATTCAGTGCATCTTCCTCTGTAAGACTTAAGTGTGAGTGTAATCTTTTGAGTGTGTGTGTGTGTGTGTGTGTGTGTGTGTGTGTGTGTGTGTGTGTGAGAGAGAGAAAGACAGAGAGGAAGAGAGAAGTTTGTGTACGTGAGTGTGTGTGTGTGTGGGGAGTCACATAAGCCCACAAAATTGTCTCATGTGTTTGGGTTTTGACTTGGAGCTCTTTAAACCGTGTGGTAGAGTGGTCGGTGTTTGGGACTCGGTGGGCACCAAACATGGCACTGGGGCGGGTTGGGTGAGTTGTTGGGGATGGGAGTGTTGTTGGCCACCAACTATTTGTTTGTGTTCACGTCCTGCGGTTAGCACAGCGCCATTTGAAAAGCCTAGTATTACAAAGACGCCTGCTTCCCACAACATGTGCCCTCTCCTCTAAAAGGCAGGAGAGCTAATCATTTGCCGACCACTGCATTCATCAGTGTGAGTGAAAACTTTGCAGCCACTTAGTACAAACAACCAGACGTATCCGCAAAGAGGTTTGCTTGGACGACTGGGCTCAGTTGTTGTATGTGCTAATGATTTCTTTCATGTTATTTCTCTTTTGGAGTGGAAGTAAGATAGTTTTTGTGCTGTACCCCAAAAAATAACCAAGGCTTTCAACTGGATGCCTCTGGAGCCACATGAGTCCATTTTCTTGACTTTTCTTATTCGGCTTTCACTAAGCTAGTGTAAGTTTATTGTGTGACCAAGCTGACCATGAGAAAACAGGGAGGAATAAAGATAACTGGTTGAGAGCAGCTAAAATCAGCTCGAACAAATTGATTTTATCCTCATGAAAGTTCTCATGTCCTCTGGTGCTGGTAATCCTGCTACAAAAACACTGACATGTCTGTGCTCCAACAGTAATTTAATATAGTTTTTCTTCTGCCCTGGCTACGCACCTGCTTTAAGAGGAGCTTTCCTCGTAGACATTGTTATTTTTCATTTTCTTGTGCCCTCAGGATTTTCAATCATACATCTATTACTAAGCAAACAAATAAGTTCCGGGCCTATGCCGCAGACACAAATATAGACATGAGTTATGAGATTCGGAGAAGCTGGGAAAGGCTTTGGATCCTAATACGCAACATCTGCAGCAGACAAGACGCGCAACCAGAGCATCCCTCTCCAAAGTCCCGCAGCCGGCTGTCACACACTTGTAGCTGTTGACCTGTCTCATGTTGAAAGAGAGGGGGAGACCGATGGCAAGTGGGGGTTTGTTGGGGCAAACAGGAGTAAAATGATCGTTATTAACTGTTTAGGTGCTGAATGTTATGATTTATGGAGCCAAAGTGGGGCCAGTTGAGGTGTCGCATT
The DNA here is from genome assembly GCF_004355925.1 of Anarrhichthys ocellatus. NCBI lineage: Eukaryota > Metazoa > Chordata > Actinopteri > Perciformes > Anarhichadidae > Anarrhichthys > Anarrhichthys ocellatus. The sequence goes on from NW_022280060.1 coordinate 4,305,814, forward strand.
GGATTTCCAGAGGCATCTGTCTTGCGGTTTTGGCAGATCGTTGTACCTTGGGTTCAGATGTTTGTATCCCACTCCTGACATCCCCCCCCCCCCATAACAGCCTCCTGCTTTAAGTACAGTACACCTCTGATCGCTCCCCTTTCCTCTCCCGAAACCATCCATCCATCTGCACATCTGCTTTTCATTGAGGCCTGCATGTCTCTGAAGACTTGAACGCATTAAACGCTGGCACAAGCACGGTCTCATTCTGGCACTTAACACAATGCTTAGGTGACTTAAAAGGGAGAGGCGAGAATTATAGAAAATGAAGTGTCACCGAAATAAAAAATCACCCCAGATTACCACCAATTATACTTAATAATGCTCTCCAGACCATCTGCTGATCAGATGGAGGACTGGTGTTGTCTGTGGAGGAATAATGGTACCAGGGAGTGCGAGAAGTAGGGAGATTCATTCAGGGAGACAGCGACATATTTAACTATGTGATGATGTGGTTTGATCTTTACTGTATGGACTGGAATGCTTTGTATGGTAATGCAGTCAGAACTGCATTTCTTGGGATAATAGCCATGTTGTTTCAGAGGGGTTAAGTTCTGCCAGATTGGAGACATGTGTCTGTTCTGCTTTATTAGTCATTTATTAGTCACCGAGGTCAGGGGAGAGTTTTTTAGCCAAGGCAGAACACTGCTGAACTTGAACATGACTCTGATCATCAGCCCCTGAGGCAGCCTGAATAGGTGTACAGTTACAGCGCACCTTAACCGGCCGTGATCCCCCAATGTGAAATTCATCCAGTATGTGAAGCGTGTTCAACCATCAATGTAATCACCGTCACAGTGACCGTAACCTTCCACTAAAAGAGTGAGTCGAGCCCTAATCATCAGAATCATTGGGTCTGCATTCGTTCATTGTTCCTGTCTATTGTCTTATTTGTTTAGCCTCCATGGTCACAGTGGCTGCATTAATCAGCAGGAGCCCGGATTAGAAAGCACTTTCCGACCGCGATCGTGATGCATCTGAGTTTTACAGCTTATGTGCGCCGTGTTCCCACAGGATTTTGACAAGAAGGAAGCGTGACAAATGGATGACATCAGAGCAGGCGTATTGCAGGGTGATTGGAACCTTGTTTCCCTCCACAACCTAAGCCAAAAAATAATCATACATGTCCCAAAACAAGTTCTCGAATAACCACGCTTATCCTTTCATAATTACACTCTTGTTTGAAGCATTCATTATTGCGTTCGTGTGCAATGGAGCATTCAAACTGGTATACTGCTCCTTTAATTTGACTTCTCCTCTCATATGTTTCACTGAGCTCCTCAGTTTACTGTCATCCTGCACTGATGCTCACTGAAAAGAACGGGCTACTTTAATTATACAGGAGAGGAGGCAGAGCAATATATACCATTTGATGACATTTATGGAACAGAATATACCACTTTAGATGTAACAGAGTATTATTAGACACCATGTTATCGACAGGGATTGCTTCTTGCTCACAGTCCTTGTTCCAAAATGTGCTTTTTTCTTTTTTTTAGGGTGGTGTTTTAAGAGGCGAATAACAATAGAGTCCTTATTTGTGCCTGCGTCTTTAGTTGTCAATGCTGACTTCAGTGGTTCTTTGTGAGGATGAGCCAGCACATCTGTACATGGTCTCTTCCCTGAACACAACATTTGCCCCCGGTGCTTCTGGCACCATCCTACCTCTTTCTTTCTGCTCCTGATCTCACGCCCTTACAGCCTCACCCATAATTGGGCCTGAATGCTTGCAACTGTGTTTTTATCTGAGTAGTATCGCCACCCTGCTTGTTCTAAGGTGCCCACTAGAGTTGGAATACAATAGTAAACTCAATTTTCATGGATAATCTGCAAAGATTACCTGTAAATGCAAGGATTTATTTTAAATTGCTGTGCCTACAGATTGAGCTTGATTTAGAAGTCCCCTGTGAAGTTTTCGTGTAAGCGAAGAAATATTTATATTCAGTGTTTCCTTACAAGTGTATCCTTGAGGGCAAACAAACATGGTGAATGCATTTTGTTTATCATAAAACATTTATGAGATTGCTTATTGGACTTTTTTTAAACCTGTATAATGTACATCCATGTTAACTTGATATTGGTCTTCTGGTGTCCTGCCTTTATGGGCGCATTGCTATGCTGCTTTGCATGCTACTGCCACCAATTGTTGGTCTGTGAAATAGCGTGAAACCAGGTACCGTGTCACCAGTGAGCTTGTGCAAGTGCATGATACAAAGACTCATAAAGACATTGTTCCATAGAGTTACTAGTAGTCAAAAAACTCACTAAGGATTTTGGAACAGCTCAAGTTTTCCCTAGAAATGAACAAGGAAAAATTTCAAATCCAGAGCCAAAGGAATGTAAAGTATGATGAGCACACATCTGCTTACCCGACCACCCATAAACTCTGCACAATCACAAAAAGAATGCGCATCCCTCTCACATTCTCAAACTCATTCACTTGTTAATTCACACAAACACACACATCGTACACTCTCTCTCCTCCTGTCACTGCTGCTGGATCGCTAACATTTCACCTCTAAGCCCGATGCTCTTTCTGGCTTCCACCTCCCGATCAAACTAGCCTCTAACACACAATGAAATGTTCAGCGCTAAATTACCATGGCACATTCAATATAAACTGAATTTACTGTTGGGTCCCATCCAAGCCACCATATGTCGAGGAGCCCGTTTCCCAAACCAGAGCATGACTGATGCTGTTAATCTAGCAAAGCTCTAAATCACTGGAGCGCTAACTTTCTGCAGCAAGACCTTTAGCACTCGTGTAACACTCCGACTTTAACGTCCTGGAGACACTAAGAAGGTGTCTCTAGGATGGAGTAACGCGAGTCCACTTGAGCTTTCACAGCCGTCATCATAAACGTTGGATACAGGAGCACAGGCAAGGCTACCTGCTTGTGATAGAACGAATAACTTCAAAGTCTCTGTTTCAGTGACACTCAGTGTCTCTCTCCAGTCCAGTCAATGGTTCTGCCACAAATTAGAGCAGCAAACAACTATTTGCAATGTAAAGATATAGTGGAGTGATAGCATCCTGAACAGAGAATGAAGTCCTGTTCCCCCCTCGGGGAAACACTGTTAGCTCTGTCAGCACTGTTGTAGTTGTTTGCGATGTCCATGCTGTTAGCACTGTTAGCTCCTAGCAGCCGGCTCAGACGTCTCCATGTTGAGAGCTGCGTGGAGACAATAGATATGCTCTGCATTCCATATTGAACACCTTTCACACAACGCCAAACAAATACTAATGTTGCTATGTATCTGATGGATGTTTAAATAGGTGTTTGAGCAACATCTTTTTTTATTTTTTATATGTCAGTGTTAACAGCTTCTGTATCCACTGCCTCCAAGTGGCCAAAAATATCTGTTATTACAGGTTTACGTAAAGTCTTGCCTGATGTAGATGCAGTTTAACCAAACAGCATGGTGGTCTATTAATCCAACATTCCCAAACATATGTACTTATGTTCTCTTAGAGAACATGTACTTTAGTATTAGATCATACCTGGCAGGGTTGGGACTTTTTTGTAAATGTTTGATACTAGTGCAGATACAATGCCGGACTTTTATCAATACCATATTTCAGAAATATACATAGAATTTTGACAAAACCCTTGCAATGTGATTTAATTTATATTTAGAGGGCAAGATCCGATTTCGATGTTCGGACTATTAAATAAAGCTCCTTAAAGAAGTGTAAGCTTCCAAATTATGTCGGCTAAACACAAACGGACGTACAAAACTCTTGCTTGCATCAAATAGTTTAAAAGTGACCATAAAATAAAAGTAAACAAGGTTGTAACAGGATATTTGCCCGCTTTCCGTTTGTGAATTGAGACAAATTTCAGAAGTCGATACCAAAATGATATTGAGGTTCAATAGCCAGACCTAATATTAGGTGTAGTGTTTTGTAAAATACATGCAAAAAACGAAGCTCAGAGCAACCTTAGTTCACTGAGTTCTGGCAGTGAAGTGATATTTCCCTGAAAAAAATCATGCTAGAAAACAATGGTTGTATTATTTGTAAGTTTTAGTGAATCATCTGCAGACAGGTAATCAGTGTTCTGGGATCATCCCTGTCTTTTCTTCATGTCTGACTCATTTACATGGTGGACTTTTCCTGGCAAGCATCCACTCTGTGTTGTGAAACAGCGAGCATTGTCTCATAATTCGGGTTACATTTACCGGGCTTCCTGGTTTGGGTCTAAGTGGTGACTAAGATATGTGTGTGAGAGAGAGCATGTGCATTCAGTCAAGGCCTTGTTGACCGACTGCCAGGACATCCAGTGCTTTATGATGACAATGGTTTTATTTGTTTGTTTTTGTTGTTTTTGCGTGCATGTGTATGGACAATAAATGCCTAATTAAGAGATCTCTGACGATGTTAGTCATCGCCATCCTGACTCATGTCACTTCTGGCCATCCTGATTGAATTACTCCTGACTTGAGGCAGAGAAACACTTGGCTTCACGTCAGCGGGCCTTGAAACGTTCATACTAAAACACAGTTGTAAGCGCTCGGCCAACAAGCAAGGAAAAAAAAGTCAAACAAAAAAGATGGAACAATCCAAAATTTGATAAACACAGCGATTTGTATTGCTTAAAAACAGACCAGAGCTGAAAGACATCTTGCCTTCTGTTAACGGCTTTGAGTGAAACCAGCGTTGTTCCAACGGTCCCCCGGCGATACTCGACTGTTTGCGTTGCTCGCTTTGCCTTTTCTCTACTTCTTTGTGTTTCAGCCATGACCCGCGACAAGACAAATGCAGAGGAGACTAAGGATACATCCACTGTAGGAGGGATGTGTGAAAAGATGTTTCTTACACTGGGGATAACATGGCTCACAAAGTTCCCTTGTTTTCTCTTTGTCTTTTGTTCGTCCTTCTAACCTTTTTCCCATATTCCAAAACAGCCCCCCCTTCTCTCTTCTACTGTTTACTCTCCTTCGCCATTTGTTCCTCATGTTGTAATATCTTTCTCCTTTGTTAGTCTTTAGTTTTCCAACTGTTACAGATTTTTGTTGAATATTTCTCTGACTCTTTTCAGATTTAGTTCATGTTTTACCTTATCCGTTCCCACCAGTACCTTTTTTATGTTTTCTCCCACATACAGGGTGTATAGGTGACTTTATTAATAATAGTTCATGGTGTGTGATAACATTGTCAATAACATCATTAGGAGAAAATTGAATTTGAGAAATTGAGTTAGGAAAGTTGGAACAGGGGCCGCGTGGTCGCCTACACATGAGAGTGTGGGTATATCAGCTTACCCTTCACAAATATTTCCTCATACATCAAGGCCCTCCCCTCGTTCACTTTCATCTCTCTCTTTCCTATTTCTATTATGTTTTGGGTCCCATTCATAAAGCCTTTATGTCTTCTCAAATAGTCAGGCTGGAATGATAAAAAGAAAAATCACTATAGTTGATCCAAAAAAGTAAATGCAGATATAAAAAGCTGTTTTAATTTAGAAACATTTTTTTTCAATGAATTTTCCTCATCAAACAGGTCATGTGTATTTATGGTAATTTGTTATAAATTATTCCTCCACCATAGTTCCTTTTTTTATTACAGAAAAAAACCTAAGAAGCCTTTTGAATGAAACATCATCAATAATCTAAAGCAAGTCCATTTGCCCTTCACAAAGCACGTCTAGATTAGATCACCGAGTACTTTCATCACTCTTAATATAATTATTTTTTACTTATAATTTACCAATTTACCAAATGACAAATTAATTAAATCCATCAGTGAGGTCACCATTTTTACAAAATGATTGATTTAATAGCATTAGAACAACTGGTGGTAAATACAAAGGACAGCATATGATTTAATATGTATACATTGGTTACACTTTTACTGGCTGGATCTTCCAGGCACATTCATTTGAATTTGTTTATTTTTGCAAAAAGGACGCATCGCCATTTGGAATACAATTCTTCAATTACTCCAGTAATAATATTTGGCAGTAAATCTCTCAGACGTTATTCTTACTGTCATCATTTAGCCATAGAGCTCTCCATATATCACTAGATACTACAGTTGTGGCAGCCAACAATTGTTCCTCAAGAGAATATGCATAATCTAATAGGATTTCAACATGTCACTGATGGCATGGATCCCATATGAAGTGAATATTCTTCCAGGGCAGTCAGTAGATCCCTGGGTTCACTCTGCGTAGCCCATTTTTAATTTGAGAGTGACATGGGGTCACTGCTCAGCTTCACAAATTGAGGATTTCGCCAGTTATGTGATATTTCTTCTGCTCTTCTTTCAGCGAATACTCCCTACTGCTCAGAGAAGGATTTGGACACCGAGCTGGGTGACGCCGAGGGCGCCCTGATGCGATGTGGGCAGAGCTTACCACTGCTGGTGGGGGGTCATTTAGGGGGGCTTTACACCCAGAGCCTCCACAGCAACAGACCTACACCCGACCTCATTCTGCAGGACGGCCCTCACCAAGACACCAGGTAAACTGTCACTATCATTGCCATTTATCGTAACTTTGTTCCTGTTCCAGTTTTGAATGTTTCCTGTTGGGTGTAGTATTACTGAAAATATACAGGTACAATGTGTTTTTCATTATCTTTGCTATTGTGAACCAGATGTACACATATGTAGCTGGAAAGCTTTACCCAGTCTCATAAAACACAACGATAGGGTCCAAAATACAACATTTATGTTACACTAATGCGATTCTCCTGTCTGACTACCGTTCGGTCCAGTCAGAAAGAATTTTAAGTAAAGTTCTCTGTTGTGGGGTTTGTCCCTTCTTTCCCCTCCTCATCCGATCAAAGTGCTCCTGGACAGTCATTCACTTCTTTCATATGGTCTCTCAATATTTTCACGATAGCCAAACAGGAAATGGTGCTCCTGAATAGAAAGAGAGAGAGGGGGGGGGGGGTGAAGTCTTTATTAACAACAACGTTAGCTAGCGTTAGCTCTGTTTTTTCCCCTCATCGCGCTCAGGGGAAGGGACAAAGACGATACCTTCATGAGACAGCCCGGAGAAAAGAGAGCTCTTCTCACATCACTCAGGGGCTTTGGACAAAATCCATAATGAGCCAAATGACAGGAATGATTATGTAGGAGATCACAGCGACGCATGGAGAAATCTGACCTGGGTTCCCCATTCAGTGGGGCAAAGATTCCCACCATAATACACAGTATTGTAAACGGTGACCCTTCATAGGCCGCAATTATGCCACCAAAACAGGTGACTCCCTATTTATCCCCAATATTGGGTTGGGTTTAACCCCTTTGTGTCATCAAAGCCTGTCAGATGGACACACTAGCCAGTGGCCTCTCGGTCTCAGTAGCCATCCATCCCTCCCCCTCTCTCTATTCTTAGTCATAAATGCCCATTCATATCCTCTCACTACCAGGAGATCCTGTTTCATTTTTTCATGAAAACACTCTAGATCATCAGCAGCAGTGGATACTACAAAGTGTCCAACATCCCCTTAAGTCACTGAATCCTACTCAATGTTAATGTTTGTTTCCCTAAGGTCCCTTATGATGTATGAAAGACTTGGTTGAATTATTTTCAATCAGTGGGACTCATTTAGGATGATAGGATTTTTATGTAAACTGAGAGAATGATTGGAGGAGGAGGGGTTAGCAAGGGGCTAAACTCTGACTGTGCTGCCGGTGGGAAGGATGAACAAGCCGCTATCTGTCATCGGCCTGTGAGCTAATGGCGCTCATATTCCTCTTTGTGTGTTTTTCTCCTTACAGATCCTCCTCTGCCTTCCAGAGGACCCTGCCGGGGGCCTCACCCGGCCTGGGCTGCGGTGGTGCCAACGGGACTCGCTCCTCACTCCCTTACCCAATCAAAGAGGAGAACTCAATGGGCTACAAGATCTCCAACTCAGCGTCCGGGGTCCACAGCACTTCTCCGGCCGGGTTTCAGAACTGCAGGGCAGGCCAGGTTTTGGGGATGCCAAGGGACGATATAGTTGGAGTTAGCAACAGCGGTGGTGGCGTATGCACTGTGAGCGGTGTAGGTAGTGCTGTGTCAGGGAACGCAGTGCAACCGTTTAATAATGAAGATGGCTCCTCCCCACTGGCTTTGTCCCCAACTGGCTCTCGTCATTCAGCGCGGCTGCTCAGTGCTAGCAGTCTGAGGAGACGCTGCCTGTCCCTGGCCTCACCGTCCACCTCCGCTGCCGGCAGCGTTGCTGCCACAGGTTCCCCATTGGCTACTGGCACTTCCTCCGAGGAGATCAATATCACCGCCATCTTCTGCTCCTCCTCCCAGATGTCCATGGTTGCCTGCGTCAACGGTTTCCGCACTAACCTCTCGCCCAACCACGCCAGCAGTGCCGGCTTCTCCTCCTCTTCCTCCTCCTCTTCTACATCCCCGCTCTCTAACTCCTGCTCACGGGAAGCCCCCCAGAGGCCCCCACCTCACGGCAGCCCGCAGCAGGCCACGCTACAGGAGAGCTGTCAGCTATCCTCACCTGCCACCTGCCTGCTGTCCCTTTCCTCCTCCTCATCGTCCTCCTCTTCAGTGTCATCAGTGGAGCCCGAGCAGGGCCAGGGGCTTTGTGAGGAGCGGGGCTCCATGCTGCCGGGGCGTGGGGCGGGAGGAAGTGCCGGGGGAGGTGTGGGAGGAGGAGGAGGCTCGGACGGGTTGGGGCTACTGATGAGTGGGGCCCTGATGTCTGGCATGCTGCATTCGGGGCCAGAAGTTGGGGCTCTCCTTGACGGGGGCCAAAGATCAGGGGCTGCCCTCAAACAGGAGCCGCTGGATGATTTTTCTCCTAGTGAAGACGAACTCTTTCAGCACCACTATCATCATCACCATCACTTGAGTGGTCGCAACGGACACCTTCGTCAGCCTAACCACCCCTCTCGCCCTACTATGCCTCCACCCTACCACCTTCACCAGTACGTGGGGCCCAGTCCTGGGGGCCTGCTGCACCACCAGAGCCAGCAAACGGCACCAACCTCTTCCCTGGGACTCAAACTGACCTCTGGAGGCCCTCCTGGGTCTCACACGGCCCCAGAGCGGGAAGAAGTCGGAGGAGGAGCAGCGATTGATAAGCAGGTGTGTCGCTGGATTGACTGCAGTGCTGCGTACGAGCTGCAGGAGGAGCTTGTGAGGCACATTGAGAAAGTCCACATCGACCAGCGCAAAGGTGAGGACTTCACCTGTTTCTGGGCCGGCTGCATTCGTCGCTACAAGCCGTTCAACGCCCGCTACAAACTGCTCATTCACATGAGAGTCCACTCCGGAGAGAAACCTAACAAGTGTATGGTGAGTCATCATAATCCTGTCAAATTATCCAGCAAACACTTGCCACACCCCAAAGATCAGACACCTGTGGTCACTCATATTCACAACATAGCCAGTATTGTTGTAAATCCCCTCATAGTCATCGTCATCAAGTATTTGGTTGTATTTATTGGTTCAATATGAATATAGTTTGTCCCATAATTGCAACCATCTGTTAAAAAATTTAATTCGACACGAGCACATATTTCACAGAGTAATGCAGTCCCTCAAGAGGATTTTTCCTCAACGAGATACACGTCAATTGTGTCCAAAAACATGACTGGACTTGCTTCACTGCTGATTACTTTTCAACAAAAACCTGTATTTTGTTTTGGTTGAGAAACAGTTATGATTGTAATTCCTGTATTTTAAGTGGAACAGGTAAAAAAATGATTCTTTTTCTCCTCTGGAGATATGAGCTGCTGTAAGAGGAGCACTACCTCGTCAGTATAAATAGATTTGTGGTTGTATTCTTTACAGGTAAGGCTCCAATTCCACAAGTCAACACACTAATCAATGTCAAGCTGTCACTCCCCCGCGTCCCTTAGCAAATGGAAAAAGCCCTCCAACCGTAAGAATAATTTTGTCCAAATACACAATTAGTCCACAATTTGTGTAGGGCGAAGCCATGTTTATTTTCACGAGCACTCTGTTTCTTGAGACGGGATTCAGATCATGAAAAGCCAACACACATGGTGAACATAACCAAACAATGCCTACACTTGATCCTTTTAAATGGGAGCTTTAAATGTTTAGCTGTCCCACAAGTATTAAGTGAGTTGGCTTCATATCCAAGCCAAACATGAGGAGAAATGTAGTAGTCTGGAGAAGGGAGCCACAAAGGGACGGTCGGTAACATTTGCTAGTCTTGCTCAATTCACGGCTTCACCCCTGAAGCCCCTGTCAGAAGTGGTCCTCTTCAAGTTCAGGAACCCCTCCAAATCCTAATTATTGAAAAACTGAATCTGCAATATTGCTCCAGCACCTGTTTTATCTCCAGGCCTTTTTGTTCTTAGAGAAATAAACAAGACCTGGATTTTTTTATTCTTCTTTTAAGTAACAGTGGCTTGTCAAATTAGCTGAGGTGAGGGTCTCTCAACAGAAAGTTGTATTCAATGGCTGTTTTCTTAGGAGTTGGATAAGACATTTGATTCAGACTAATTCTGATACTTGTTAGTGCACATCTGAGCTGAACGCCGGTTGAAGCCAAAAAGACACAAACTCAACCTTTGCTGCTGTTCTCCCTGCTTTACGTCACTTCGAGCTATTAGTGTTCTGCTTCCTTGGCCCAGCGTGAACAAAACATTTGGAAGTAATTTGCTGCATTGTACGTTCCCCAGCTGTTAATTACGCTTTAGGAGTGTGTTGTATTAAAGGCTTTCATCCTTTTTTTTTCCTACCGTTGTTGTTGCTGTTGCTCTTTGTAGCGCTGTGCGGGTGTGGCTTTTTAGTCCGAGAGCTGTAGTGACATTTGGGTGACACACAGCAAATAGACACTGAGTGAATGTTTGTATGTTCATGCGGTGTAGGTGTATTTCATGAATGTGACACTGTGGAGGTGTGTGTACGTGTGTGTTTTTGGAGATGTTTACCATATGTAAGCACTGGAACAATTCGGCCCAGTGTAGAGGAGCCACTGGATTCTGTCTGCCGACATGAGGCACTGTGAAACGCTGCTACACACCGTAACCTCCCGATCACCCTCATTTCAAGCACACACACACACACAAGCGCACGTATTCACGGCCATGCAGTTATATGAAAATGGGGATATTGTTTCCATTGACTCTCACAATAGGAAGTATTGATTCCGAGTACAGTACGTTGGGTTGTAACACTCCGGCTTTTCCGACGGAGCATAAACAGAAATGTGAAATGTTTTCAAGCTTGAATCAGCAGGGATTGAATGTATGTTGATCTGGGACTTCAGCAGATAAACTTGGTGGGCCAGAGAAAATAAACACACTCTCTGTGTGTATTTGTAACTGTGTTTGTGTTTGTATATAGTCTATACAGGTTTAAGTAAGTACTACATACTTATAGGAAACCAGGGGTGCTTTTCAATATGTTAACGTGTTGCCTTAATTCCTTTTTTTCGTCTCCTCTCCTTGCATCTTAGTCCCGACCACGAGAGACGTCCTTTTAAATCAGTTGATTAGGACGTGTGATTAAGCTCCATCAGCTGTCCATTGTTTTGTTACTGCTGTTAGATGAGCATAACAGTGTTCATCACAACTTATATGTTTTACTACTATTTAAATCAATTTACAACGTGTCACAATGTGACAAAAATGTTGGGATTTCAAAGAAAATATCCTTTTATTCTGTGAAGCACCAGAAATGATTGGGTAATATTCATCATATGCACACAAACACAGTCCATTCTATCTACATGACAACATGAAATACAGCAAATTAGTGCTGAATGCAAGAGTTCTTATTGATATAGGCCTAATCATTTTACGTCATTAAAGAAAGCAGTTATGAGGCCTAACTTCAATTTATGAACACAAAAAGGACCAGTTACATTTGTCGAGTCCTGCCTCTTGAGTTTATACTACCTGTGTATCACCGCTCTTATATCGTTTCTGGTCACTAGCCCTGATGTCTCTTGTGTTTGCTGTGCTCATGCGATAGACAAAGGCATTCAAGAATTTGAGAAATTCGTAAGAGGAAGCAGATGAGACATTCTGTTTTAGGACCAAATGCTGTAGAAAAAACAGAGCTAATCCCTTTTATTATCTTTCCAGCAGCAGATTCCGACGGCCGCTCATGAAACATGGCTCTCCTCACATCCAAACATAACACATCTCTCTCCTCTTTCCCCCTCTGCCTCCCTCTCTCAATATATATACTGTATCTCTTTTTCCTCATACAGCTGCACAGCGTTTACTTCATGCTGCGTCTTGGCAGGAAAAAGTCATTATCACAAGTCATACCCAGACCCCTGCATGAGCCTGTCACAGTCTGTACCTGGCTCATATTTTAAGAAATTCTGTGTTTGAAAAAAAAGTCAGTTCCTTCCTAATGTAGATGTAGACTTTATAGCTCTTAAAAAATTCTGCTCCCTTTCCACAAAATATGTTTAGTTCCCTCTCGCCGCCAATTAGAGCGAGCCCTGGGCTGTTGTGTAGGGCAGGCAAGCACTGCAGGACACACGGGCGAAGAGGAAACAACATAATCTCTCTGCAATATCCTGTTGTGTTTCATGCCTAATTCACTTGTTGTTTCAGTTTATTACATTTTTTTCCTGTGTCTGCATAAATATTAAAAATATATCCTGCAAGAGTAGCCCTGACATGGTCCCAGACTTCGATATTGTTCTGCTTTGTCAGAGGCCGGCCGAGCGGATTTGAAGTGTCTGAAGACTGGTCTGTGAGCTCTGAAGGTCAACTAATATCCTCCGAAACCACGACGCTGTCTGCGTGGATGGGACGGAGCGTTTACAAGGCACGACTTCAGGCAGGAGTACAGCCCTGCGCACTTTTTGTGGTTAGTTTGGCATAGCTGTTTTGGTACTAAAAACAATAGTATGCTTAGGATATGTTATGGTGGGATGAAGGATTCAAGGCATGAAACCTGATTCAGTGGTTTTGTTACGCTACTTTATTAACATGCAGAATTTCAAAGTAAGAATCCTTTAGGGAATGCAATAATTTTAAGCACAGTTTAGGTGAAGTATGCGCTGTAGATGACGATGGTTGTGCTGTTAAGACAGTTTTGGCTTGGATACAATATCATGGCTTCATTTGAAATGGTATGTTTTCACCTGGCTGAGAAGGTGTGCTTACTAGGTTTGATTTAAATCTCATTAATTAAAGAGGTGAACATTTTGCACCATGTTCATAGTAATTTACAGTATCACTTTTAACTTTTATTTGATCAAAGTTACCGGTTTCTTCTCCCAGGGTTCATACCATCGATGTGATGTAATTGACAAATTATTTCAAAGTAAAAGAAAATTCCTCCATAAACGGGTAGATTCACATACTTTAGTGTTTTTAGTGTTGGTCATATGTTGGCAAGACAGAAAGCCACCCGCCCATTTTACAATGATAAAAACAGCCTGCATTAGCTGCTTAATTGGACCCTGTCCAAACACATACACAAGTGAGCGCACACAGACAAACACCAAAACACTCACTGACACACTCAAACCACTTGTTGAAGGAAAGGCCCGCTGGAAAAAAAAAAGAAGCTTGGATCATGGAATTTCCTCTTTTTGACACCAGCGAATTTATATATTTAGATTTACTGGACTGATTTTTGGAGGGAGAGTGGCAAAATCCCTCGGCAGCAGACGTGGAGGCATAGAGCGTGGGTCAGTGCCAAGATGGCGTGTGTTTTCAGGGTAAATGGAGTCTTTTGTGAGCAATCAGCTCAGACCAGGAGATGAAACAGGGAGTGCCATTAGCTAATTAAAACTGAGGTTCAGCACATGACCTGACTTTTCCTCTGAATGCCGCGTGAAACTGGAGCCGTCTCGGCACTGGGTGCGGGTGGCGAGTGACGTTGATATTAATGTGTTTGTATCCGTATGAGCCTCTGACACTCTGGCCTGTCTGGACAACTTAGAGGCCACAATCTCAGAGTCGAGCTTCTGATCCACCGAAGCCCAAAACTACCTGTAGTGAAAATGTATTGAGCTTGATTCACTATAGACAATCCTAAAGAGCCCACTTAAAGAAGCTCATACATACACATATATGATTGTTATCTCTGCAAAATGTTTTTCCTCATTCTTTAAAGTAGCCTGTCATTCATCAGTTGACTTAAAACTGATGAAATCTCCAGAATTGCGTGCCCGACGTCACATAGCAACAAAATGCAGACATTTAAACTGACATGAGGAATATTGTGGATCAGCCAGAATAACTAGTTCCTCAGGCTGTACACTGACATTTTCACTCCAGTGTACTGTGAGAGGAGAGGTCTGTATATGGCTCATTGAAAGTAATCAAGGTCAATAGGCGAGAAAGGGCCTTGATTCAGTATGTCAGGAGTAACTGCACGCTGAGGAAACAGAGCTTCTAAAGTCGGTTAAATTGGCACAAATGCAAAGAACTAATCAGGTACAAATAAAGACCTGGCGGAGATCAACTTTTTGCACTTTATCAGAAGGTCCCGTGCCTCTGCTACCCATTAAATCAATTCCAGAATTAACTTTGTCAGTCATTCCCCAGGCAAATGAGTTTGTCAGGTAGCTAGATAGTCCAATTTATTTCTACAAACCCATAACCCCATCCTGTGGTTATCCTCCTTCTTCCTGTCAGGTCTGCTGTGCTGCTTGGCAGTCCGCTCGTCCTGCTAATAGTAACACAACACTGTCCATATGTGATATTGGTATGATGGAAGTGCTGGCGGAGGTGCTCTGCGACTGGTGTTTTGGCATACGAATGAAAGGCCTGGATGGATGGATCTTGCTTGTTTGCCTTGTGGAGTGGGCCGGGCCAACTTCTTGTCAGGCCGAAAAAAAAGTTTTCCAGTCAATGTAGTCTAGCACGCCTCTCTTTCACTCCCACTATCTATCATTTCCATCTGAATTTAGGACTGTGCTAGTTTTGTTCAAGCTTAATTATTTATTTGATTTTTAAGATTTAAAAACCTCAAAAGTTTTATATTTTAAACTCAGTCGCTCTCTCTCTGTCTGTATGATGCCTATCAACGTGTCAACAGGTTTTTAGGTATGTTTTTATTGGAGTGACAAAATGTTAAAGAATGAACATACCATTCTTAGCATAGTAACATATTGCTCAAGACATGCTAACCTGTGCCAAAATGCGTCACAAGTTTGTATGTCTAAAACTGCAGGTTAAGAGACTGCTGGTGCAGAGGTTCTGCAACTGGATTATAATTATAAATCACAATTTACTACAACAAAAAATGTTAACTTTTAGTAAAGTAAAGTAAGCTGGGATCAAGCTACCAACTGTCAGGTAGAGCTAAAGGAAGATACTAATGCACATGCATTATGGACACCCATGTGAGGACGCAAGGGAAACAACCTTTTTACAGCCCACAATATTGGTATAAATTTCACACTATAAGCAGTGGAGCATTTCTTGAAAATATTGCTACAATTAACTCAAGCTATAAAAGATATAAAGCTAACTTTCCTTAAACCTCATCACCAGGTATCAAAGCATGCAGGACTTACTACATGTGATACACTCTAATTGCATTTGTCTGGAATGCAATATTTTGATTTTCCCCATTTCCTCAACATTTAATCACGCTCTGGTATCGGAAACCTGAAGACCCGGGGCTGGGGCTGGTTATGCGCTGCAGAGATTGTGTCATAATTGTGTCCCATCCAAAACCTTAATCAGTTTAACCTCTTCACTGAGCCAGATCAGTTTACTAATACATCGGATAGAAGAAGCTGGGGTGGGTGTTCAGGGCTTTCCGTCATGTTCAGGAGGCTGCTGCGGGGATGCAAAAACCCGGTTTATGCAGAAGGAGGATGGATGGAGAAGAGCCGTAGGATCGCCTTGTCAGGTCACGAGCCTTTTTTAGATGTCTCGTGCCTCCACACGGCTTTAAACATGGGGACTGCTGAGCCGGCGCTTGCAGCTAACGGTGCAAACAACGGTAAACAGTTCTGACGGCTAACAGTGTTTACCTGAGGTGGAACTGGAGGGTGGGCGGTACACTATGGCACTAGCGACTGTAACTGCTGAATGATAGCAGTGCCGAGCGGCGGCAATGAGCCACCCAGTTGGGCACACTCACGCGTTGCCGTGCCGGTCATGTAAACAAAGCAGAGAGAAACTTGGATAACAACACACACAGGGGGAGAGTGACTTCTTTCTATGCTTAAGTAGACATTGCTCCACTATATCTTTACATTCCAAATAGTTACTTGCTGCTATATTAATGCTCTAAATTCCGTATATAGAACCATTCAAGTTGTCCCTGTTTGTCCTCCAAGAGTAGTGCTTTTTTGCTGTATACCGTCAGGGATCATGTGCATTGTGGAGGTGTTCTTAACTGGTTTTTTTTGCTACAGTCAAACAGATAATTATAGCCAAAGGATATTTGTGGCATTTTACACCGCAAAGACATAACGGGTCCTTTCTCCTCTGAGGCTACCATCCTTTCCCACTCCTCACATTTACACACTGGCCTTGTTTTGTGCCCAGGCACAATTTGTGCCACAGCAGCCACTCTGTAAACATACCCACCGAACTGGTTAGTTGGTGATGTGTGTGTGTGTGTGTGTGTGTGTGTTGAACAGAGGTAAATCTCTTTAAAGCATCCAGATGTTTGTTTTTGATTTTTGCTGACTTGTCAGTGTGGCAGAGGGCACTGCATAGAACCGAGTCCAGAGCGGCATCTGCCCCCGGCATCGCCTACCAAACAAGCAAACAAGAAGAGCATTTATACACAACGGGACCACTTCTGCCTCAGGGCTGCACCACAACCCAAGACGGCAGTATCCCTCCACGCAGCCAGACCCACATCGCACCACACCAGACAAGGCTAGACCTGCAGCTAATGTATATGAGTTGCTACCGTGCAAAATAAACACTAAGAGAAGTATGGATAAATGATGTAGCGAAAGACGTGTTTACGTTTAGGGTGTCTAGTTTAAATTATGCACTGCGGTGTTCTGTGGTTCGTGTGCCGGGTTTAATTTGAATGTTTGAGGAAAGAAGTGAAGGCTGGAAGAGACGGAGCCAGACAGGCAATTCAGCTCCACTGATGTCATCCCAAAAAAACAACATTTTTGGCCAGAATTCATCACAAGGCGTTATGCATGACAAGTGATTTGGTATGCACTGAATGCGGACTTGAGAGCATTTTTGATGCATTAGCACAGCCGTTGCACACACACACACACACACACACACACACACACACACACACACACAACTCAAGTGTTTGTTATAAGTTGACCAAACTTTCCAAGCTGAGACTTTCAGTGTGTTTTCAAATGCCCACCAGAGAGTGACAGAGTGAAGAGTGATCCACATGTAAAGATCCAAGAAGAATATTGAGGGTTGGATTGTGGCATTAAATGGCACATATATCAAAACAGTGAGTCTTCACCAAAACCACATCTACTAAAATGATTGATAATGAGAGAGAAAAAAGTGAAAAACAGGACCGTAAATCTTTTGCAGTGGGACATATAAGGACACGAAACCCAGAATGATCTGATTTCTTACAACCCTATTTTATGATTGTGTGACCCAGAAGAGCTGGCACTACAAAGACTTATTTAAGTTGGGATTTACCTCTCCCCCATAGAGGTTTACACCCCAATGATCTCTAACTGTCTCCAGAAAGAAGCCCTCTCGCTTTCTGTTCACTTCTAAAAACATCTGTTTCACATTCAGTCTGTTCAGCTTTGGAATTGGTTTAACGTCGATGTAAAAAGGTTTATGCGGGGTTTAGAACCAGATTGGTTCAGTTATTCGGGCAGAATTACAGTATGAAGTAAGAAGCCTTTAAGTCGGAGCGTATCCTTTTGTTTTTTCCTCTGTTCTTCCAGTTTCTCATAACGTCGACCTTTCATACTGTGTCACGTAGCAGCTGTCATTTAGATCGCACTGCATCCCTGTCAGGGGCAAAACAAACAATACACGGGTATCGCCAGTATGCCAATTTTATTCTGAAAGGAAGAATGCATGATTTAAAGTACAGCCAGGAAATGCATATTGTATATGGGGAAAATGCTATATTGTAATGCGCTGCGCTCTTAACTGGCAAATTGTGTATGAGTACCAGGCTGGGACTCACATTACGGCTAACATAAACATATGTCCGATGAGAAATTTGAAGGAAATATCCCATGAAAAGGTTTACCTTAGAATGTCAGTGAATAGTAGGACCTCAGGATTTTTGCCGTCGGTCGGGTTGCTCGAGTCCATCGTAATTGCACAGGAATGGGGAGGGGTGTTGTACTCAAATACATGCGGTTTCCTATAGGACAGTGGGCACAAGCGTGTTAGTGTGGACTGAATAATTGAATATGAATAGAGAACCATATACTAAAATGTGGTGAATTGATTTATTGAAATGTCAATGAATGGTGATGTGCTCGCCGAGAACGCCTGTGGCATGATTTGACTTGACACATTGAATATCCAGCACATTCTGATTTATTGCAACCTGCCATATATCCACACAAACTGGAAAATGGACCCTGAAACCCAGAGAGAGCAGAAACGAACACAACCTTGGCATGCTGAGGAGAGAACAAATCTAATCTAGGGGCACCGTTGCACCACATTTGTTTCGCAGCTGCTTTTTTTTTTCACCCAGAAGGCTTTGTGGTCTGGTCTCCCTCCAGAGGGTTGCATAAATGCACTCTCTTCCCCCTACCCCCTACACCCTGCTTGAGTTCTTATGCTGGTGTTGATCACAATGCCATGTTGACCTATTGTTTAATTTCGCTGGCATGTTTTCTGTCTGAACACTATAGTGCTTCTGGCATCAAGGTATTTGGCTTGGCAGCTCACTGGGCTTCTGCAGTGTTTATTTGTTGTCACGTCAGAGTTATAGAGTCGCCCAGTGTATGCTACAGTAGGTCTTTAGACAGCTGTGTCAACTCTTGCCTTGTGTGGACAACGAATGGTTTGCCAAAAAAAGGGAGAAGGGCTTTCATTTCTTTACCTAACAAGTCTCTAAGTTACAGGACTTGTGACTTCAACTGTCGCACAAGAATTTCATGCCAGTAGGAAAGATTGGGAAAAATTCATCCACCATATCATCTGAAATCACAAAATGTCAATGCAACAGAGAAAAGTAGCCCTGTTTGCATTTAATTTAGTATTAAATTGTGTACATTTGCATGAAATATTATTTGATCACAGCAAGAATACACATTTCGAAAAAAGAACAGCCGAAAACACTTTTACACCATTATAAATCATCTACTGGCAATAATACACTTTGGTTTTCTGGATTCTTTTCTTTGTAAAGCATGACCTGTTGTCAGAGCAGAGGCATACAGGCTTTCCAGACCTGTGGCAATGTCCAAAGATGCCAATTTCTCCATTGCCAGCAGCCTCAATAGACCAAAATGAAATGCAATCACGAGATATGTTGCACTTTTTTGGACAATTTTCACTCTGGAAAAAGGAAGGACATAACAGTATAAGTAGACAAGGCAGGTTTAAATAAAGAGCTCTTTCCTTTCTTGTGATTTAGAGTGGATAGTATGCAAATTATGCACAAAGCAGCTTCAAAACGTATTTTTACTTTTAGGAGGAAAAAGTCAAATGAATAGTTACAATGCCAGACAGACTGAGAGGCAAAGTCAGATGATGGATGATAGTGACGATCCAATAAAAATATCACTTCAGATCACAGCCTAATCATCGTGTTGGACCGTACTGTATTTGTCTAACAAAAGACAGATTCATTGGATCAATTAAACATAACGTTATTGTCATTACTGGCTGCTGCTGAATCGGCGTCTATCGTCCCTCAATAGCACGGATATGAAATGGAGTCACGGAGCACGTTGAGCTATATAACACCCCATTGTAGGGCTGCAGCAAGAGGAGCTTATTGGCAGAAGGGTTAAAAGAGAGCAGAGAGAGAGAGAGAGAGAGAGAGACAGAGGGAGAAAGCAAGCGAGTGTGAGAATAGAGGCAGGTGTGAGTGAAAGGTGCTGGACAGATTGAAGCCCGGGTGTCAGAGGACGCCGTGGCTCATGGGCCCTTCAAACAGGATCCTGCATTGACTGCCAGTAACATCAGTCCAGGCGCCGGCTCGGAACACAGATCATGTTTAGGATTTTCATTGCGTAACCCCCAGTCTGTCTTTTTCATGGCGGGTTCGGATTTCGTGAATGGGTTTATAATTAATGCCTTGATAGGTTCTAATGGCTGTGGCACTGGAAGCTTTGTATTGCACTCTAATTAGCCGTTATAAATGGTTGGGATTGGTTTGTGAGAATATACACCGTCACGAGACAAAGTGGGATTGTTCTTCTAGAAGCCTTTCTACCTAATGGGAGGTCAAAGGATCACGTGTCTCCTCTCTAAAGTGAACACCACAAATCCCTCTCTTACCCATAGCCAATATTAGGTAGAGAGACAATATTCAACCCGCTCTGTACAATAAATCTTCTCATCTGTCAACCTTCAAGTAACTGCAGAGGAATATAAATGCCCCTTTCAGATGTGCACCTAACACCTTGAATATGATTGCAATTTAGGCTTTGGAAAGAGAAGTGTTCTCATGACTGCAATCGTACTGTGTCAGACCCAGAAACATTTCCACAACACCACCAACACCACTCAAGTCTAAATTGAAAATTGTCGCATTCACAAAAAGACTGCAGCAGCACAAGGTTAGATTAAAAGAAAAACACTAAATGTGTCATTTAATTGTCGTTTTTTCTGAAATAAATTCACGACAATAAGACATGAAATTGTGTCACTGAGCCATCTCATTTCATTGATTTGTTTCCCTCCACAATGCAGGGCTAAAGAGCACAACTTGCACAACCATATTAATCATAAGCCAAGTCCCTCTAAATCATCATTCATTACAACTACTCACAATGTGAAGCTTTTGTAAAATATTGAAATGGTTGTCAAATAGATGAAGCCAGTAACGTGTCAGATTCCGTGTCTGAAAAAGGCTTAAAAGCACTCATTGTGCAATCTGCTGCTGTAGTTATGTCCTCTCTCTGAGAAGCATTGATGTGGATGCGACCAGAAACGTGATCCAATGTTTGTTAGAAGTTGATTCAAAGGGAGCTGTACAGTTGACCCGTGTTCATTCAGATGAATGTAAAGTGTGAAGATGGTTTCTTGACACCCTCAGTCTTTGACCAGAAGGGAAATTGAATATGTTGAGGCAACAGAGGACTCAAGCTGGAAGTCTGTTTGGTTCTGTACTAACGCTGCATGATAGCACAGGAGACGTATCCTTCTCCTTGTCAGTCTGCTTCATCTCTTTTGAGAACGTGACCCTGTTTTCCTTTTCCCCCCTCAACCTGGTGAACCGGTAAACCCCAGGCTGCCCGGTTTAAAAGGAAATCACATCTTAGCTCTCTAATCTGATGCAGGACTGCGGAGCTGGTAGACATTTGAATGAAGGCCTCTGAATCACAGCAGGTTAAGTGCTTCCATGAAGCCTCACCATGTTGTTGTGCAGCCGGGGCTCACACTCTGCCAGGCCTCCACCGCAGGAACAGGGGTTCAGATCACATCACTGCACTTCCTCCTCAATCTCCAGCAAACACTCTGTGAGAGGAACAGAACAGCTGGACAGGCTTATTATGTGAGCAGCCTCATTTAGTCATCATACCAATGCTTCCTGTTGTGCCATCCACATAGTTTTTAATCTGGCCCCCAAACTATTCAGGCATGAGTGCAAAATGGCTGTTAAGAACAATTTCTTCAGTCATTTACATGACTACTTCCTCCCACCAATTTATCGGCTCTTGCTCGGCTGGCTCGTTCGTGCACATCTGGAGAACACTCTCTCTATTGGCTGTGTGTACTCATATCTCACCATTCATAAATCAAGGCTTCGCAAAGAAATTAGGCAAAGTGCAGGAGGCGGGGAAAAAAGATGATTCATGGTGAAACAAAGCAATTGTGTGTGTGAATTCATATCTCTGCTGCCCTGAACAAAGAAAGAAAAAAAGTCCACCGCTATCTTTGATTCAAATTAAAGCCCTATTTGCAACAGATGAGGCTGGCTGCTAAAAGGGTCTCGCTCCGCAGTGGAAACGATATGTGTAAACTATGTAATGCGAATGTTTTAGCCGGGCTGTGTTTAATTTTGTATCCTGACGAAGCGCATGAGAAACCTGCCTCTCCTTAGCTGTCTCGTTGAATCATATGGATATAATTTCATCCATTTACGTTTTTTCTGCTCTTTGCTGTGGTTGCCACAGGGCATTTGCAAGCAGGCAGATTAAATGCACATGTTCCTCCCATCCGCAGCCGGGGCACTCTGCTCCACAGCCTCCCCTCCGAACAGATCCTGAAGTGTTGGTGGTTTTCCTCGTTGGTCAGGGCAGAGAAAGACACCTTGTGATAAACCAACTCATTCCCCCGAAACCCCTTTTTTTCATACTTATAAAGTTATACGGGCTGTTTTTGAGTATTGGCACTTTCTAACATGTTTTATTTGGCTGTGTTTTCTTTTTGCCACTAACACTGTTTGCCCTTCATCATGTCTGTCAGGCTTGGCTGTAAAGGAGCCTGGATATAATAGGTAAAACTAATCACAGCGGATAATTGGTGGAGGCTTTTAGGCATTGAGAACCTTTTTCTTCCTCTGAATGTGAGTAATAGGGAATGTCATGCTATGAAGCAGCCAAACAGTTGAATTCCATTGCCCCATCGTTAGTCAGTGGCCTGATATACAGTACAATTACTGCCCGGAGCCAGAGAGATATTTTAGTGTTGAAGCATCTATAGCAACCGACAGAGAAGCTTGACTGTCGGATGAGAAAATCCTGGCGCTTATTCTTGGGGGGGGGGGGAATGACTCCTGTAGGTGATGACCTTGGCTACAAGGATCGTAGTAGGATTTTTTTTTTTTTCAAAGTGAAGAACCTCTACCTTACCTTTGATTCTCTCCCCTCTCTCTGCATTTCCCTTCATATGCCATTCATTAGCGCTTTTAATCAGATCGCTGCCCTGCATGTCAGCAGCCATATTTCCTCCCGACACCCCTCCATAACGGCTGGTTTGTTTCCATCGTCCACAGCTCCTGCAGGTTGCTAATGAGCCGCCGCATGTGAGGAGAGAGCCGCACACTGCTGCCTTTTAGCCCCAAAACAGTTTGGCCTTTTTTTGCTGCCAGTCAGGAGTCATTTCCCATAAAGGCCTCAGGCCCGTCGCAACTCCACTAGCCTGCATGCTGGGCCCATAATCTGTCTGTTGTGATCAGCTGCCTGTCCGCCTTTTCAACCCGCTCTCGCCCCCTTCAGCCATGTCAAGACCCCGCTGTCATCCCGAATGTTTACCGAGCCACTGAACCCCCCTACTCCAAGAGTGAGACGGTGTCAAACGGGGCTCAAATCCCTCCACGCTGCCACTGCCGCCCCACTCGTGTGGCGCTCTGCCGGTTTACCTTAGACGGAGGTTTCAGAGAGGAAAACTAAACATGTTGAAAGCAATTAATGTGATTAGCGCTGTCTAAACTGTTTTCATAGATAATATCGATGGTAAAATCAATCCTGTGTCCTGTGCCTCAGCCTCCACAACTCCATGTTCATTCCACTTTAACCTATGTGTTTATTTCTTTCTAAACAGATTATGTTTTAAGTAGCTCCTCATGGGCGATATAGGGAACCGACTGACATTTATGCCTTTTTAACACACATATATTATATTTTTAGGTTTTTATTAACATTATATTTTTTACTTGGAATCAAACCCATTGGGTTGTATAATTGCCACGAGGTCACCTCTTAGCAAAATAAGGCTACAAACTGCCCGCCTCAATACTGTTTAAACACTTTCCTTCAATAACAGGAGCAATACTGGATTTAACGGCTCGCTTTCAAATATCCAAACCTAAGTAGGTTTTTTTGACAGTCCATGAACTCACTGAAAGAAGTCATTTAACCATCAGATTGGCCCCGCTAAAACATTTTACTGTAGCATAACATTTTTCACGCAGGGCTCTGGGTAATGTCCACGTCTATGGGGTGGCAGTGCCTATTGGTTTCCCAGCAGGCAGGAAAACCTCATAGTCGGCACTCTCCCTGCTACTCCAGCTTCCAGAGTAATAATACGCTCTACACGATTAACACAGTTTCCTCCACGGACCCGTAACTATAACTTAGCCTCAAATTTGTATTGCGGAAAAGAAAGCAATGAAAGAGTGATTATTCCCTTATACATAAATACACACATATGGCACGTCAATAATAGCCGTGTTTGTTTTCCAAACTCAAGTGCCCGGCGCCGCATTTCAGCAGTCGGCATTGGACCGCGTCTGTCATGACGGGTACGGCAGTGTGGATGTTCCTCTGCACTGAGATTTTTATTAAACTTTCCCACCCTCGCTGCGTCTCTCCTTTCCATCCGAAGCATTTGATTGGCAAGACTTTAGAATAATATATTTCCGCCTATACAACACTGTGCGACTTAAAGACATTTTCCACGATTGTATGATGAAGCCGGGACAGAATGTTAGTGTGCTGATGATTCCAGGGTGAAGTGTTTTATTCACACTACATTCTTAGTCCTGCCCTGAGCCTCATTGTGACCTTTTTGTGTTGCTGCCTGGTCAAGAAGTCAGTTATATCGTAGTAGTTATGCATTAATCTTCTCAGCTTCAGCCACACCATACGGTACACAGGCTCAGACATAGCTGATTAGATCTCATCGTGTACATATGCTGTTCATTGAACCTGTTTTTCAGTAAAAACAACTTCACAAGCTCAGTTTAACTTGTTTCAAATGGTTTTACAAACTTTAGAAGATGTGTAGCCATAATCGGGCAGATTAAGACCCTCTTACTGATCCACACAAGCACAAACACCCACAGATCAGCCTGGTCACCCAACACGGCTCTACCATGACTGGCTTAGGTTTCGCCTATATTAAATGGAGCCTCGGTGAATAGAAGGCCCTGCCTGTGCTGTGTGAGTGAATGAAGGAGACCAGGGATGAGTATTGAGCCTAGATGAAGCTGAAGGCCTATTAGAAGAATGGTGTCACTCTCTCCTTAGCCGTAACCCGATCTGTTGTCAGCAGGCTTCACTAAAGGTCAGGCTACAATGGACAGTAGAGACCGCGGTGCCTCCGCAACCGTTTGTAAATTAAGTTGCATTTGCACTGAGGGTAGCTTAGCCCTTTGCAAGAAATTGGTTTTAGGTAAGATCTAAGAGTGGGGAAGCTGTTATTTTAGAAGTTATTGTCTGATATTTAAGGGGAAACTTAAGAGTTTAAAGTCTGAGTAATTGCGCCCCTCTTTTTTATCAGACTGAATGCCTTCCTGGCTCCTTGTTTCTCTTTTCTCTCATTTTGAACCTCATATTTAGGTTCTTGACATAGAATGAGTAAAGCCGTTGGTTCTTTTTACATTCGTCATCGATCTAATTTGTCTAATCTTTACAGTTATTCAGATGCGGTGGAGATGCAAACAGGAATGCACAAAAGGGACTTTTAGTTCCTCTGGTTCCATGGTTCCTGGAACATTTAGGTAAAAAATAGCTAATAGTTGGTTTCAATCGCTTAATCAGTTTACACACAGTTTTCCATCTTCCACACCACCTATCCTGTGCCCCTCATCTGAAGTCCTTATAGGGTGACAGGCAAGTGGCTGTAAAGAAAAGAAGGACGTTAACATGAGCTCTTCACCTGCTCCTATTGTGCTCTGTGACAGTCTCGGTATATTGATGTCCAGGTGCTGCTGAATACCTCAATGAGTTGAACCCTAGGTAGATATAAGTAACATTGAGCTATGCTTCCCATACTACGATACACTCATGCAATTTGTGACTCCTTGCACAGCAGCCCCTGTAGGGGGTCTTGACATGGACCGCCTCATCAACCAATCAGCCGTGTTTTCTGCTTAAGAGAAGGAGTGGATATGCGAGAAGCCTCATGAATCATTCACATGTTAACAAATCTGTGGTGTTCATTGGCTGAGTGGTTTGGATCGAATGGGCCAAGCTGGGTCGGATATGAGCATGTTTACAGCCGCTGTCACTTGTCAGTCTAATGCACTATACACAACAGAACACTTATCTCGTGCTATGCATTACAGCCCATTTACCGCCGCCGTACGGCACACTCCAGTTTCCCCTGCAATTTAGACGCAGCGGCGGCCTCGAGGCAGGTGTGCTGTCACGCCATGCCGCTGTCTTTCAAGTGGATGTGGTTTTTAACGGAGGTCCCTGGATTTGGCTACGTCATTGAAGAGCCATGGAAAAAATGCTCGCAATTATACCACCCATGTTCTTAAGCATCTCTCACTTTTCCATAGCTGGTGATGAATATGTGGTGTAGAGTGAACTCCTCCAGCTGTGCGAGTGATCAAGGGACTTTGGGAAAGAGTGGGACAGCTTCTTTCTGATTCACAGAAGTGCACATATATACAGAGCCCACATTTTACCAGAATATGCCCGCTTTACACTGATTGATTTCTTTTTTTCTGAGTCTGTGGGTGTGCTTCTCCATCTGTGTGTGTGTGCGCCTGCTTGTGGGTGTTTGTTTATTTCCTTGTGGGGTCCTGTGCTTACCTGCTTGTCTGTGGTTGTCTTTGTGCATGTATCATGCATTCCTGTGACAGCTGTGTGCCGTCTTCCCTTTTCCCACAGTTCGAGGGCTGCAACAAAGCGTTTTCACGTCTGGAGAACCTGAAGATCCACCTGAGGAGCCACACAGGAGAGAAGCCGTACCTGTGCCAGCACCCCGGCTGCCAGAAAGCTTTCAGCAACTCCAGCGACCGCGCCAAACATCAGCGTACTCACCTGGACACGGTCAGAAACTAAGTCTCTGCTCCGTCTCACTACAGAGCAATATTTCACCAGAGTAGATTCATATTAACCTCTCTTGGGCCACCGGTTAAATTAGTCTGGGTGGTCGCTGTGTTGCAGAAGGCATATCTGCATGAAATTATGGTCTATAAATGTTTGCATGTGTTGGGTACAAGCTGCATTTAGTTTCTACCAAATCCACTCAGGGATTAGAGGATATGCAAAATTAAAATGTTAGTGGCAACGAATGTCCGGTCAGTGTATGTGTGGGTGTCTGGTGTGCGCTCACAATTCGCTGTCAGTGTGGCATTCTCACTCTCTCCACGCTGGCAGTGACACACCACAGATCATTAAACGACCAGTTCCATTAGGCCGAGTCGCAGCTCGGGCCGTAACAGACCTGGATTGGAGCTGCGAGATCACACAGAGCTTCGCCTGTTCCTCTGACCTGTATACAGGGAGGGAAAGCTTGAGTCAGCCATCGCTGCCACTCGTCATGTCTCAGTAGCCCCACCAATACACTTTATCACCATCTGCACGTCAACGCAGCGACGGAGTAAATAACTTGTTTTGCTCAAATTATGTCACAATTGAGGTATTTGTTATTTTCACACTTTAGGGAACTTGACCGTTTCGCCTCAACATTTTAAAGTACTTTATTCTCTTAGCAACTATTTAATGTCTATATCTGCATGTTTGAGATTATTACTTGTTTGCTGAACATAATCTGTGATACCTAAAAGGTATACACGTACCAGCTTCAAGCCAACCAGCCAAAACAATGTCAACCATAGCCTTGGATATCAAGGATGTCATTTTTAAGGAGTCTGTCAAAAATACGATATACATTTTCTAACCTGCGTGTCAGTTAGTGAAGCCTGTGTCTATATGAATCCAAAATTAAACGAATGTAAATGTTATATGCTCTGCTTCCACAGAGCCATATTCAGTCAAGTCAGTTCACTTTTATTGATTTATAGCAATTTAACAATTCTTTCTCAGAGGTCAGAGCAACATACGACACCCTCTATCCTTAAAAACCTCGATTTGATTCCATATTTACGTTTCAGTGACGGAACAAAACTCTCCAGACAACTCTTCAACTCGAATGAAGATTATTTACAATTATTTTGAGAGCCTTAAAGTTGGTAACAGGTTACTCTTAAGTCGTATGGCAACAGTCAGTTTGTTTCAAAGGGCGTCTATTTTTCCTAAACACGATGGGAAGACGTTTGTTTTTCTCTTCACTATACCTCAAAGTCAGAGAGGTGGATTCAGACTATATGAGCAAGTGCTGAAGAAGCCAAAGAGAATAAAGCCTCAGTGATGCTGAGCAAGTAGAAAGAGAGCTGTAGGCAAACAGTGTGAATTATTTTAATCAGTAAACGCTCAAATTCACCACTTTCTGCAAAACTTTAATTGAAAGAGATTTTTATCATTTTTTTATTATATTTCCAGAATATTTTCCCCCTGTTAACCTTCCTGCATTGGCCAATGCTTTTGGTACATGTTATAATAAATCACTGAGAATCTTTACTTAAGCAGAATTTTGAATGCAGACTTGTGTTATTCTATCATTTTGGGATTTTTCTTCACCACCAAACTCTTTCCACAGTAGGGCAAGTGATACAGCTAATCTGGGACCCCGATGCTTATAGCTTCCCATTAACACCCCGCTAAGATATTCACTCCTGCCTGCCCAGCTGGCTGCCCTGCCAAAAACACTTTGAGCGAAAATCATTTTCAAGCTTTAATGGTATTTATTCTACACAGAAGTTGTGCTATTTTTTTTATTTTTTTTTTATAATTCAAGGTTCTGCGCTGTATTGGGTGCGTTGCTCGGCAAAACAAACACGGTGGAGATGACTGGCACTGTAAGCGCCTTGCAATAACAATGGCTTATTTACAGAGAAGGTTGAGTTTGGAGGCAGAGCTAATAAAGACGCGTATCCTCTTACACTTTAATGGCCAACTTATATTCCTGAGAATGAAAAAAAAAAATAGCATGTGAAGGGAAAAATCCCTCAATCAGCTAGCTACATGCTATATTTGCTTGGTTAATGAGAAGAATGTGAAATGATGAGGAAACTCATGACAGTGCAGTCGTTTCACAGATGTTATGTCCGTTGCTCTAATCTTACATCTCCGTCCTTACAGACAGTCTGTATGTCAGCATGCACACTGAAGGTATAGAGCAGTAATACAAATTAATTATTTCATTGCTTCACAATATTCAATGCAGAACATTTTACAGCAATATTTCCTTGTTTGTGTAAAAAAAACGACTAACCATGTCTGTCTATATAATAGCTGACTGTTGTGCACACTTTATCAATAGTTATATTAATCTTGCCGCATTGTATCAAGAGAGTCGGTTCGTTACTACGCTTCAAAGTCCTGGATTTAAATGAAAAACGTTACAGGGAGATAATTTCATATTGATTATTTTATAACAGATCTTTTCTTTTTTCTTTTTCATGCTTTTTTCCTCCCCTTCTTCTTACTTCAAATTCTGTCATTCTCAGCTAAAAGGTAGGACTTTTCCTTTTCCTTTACTTTAACAGATTTCCAACTTCCTGTGTATACATTTTGCATACTCACACCCTAATTTCTCAATTTCTGCCAGGAGCCTAAAGCAGCCGCGGCGGCGTGTTCCTATGGAGCGCACGAACGCCCACTGCTTTGATTGGCTGGTGGGCTACAAGAGCACCTACTTTCTCAATGCACAGCTGGTTCTAGCTGGTAGTTGTGAACGTACCGCTCACTCCCCGCCACTGGCAGACTACTTTGCCAGGAGGAGAGACATGAACAGGACAATAAAGTTACTGTGCAAAACAGAAATGTAGTTCTAAAGTTTAGTAGAAAGTTCCTGTTCTACGTAAAACAATGATCTACATTCATTTTCCTGTCATGTGCGACAGGAACGCCCTGCCGCGGCTGCAATCAGACTCTCTGTCACGTCTTCTTAAATAACTGCCCAACTTTTTTCCATGTGTCTCTGTCCTTATAATAATGTTTGTATACATGTATTGCACACTTTAAACCTGGTGTGTGAAGTATATTTTCCTCTCTGCTTGTAGAAACCGTACGCATGTCAGATCCCCGGCTGCACCAAGCGCTACACAGATCCCAGCTCCCTGCGCAAACACGTCAAGATCCACTCGGCCAAAGAGCAACAGGTGCGTAGAAAGGTAAGACACCTCCTACAAGAGAGTGATGGAATGGGAAAAGAGATGTCAGGATAAAAACACTGTGGTGTGGTCAAGTAGAATGTAATTTGTTCGACATCTGTAACTTGACATTTTACTTTTTTCTTACATCAAATAAAACCAACTGAGAGATGAATGAGGTGTCTCTAACTTAAATTAATTAAAGGAACATTATCTATTGCATTTCATTTTGCTACAATACATACATGTGTTTGGCTTTGCCTGCGTATCATGCAGAGTAGATCCCTGCAGTGCCCTGCTCAAGAGCTACTGTATCAGCTTCCAGCATGACTTACATTCAAGTCAGCACGGTAGGTCTTACAAACGGACCACTTTATGTAATCTCTCCTGTTCTGATGTGCATTATCCGCAGCTCCATCTAGTTGGTTTAATTGAGGGCTTGGGAGGCCGGGTAGAGGGGTGTCTTTGAGAATCGTTTGCCCAACAATAGATCAGGTTTGACCACATTTCTGTCGTGTTCATGGTCAAAAGCCCATTCTTTCCCTGACTGGAAGTGGGTAAATAACAGAGAATGGGCTCATTGTTGTGGAAGGGGCTGGATAGTGGCAGTCTGGATGATGTGTTTCTTTGCTTAGCGCCGTAAAGGGAAACACATGTGTGCTTGTAGCATTGTTAATAAGCTGTGCTGCGGAATACCCCAGTGGCCAGATGTTATGGACAAATGTCAAACAAACGCTCTTACTCCACTCTTGGAGCAGCCCAGAGAAACTGTTAGCAGTGTCGCTGTGTGGAGAACAGGCCTTTATTACACGTGATGAATGTTCTGCAGGGTTTTCCCCAGGAGGACAGGCACATACACACTTACTGACATACAGTATCTAAGTATCTAAGTGTGAAATCATAACGTGGATGATATAAAAATAATACAATTTATAAAATGTATAAAAATAAATCATCTTGAAAGATTTAAGTCGCGCACAAATAACGTTGTTGTCCGTCCACTTGGCTCATCGCTGTCGATGAACTCTGTGGGAATAGTCAGAAGTTAGAGTAGATTGTTGTGATAATGCTGAAGAATGTTTCCAACCACAACATATAATATGAGGAACTTATTTTTGTGGAATGACAAAGGCTGGATTTGTGGATGGATGGACGGACAGACAGACACAGAGAAACAGGTGGGCAGATTGGTGAGGTTGAGATGAGGATGTTAAAACCTTGGTGAACAGCAGATTTGTATCGCTTCTTACAAATATATAAAAAAATGTGTATTATTCAAGATGGTTATATCAAATCATTTAAAAGTAGTTCATATGATGCTTTCCTGATTTACTGAAGCCAAGTATGATGGAGTCAAGTGATTAGTAGCCAGTTCCACAGTTGTTCTTAAGTTCAACCTTATTAGTTATAACGTTAGTATTTCCTAAGTTGACGTTGACGCATCATTAAATTAAAACCGTTAATATGTTTTTTGTGAACAAAGCATAATAAATGAGATGAAATTGTACAGCAGTTGAATCCTTTTAAATTGAAGATTAAAGGAGTTAACTGAATATGATTGAAATATCTGGTCTTACTTGATCAATGTTTAAATGATGAATGATGATGTAAACTGGGTAGATTTTAATTACAATGGTGGTTAGTTAGTGTAATTACGCGTTTGTTCATCATAATTAAAGAACCCAGTGCAACATTGTGGCTCATTGATGTTGTATTAGTTTGTGGACAACATGTTGGAGAAGAATGATCATATCAGGCTTTTATAAATGCTTAGTAAATCTGTCCTGGATCACGTGTTGGAGCCAAATAGATGTCATTGAGACTTTTGTTAGATTCCTCCTTCACTAGTCCTTATCTTGACTCTGACACATCATGCTGTTTAACACACTGCTGGTTTAAAATGCCTTTATTTCTACCTACTTTTGATAATCAGCTATAGACTTGTCCCAGGGTTGGATTTACAGGTTCTTTGAAGGTAAATCTCCTGAGCAAAGGAAATATGTTGTTGTTAGTTCAGGCCTGGTGTGTACCTCAGCAACTGTAGTGTTTTATTACAGAGACGTCCACTGATGTATACAACAGAGGTCAGCTGTCCCACTGATCTGTAAGGCAGATGTCCCATTTCTCCAACTGACACAAGTTTCCTTAGGTGTAGGTTTCTTCTGCGTTGCGTGTGAGCGACTCTCCAGCTGAAATGTGTCTTCAGTTGCCCCCATTACTGTTGGCAGTGAGAGAAACAGAAGCAATCTCGCATTGGCTCTGAGTTGGTACAGTGATCGCTTACCCACAATGTCCAAGGCCAACGCATGGCTCAAAAAGGAGTGTGTGATCTTTCCTCCGGTTCCCCCTGACTGATGGTGTATTCTCATTTGTAGAGTTACTGTTTCAAATTAACATTACTATCACGTTATTGCACAAAAAGGGAAAACAAAACGGAAAAACAACACACCCCACATGGGGTCCAGCCTACAAATAGACATTGTGTAATCTTGCATGTGTTTTGTCCTTGTGCAATCTTTCAAACCAGATGGAGTGACTCAACATCATTTCTTGTAAACATTCTCTGTTTATTGTTATGTTTTTGATTGACAGCTTCGGCCCTGTCCTCACCTGGAGCAGGACGTTCTGAGTGACTGTCTGTCCATGCAGCACCTCCAGAGCTCCACCTCCTCGCAGCACCTCTACAACGGCAAAGATGGTCGTTCTCCTGGACTGGGCCAAGACATCTTCACAGGTGCGCACACAGGATGCTGCTCTGTCATCTAACACCCTGATTATGTAACCTCTTCCCCTTATCAAGGCTTTGAGTAATCGGATATTTTTTCAGCATAAAAGTCTCTAGTCTCTTTCTGTGTAACTTCCATAATATTTTTCTTCTTCTGTCTCAAGATATGTGTCAATTACTAGCCATTGGCACTATTTCTCCCAATTCCATATAATATTATTTGAACCAAATAACCTTTTCGTCCTTTTACAGAGGTTAAGAGCCATATAACTCAAAAGGGACCTTATATCCAGTATTTGTTGTTGAACTTCACATTCCATTTCTCAAAACGGTTATTTTCAGATTTTTCCAAAAGTAAGTAAGTAGTAAAGTCGAGGTATCTACAGAATTAATGTGTCCACAAATCATATTTTTATGTTAGATTCTGGAAGCTCTCCAGCTGTCCTTTTTCCAGGGCACACCAACCTTTTGGTGGATCGAAAGTTACTATCGTAAACTACCCATTTTAATGCATTTATATCATATACGTCTTATACATTTTTAATAATTCTAACCACAAATCTAGCGTCTATGCTGTAATTTAATCCATATTGATTTAAAGCTTCTTGTGACACCTTCCATTCACAAAAAGTGTTCGAATTTATGTCAATTATTGCATAAATTCCTAAATATAACATTTTTAATGAGTAATACATCTTTTATCATTTCCTTTTTGGCTTGAATACAACATGTCATATGATACCAGAAGTAGCGCAATTAACTGTGGTTGAGCAATTCAAAATGTGAGTGCAAGAGACTGGCCATGTCTCAAAAATATCGATGGTCAGGGAGTATTTGTTCCAAAACAGAAGAACAGGCCAGCTAGTGTGGTCTGACTGCCAGAAATCCCGACACCTGGCAAAGCAATCACTGATTCATTGGTGGTCATCAGCAGCCATGTCAACATTCCTGCAGATGTAATATGATAATTTTGTGCCATCAGGCAGTAAAATTCATACGTATGGCGCCTTTGTTCAAACACAAACAAATTACACCACGATAATTTATGTTTAATTGCTTTTACACATTTTATGTCAACATTTTTTAGACTCCATTTGGTTACTTAGGTTTAAATGGAAGTCTTAACAACCTGGCACTTTTGTTTGTTTGCTTTGTATTTTATAACCGTATCATGTTAATACGGTGATATCTGCATCTTGTCATGCAAAGGGCTGCAGAATCCATTACAAACCGCTACAAACGGAAACTTTTATTCATCGCATGTGGCCTCTAAACCTCCATTTTTCTAATTGATGAATTTGACCATCATCAAATGTCAACGCTACTTGGAAACACGAGAGAGATAAATAGATTATAGCCATCTTAAAGACAAGAGAGAGATTCCCCGCTGCTCCCTCATTTTATGGACACATCTGTCCTTGTTTTCCGCCTGTACTCTATCCAGTCTCCCCGTTGCGCTCTGTTATTGTTGCTGGAACTCAGCGCACCGCTGACGACTGTGTACTCTCAACTTGTCTTTGAATGTCGAACCGGGCCTCTGAGTCTTGGCTTTTTCCCCTCGGCCTCCCTCTGTTTCTGAGTGGATGTTGCTTGCTCTCTTGTTTTAAATGGTTTAAAGCCCCAAGGAGCTCACTCGTGAGCCGATGCCAAAGCGTTCAGGGATGCGGTGTTATTCGAGGCCAGCAAAGATGTTGCATGTTGGCATTCAGGATCCCGATTTACATGAGTTTCACTTTGTTCCGGGGCCAATAGGATGCATGGAATAGGTGGCGCAAAGTGGGCAGCTATCCCATCATTAACACTTGTGGAGCAGAAAATGAGTCATGCTTCCAGTCAGAGATAAACTTGTTTTCCTGTTCGCCGGTTTTAAGTCTGCTCTTATTCACATGGCTGCAGCGAGACTTACGAGAAGCCCCTCTCTGTTTTATAGAGCATAATTAGAGTGTTCACTGATTACCCAGAGGAAGGATTTATCATAGTTTTAATGCAGAAGTTTACATGCTTCTGCTATTATGCTGAATGGCTGATATACCTCTCCATATCCCTCTCGCACAGAGCTTTCTTCCAATACAATACACAAGACCGTCAGAACATAATCCTCTACTAACCCATCAGTACCATCAGATCCTTTCACTCTCCCTCCACAAGGAACTAGTGATGAAATTGAGGCAATCACAGCCATTATTTGTCGACTGTTTTTGCCGGTCTGGTAGCAGATGTTGGGGCTAAAGGGGAAAACATTTAAGCTCTGTGATTGATGATTTGGGGGTAATGAATCAAGCTTGTAACCATTTCAGAGTGCTGTCAGATCAGGCCCCAGCATGCTTCCACTTGAGAACAGCTGGGCCTGGAAACGGCAAAACCAGGAGCGCCGATCTTTTCTTCCTTTCCTTTCATCTCCTCCTGACATCCCCTCTCGTCGCTGGTTAACTGCCACAGAAAGTCAGCGCGTCGCTCTCCTCCTGGATGCTGGGAAAGAAATCAGACGATAAACGGAGCAGATGATGGAGAGAGCAGATTTATTGTTTTGGGAGAACGAGTAGAGATCCAGTATTACCTTTCTTAACAAGACTTGGTTTCTAGTTCTTGATTTTCACTGTGGTTTGTCAGTCGTCTCTCTCTCTCTCTCTGGAGCAACATGGGACAACAGATTAAACCAGTGAACACTTGTAGAGGGAACTGATGGAAATATTGTTTTACAGCATATTAGTTGATTGGTATAAGCAAGTGCGGCTCCAAGTACTGGAAGACATATGCACAATGTGCTGACAAATTGACACAGATTTCAGGGAAATTGTCCACAAGCGCACATATGGCTGAACACTGGCCGCTTACTAAATGCAAATATACAAACTTATTTTCCCAGTTTCATGGGTCTGCAAAAAGCCCTAGTCTGCAATGCATTCTGAATAGGAAAAATGATCAGTGTCAAATTGGAGTCCACAGCTTGAAACAGTAGAAAAGTTGGCAACATGCAGCCAGCTTCACATGAAAATGATGCCCCCCCCCCCCCCCAACTTCCACTGTGTAAACAAAATGTTAATCATAACGATATATGTGCATGCAGAAATACACGACATATACGCCAACTAACATAACCATAACTGTGATTGTCAACATGCACAAACACACAAAACAGTTACTATACAGGAACCATATTCCCCCTTTTAAATGCCCTGTGTTCGAAGTCAGCATTCAAACACATGTAACATTTTAGTCTATTATTGTTTAATGAGAACGAACAGCTGAAAAGACAAACAAGGCAATCCCCGTGGCAGCACAAACAATGTACCCTAAATTACAAACAGAGCATTTTATTTTACAGAGCTCTCTGATTGGTTGAAGGTTGTCAAAACAAAATCCCGTTGCCATGAAATGGCTTTTAATTTGCTCAAAGGAAAGACGGAACGCAGGGCCCTGGAGTTTATTTGGCACATTTACTGAATTAGCTTTGTTTGTCTTTCAGGCCTGTACGCTGGTTCCAGCACCCCCCATCACAGCGCCTCAGTGGAGCTCCTCTCCCCTACCCCCAACAACACCTCCGTCTCCACCGCTGACCTGCCCACCCGACAACACCGACTGGACCGGGACCTCGGCAGCCCTCATCACCTGTCCCCGCTGGCTGCCATGGACAGCACGAGAGACGGGTGAGTGGATGTCAAGCAAAGATGTATTCTCATCTGTGGAGATGCGTCATACTTACCCTGTCACTGTCGAGGGAGACAAAGGGGGGGGGGATTACAAACATTTAATCTGGTATTAGTGTACATCCCCCAATTAATAAATGGAAAAATCTACAGTCATGTACTTTGTCACAGTCTTGTCTAATGACCATTCTGATTGGCCTCTGCAGTAAACTCAGATATCTCTGGTAAAATCATGTGACATCACAGACTGGTGAGGTTAAACTTTTCAAGCTGAAGTTAGTAAAACACTCTTAACGCTTAACGGGAACATTAAAACTTAGTCTCTAACAAAAATATGATTCATTTACAATGTTCACACATTAACATGTAAGTATCCGTATAATTATAAAAACACACAACTTTCTTCCTCTTTTAATCTCACCGATGGTGTAATGATTATTTACATTGATAATGACCCACTGCGTTGCCATTGTTTTTCACCTATTTATCTTCCTGAATCAAGACAGACCCGCGGGGCGAACCCACTTAGATCGTGTTAGGTTAAGCCTCTCAGTCCTGCTGATGATCCCATTTGGCCGTCTTACTGGAAACAAACTCGACTCCAAAACCCTGAAGACATCCCTCGTGGGAAGAGGGGCTGTGCTGGTCACCACAGGGTCAACGTGACACATCACTAACTCTATTTTTGGCACTGGAATCGGTGTTCATAAGGTCCCCCATCTCCACTGGACAGGAGAGCATCAGTGCGATGAACAAACCCCTTTGGCTGGACATGATTTGCACTTTAATGGGCACAAACTGTCATAAAATCATCGTTTGGTGTTTTATTCTCAAATGACATGAATCAACAAATTTGAAAACAGAAAACATTACCAAACAATGAACTGCATTCAATTGTCCCATCTTAAAAGATGATGCATTTTTTAAGACAATTGTGAAAATAAGTTCAACTGGGGATACTTTTAAAGAGAAAGCAATAAAACTAAAGAGACTATTTAGTATGATTTAATAAGTGTGCCAGTATTGCTACATCTTTGGCAAAGAAGAAAAGGAGTTTCTTCTCAGTCCTGTTTTAAATTTCTGGTACATTTCATGAAGAAATGAATTGACTGTAACGAGAATACATTAATTGCCGCACTAAAACACATTTCTGAAAGCCATCTCTTACATTAGATACCAGAGAGTATCCAAGATTGGTGGAAAACCTGCAACATATAGAAGTGCAATTGTCTTGCTCAAGGACACTTGAATTATTTTCACGCGTTCTTCGTGTGTGAGACGCAAAACATGTTTCCTATTAATGTCGATGATTTCCCCCAAGAGCCAGCAGAGCAGAGTTACAGAGCCCGAGTGTCGTCAGGAGGCTCAGTGTGTACTGTACTAAACAATGTGCTGAAAACCAGGGAGGTAGGAAAGGAAAACAGTCTTTTACAGTGTGATAACATTGAGAAAGAGTGGATGGAATCAAGCATCATAAACCCTGTGTTACAAAAGTTATCATGTTACGTAAACGTGCTTTCTTTTAACTCTGTGGTCCGCTCTTTGGGTGTCTGTGTGTGTATATATACTTTTATGGTAGTGTATACAGCACAGACGTATGACAGAATGAGGTTTGATGGCTTTCTTACTCTGAGAGCCTTGCATGCATATGTACTTGTGTGAGTGAGAGGAGTTTACATTTAGTTTATCCAGGAAACACACATGATTGCGTGTGATTGGGGTGTGAGGCACAGCAGACTGCTCGACTTCCAGCACAAACAGTGCAGCGGGCCGGCGCAAGCGAAACCGTCTGGATGTAAACGTCCTAGTGCCGCTCAGAGACGCCAGGTTGGCCTGGAAGCATCTGGAAGGTGATGTGTTGTTTCAAGCCTTGAAAGCTGGAGGCAAACGCTGAAATGACCTCGCGGTTTCAGTGCCTCCTTCTCTGCGGGCATGCACAATTACCAGCGTGAGGACAGAAATGGAAAGTGAAAAGGACCTGAGTAGGGGGACGCTGTTACGGCGGTTGGGCTGGCAGGCTTACATTATTGGATGTGAGGCGTGGGTCCGTGCGTTTGGGTGCTTGATGAGGAACATCTGAACATTGTGTGTACGTGTGTGAGAATGTGAGTGGTTAGCAGTGAGTATCCCCTTTTTTTTCGTTATGTAACTGAAGTGCCTATTATGCCATATAAGTAATCTACCGTGTTTCTTCCCCACCTTTAAGCTCCGACATACTTGTGACGTGATGACAATGCATTTCAAATTGCTGCAGTTTCCCAATTTACAGATTTCATCAAATCAAGATGTTTGACCTGAAAGCAGTCATAAATGCACACACGCGTACTGTAGTGCCATATCTGTTCATCAGTGTGGACAGAGGGTGGGGTTAGGAGTTGGGGACCTACGGTACAACCAGCCGGGCATGAAACGTCTACTCACATTTGCCTGAAGATGGAGCATTTGATTTACATGTTTAAAGCCTTGAGTATACAGGCTGCTGCCAAAGTCAATATCAGCACCGCACTTGTTTTTCCCAAACGGTTTAGCAGGACATTAAACATTTTGACAAAATTATCAAACTAACCTGCCTCTAGTGTGGCAGCCTCTGACCTCATAGCTTAATGTGTTTACTCTGGCTGAAATGGGCCATTTAGACTCCTTTTACTTTGTAAATACCAGTGTCATTTTTCTGAAGCTAATATTAAAATATGCCAGTTAAAATACATTTGGCAATCGGCGTGGCACAAGTGGCATGTGAATGTAGGGCCTCTCTCATAGAGATGGATATTCGACCATGGCGGCCTGTGCTCACTGAGAGATGGGTGGTAAATGTTGTCATTCACTGCTTCAGCCATATGTGGTTATATAATTGCGAAGGGGAGAGGCTGCAGCCTTTACTTGCGTATTGATATTAGAGCCCCTTCGCAAATATTAGTCTGAGGTGGTTTGATACCTCAGCAGTGATTGACACAGGCTAATTGAATTAGAGTGGTGGCAGAGACGGCACAGAGCTACATTAAGAGTTCCTGCTCTGAAGGGGCGGGCGGGGGGGACGGGGACGTTCAAGGCACGTAACTCTACACGGTCTGTCTTCCAGCCATTATCACTCTGCAGTGATCCAGAAAATGAACGTCAATCTCACAGCCCGAACGAAAACATTTTTGAGGTTGTCGCTCATGGCAGCTTGTGGTCGGTCACTCATTTTGTGGTGCTCAGTTATTAATGTGTGGTCTTCAATTAACCCGTCATACAAACGGCTAGCTCTCAGGAAGGATTCAGATGATTTACTGTCAAATTCCTCCAAGAAGGCCGGATTTAAGGACGGATTCCTTGTATTGAGCAGGGCGGTTATCTTTCTGGGACTAATGCGGAGCTTTCAGGTCCCAAGAAATAACCAGAGCCCTGGCTGTGTTCTTCACACCGGGGCCTGCAGGGCTGGCTTAGCTTTAGCTTTAGCCAGGATGCTTTAGTCTGTCTCTCAAGCGCAGCTTTAGCTTGCTAAGCAGAACCAGAAGTGTTCCCACCAATCTGTGCCAAAGACGCCCCCGTCATCCATCAGAGGGGCTTAATGGTCAAAAGATGAGAGGCGAGGCAGAGGGTGTTTGTGGAGAACGTAGGGTCTATGGAGGACAGGGTCTGATCCCCGCTCCCTAGTGGAACAGTTAGCTGCAGGTGAAGGAAGACGAACGAGCAGCAGAGCAGGACTGCTCATGAATCTTCAGGTTTCTTTCCATCCCATCATGCCTCGGCACAAAGAGCCAAGGCCCCAAGGACAGTCTGTCTTTAACACAACAAGAGTGCATCAACTTGTAGTAATGTTTCTGGTCGACGTTGTCCGAACCTGCATACCTGAACACGAGTTATCTGGCCTGGTCTTGTGTGGCGTTAGGGCAGCAAACAGTCCAGGCTGGAAGTCCTTTTCACCTTCTTGCTATATAATTTCTAAGCTGTTTATTAATGAACTGTGCTGAATCAAAACTTGTTCCCAGAATGACATCAGCTTTCCCGTATTACTCACAGAAACATTCATTGGGCCACTCAAGTCGAAGTCACTGAGTTGTGTTCCCATTGAGCAAAAAGTGTGGTCTCATAAACCGTCGAGCTCATCACACCCATCTCCTTCCGACACTTCATGCATCTTCATGCAAGGTCACATCCATCTGCTATAGTAGACAGGACACAAGGGTATTTTACATATCCGTTCACGCTCTCTTTAACCTCTCAACCTTTCAAATATTTATTAAATTTCGTCCATCAATCTGATAGCCTCACCTTAAAATCCCCTCCACCTCTAGCTTCAGGAATCAACAGGTCAGCGGTCAAATCACTCTCTCATTGCAGCCGGACAGGAGTGGGTGGGCCGGCTGGAAAAAGCGGAGTAGTGCAGGATGGTCAGTGAAGATGAGTATCAGGGGAGAGATTAATGTGGCATATGAAAGATTCCCCTCATACCTCGTGCCTGAGGTGCTAGCAAGCTAGAGCCCAGTGAGAGCAGGGCCGGCGGCAGCTGGCAGTGATTAGCTTATGATTCACTTTAGCTGCACATAGAGGCAGCTTGTAAAAATATGAACAGTATAACTGTTTCCTGAGTTTGTGCTGACAGCAGCTCCTGGGGGAATGCCGCTCTCTGCAGGAACACATGGCCACGCACTGGGCCTTTGCCAACACATGGATTAGCCATGCTCGCTAACAGCTAGCTTCTCCAGAGCTTGACTAACACAAGGTGCCACATAGGCTTCCCCAATTTGGTCACGTGCACTCCATATGCAGCTAAGCACTTAAATTTGAGAGCCAGATGAACATGTTGATAAGTAGAAGGCACTGAGAGTGAAAACCTTCAATGTAGAATCATTTTGTTACTCAGCTGTCTTTCCCAAAGACGTCCTTCTTTTTAACCTAAATTTTAAATTGTATTGATGTGTTAATCCTGCAAAATGTGAGTTCCTTTTTTTTGTTTGTTATAAAAATACCCCATTACAAGTAAAAAAATCGGAAGTACTCAAGTAATGTACCTTAAAACTGTATTACGGTACAGCACTTGAGTAAATGTACTTAGTTACTTTCCACTACTGGTTGTTATTATAGTTGGAATCCCAGATTCAGATGTTCATTGGCTGAAAGCCCATCTCTTCACTGCATTTCATGGGATCCCTTCATGTGTTTATCAGACAGGAAAACAAAAATAAGACATACAGGAGCAAAAGCATGATGTCTCTTCTGAGAGTAATGAAAAGAGTATGCCGATGCATATTTTTTATATACGGTTTTATGATGATCTCTATTGATGAACATTGGGAGCCTGAAGTTACGTCTTACAGCTAAGTAAAGTGTCATATATATTCAGCATTGGCAGCTTCTCGCACTTTTGTTTGACATTGTTTACCATCTCCCTTCATCAGATATTTTCTGGCAAATGCCCTTCACTGAGTGCTGGGTGGAGCATCCCTCGTGCATGGAGCAGTAGGTCATGGAGCAGGCGCCAGCCAG
Organism: Anarrhichthys ocellatus; assembly: GCF_004355925.1. Lineage (NCBI taxonomy): Eukaryota > Metazoa > Chordata > Actinopteri > Perciformes > Anarhichadidae > Anarrhichthys > Anarrhichthys ocellatus. The sequence goes on from NW_022280060.1 coordinate 4,347,555, forward strand.
GCCAGCAGTGTGCAGTCATCTAAGGGCTCGGCTGCCTCCAGCAACCCTCTGTCATCACATTCATATAGCGCTAAGTGCGAACCATATGCTTCCACAGCACAGCAGCACATGTTAACACAGCAGCAGCAGTTTATGTGTTGGCATTCCTGATATGCAGTCATGACAGGGTTCTAAGTAGCTGTTGAATATTTGGGGAGGTGATTGACCAGCTCCTTTTTTAAGGGCACGTCTATTGGCTATCAGTTTGGATTTGTACCAGATTGCTGTTCCATGAAGTTAATATCAAGTATACAATAAGTTGTTAAATCAGTGGTCATTTTCAGTTCCTTGTTACCTTTCACATTTCATATTTTAGTGTCTGAATAAATACCTGAATACCAGTTCTAAATGTATCACTGTGATCTTATGAAGACGGAACATGAAGCACATTAAATATCTCTCTTGTAGCATAAAGACTAGCCTGGATCTGTCCAACGGTAACAAAATCTGTCTCTGGAGCTCACTAATACAAACGTCATATCTCGTTAAATACATACAGCCTGTTAGTATTTTTGTATAGATTAAAGCGGCAATAGACATGTTTTTTGTTTGAACTTATGGTTATGGATATAATGTAATGGCTATATAATAATGACACCATCGGCGTTTAGATTGATTCCCTATAAGCCTCGTTACGCTATGCAATTCTGTCTTCCTCCGGGGTACGATCTCTTGGGAAAACAAAGAAAATGCTGAACTTTTCCTTTTAGGTTGTCCAAGTCAGACATAAATGTGATGATCTCCAGATTGTGGTTTTCACAGCGCATGACCTTTGTATGTTGAGACTAAAGAAAATTTGTCAGTGCACTTGATTTAAATGGTATAATTGAAATTATATCATTAAATGTGATTTCAGAGCGTTGTATCAAATGAAAAATACATCCAATGGCATAGACGAACCTTTATTTAAATGATGCATTTCCACAAAAACCAAGCGATGTGGAAACCCCGATTGTTCTCTAAGCTGCTTGATTCCACAAAGTCACAAACATGTCGTCGTAAAAGTAAACACTGTTGTGCTTTCTTCTCTCTCGTCCACAAAGCCTGGGGTTACTGCAGTGGTGGGCAGTGTGTGTGAGGGGGGGTTGGTTTCACTTGAATGCACACTCTGCTGTTTGTTGACTTAACATCATAATATGTGGTAGGAGGACGATTACGTGTCGGGAGCCCAAGTTTCCACACGCCTGGAATGTTTCTTCTTCTGTGTGTTTAGGATCACTAACTGCTCCATTGGGTTCTTCGGATCATGCGGTTAGCAAGCCGCCATGTAGATCCTGCTTTGATTGGGATGTCACAAAGCGTGAAGCATTCTATTGTGAAATGAGTGAGACTGTCTAGAAAGGATCGAGAGGCTTCAATGTTAGTTTCACCCACCCTTTCTGTGTCTCCTCCAGGGTGTCGGGTCCCCTCATGTCTCCAGGAATGAAGGCAACAGAGACACCACCTCCTCCTCTGGAGAAACAGCATGTCCACCCTCACCACAAGCCCTACTCTCACTATCACCACCATCAGTCTGCCAACGACGGTGAGGCCGAATGTCACTTGTTTCAGGAAATCTGTTTTGGCTTGAATCTGAAAATGTTCATTGGCCTTTCAATTTAATATCCTGAAGTTGTTCACGTTGCAGGTGATTCAGTAATATGTAGCCCGAGTACTACTCTTGTATGACTTCCTATGAGGGGATTTACATAAGACCACCCCTGTGCCCTTTTTCAAACACTTGCTGTACAAGCAGACCCACATGAAAGGTCTCAAAGAGAGGAAGTTGTCTCGTAGAGCAGCGATACTGCCCTGTGGCTCTGTCAGAGCATTTTTAGGACAGAGAGAGATTAGAGTCGTAGAGACACAGTGGGGGAAACCACATGCCGGAAGCCTTTTTTCCCTGAGCTGAATTAGCCAACAAAATGCTGGCTCATGTATTCAGCTGTCTCTCAGCGCCCTAACATGGCAGGCTCAGCCGTCACTCCAGAGCCTTTTTCCTAATGCCTTAAACACTGTTTTCCCTGTAAAGATCTACACATGGACGTCTCTCTAACCACACTGTGGTCAGGAAGTTGCATAAAAGCTCTGCATTCCCATTATTGTGACTCCTGCGGTCCAAACTGAGACGATGGGGATAAATGTTACATACTATGTGGCTGGTGCAGTTCACACAAAAACAGTTACAACATTGTCATGATTTAAGATCCACGTTAAGATTCATCCGGATGGAGCGGACGCGTACTGGCTTTGCCACCAGTGTCTAAAGGTGATTGTTTCCAGTCGATCCAGTCTGGTTGTATTTTTCTCATTTCTTTGTCTTTATCATCCTCCCTCATTTCCTAGAATACCAAGGCAGCTTTCAGAGCTGCTTCCATTTCGGAGACTCCTACAGGATGGAGCAGACGGTCGGTGGTGTCCACGTCCCAGGAGATTCCCACGCCTACACTTCCCATCAGCACAATGGATACCACATGTCAACTAGCAACACTGGCACTGCAGGTGAGGACATTTTTTTTTTTTTTACCTAGACTTCACCGATGGTGAATGATTTCATCAACATTTTAAACAAACTGCTCTTTATCATGTCTGTTCCAGGCTTCAACCTGAGCCAGGAGCTTCAAGGCAGCGCAGGCTGCCAGTTCTCCAGCCCAGAGGAGAGCATTTTCTTCCAGGTGGGCAACTTCGACCGCAGCCTGAGCCACATGCCCTCCGTCTACACGGAGACATAGAGCATCACTGGAGCAAGACACGCTTCACCACACCTACTCTACGGTCCTTCATCCTCTCACACTTGGATTCCTTCTTCTCTACATCCTGTACAATCTTATTCTGACCCGTTTAGCTGTCAGATGGATGTGAAACCAGCAAGATGAAACAGATGTATGCTGCAATCTGATTAACTACTTGTCTTATTTACAAAGTAGTTCCCCACGACGCTGTATAAATGAGGATGTCTCAACAGTTGCATTCCCTTCTCTCATGGGAATCATTTTTACTCACTTTAAATGAAGGAATGAAATTACACGGAAGTCCATTTCTCTCAACGATCCATACTTTATTTCTTAAACTCAGAACTCATGTACACATGCAGGTTTTTCAACATTAATATATACATTTCAAACAGAACTCCTGAATGGAACTTAAACCCCTCCCTCTTTTCTATCTAATCTACATGTTTCAATCCATTTTAGACTGAAGTGTTAAAAAGAATATATCATTTTTGCAGTGTTGTTTTGGCGGTGGAATGTTTTTGTTGTTGTTTTTGGAGGGGATTTATGTCTGGAGGAAGGCGTAAACACAGTCATTTCTGCAATAATGCAGAGAAAACAACCTACTTTATGTTATATGTATAAAATGTACAGTTTGTTTACAGCAATCATTTGAATGTTTGTCATTTCTCAATTTAAGAAATAAATAATTGAATGATCATGTATTTTTAAACCATTTATTTGACACTTTATGATATAAAATATAAAGAAAATGCAGAGAGAACTCAACGTTCACATTAGTTGTACATGCCTGTCACTTAATGATGAGCACCAAGAGAACAACATCCAGACTGTGGGCATGTTGTTCCCTCTAGTGGACATCATGGAGTACTGCAGACACACTTATTTCTGCTTCTTCTTGTTGACGTAGCTCTGATAATAGAAGTTACTGAAGAGGACGATGAGGGTTGAGCAGTAACCAAACACTGCCGCATTCATGGAGTCGGGGAAGTCGCACTCTGTGAACAGGTTGTAGCCGGAGTGTAGAAGGAACAGAAAAAGCTGCACCTGGAAGGTTATTCAAGGAAATGTTCAGATCACTTTAT